>NW_023270453.1:14206212-14551992 GCF_011800145.1 Mirounga leonina
TATAATATAATATAATATAATATAATATAATATAATATAATATAATATAATATAATAAATATAATATAATATATTATATATTATATATAATTCAAGTAAGTATACACTTATCCATCTTTTTCTCCTTTCCTACCTGCCCACCTCTTACCTAAAAATATATCTTGCCTGTGTAACTGTTAGCCTTTTAGTTCCTCTCTAAAGCTTAGTCCTTCAAATTTACACAGATACTTCTTATTTGGGTTTATTCACTCTGACTTATTTTTCCCTTTTCTTATCGCTTCTAGACATGTTTTGTTGTTGTTGTTCTTTGCATCTTATTACTTTAGAACCACTGTAGATTAAAGCCCAACTCTTAAGTAAACATAAACAGTATTCTACAGTTTTCTTATTTATTGGTAACATACTGTTTGAATAACAGACTTATTATTTTTAAAAAGTAGAAAACAGAGATAAGGTGGAACATCAGCAAAGAAATGGACAAACAAAACAAACAAAAACCAAACATGATCTTTACCCTGAGAGGTACTACTCCCTGGTGCTCGTCTTCATTCACACAATCCTCCTTAACTGGAAAGGACTGAATTGCTAACAACAATAGAGATTTTGGAAAATTGTTACCATAAATAGAGGGAAAAAAATTACTTCTCTCAGTTAATACAAATGAAGAGATTCTTGTATTTCTAGTTATAGTTAGTAAGGCCTGTCTCTCTATAAAACATTTATGAATTAAATCCTCTGAGTGGAATAAAAAGCAGAAAGAAAACAATCCGGAAGGCAAAAAACCTTCCTTAAAACATAACTATGTATTGTAGAACAAATATAGTTACTACATTAAATTCAAGTTTATGCAAAGAGTTAATATTCTCAATGTGCCATTTCAAACAGTACTAAAAAATACAGACCACTAAAAAGTAATTCTGGGGGGAAATCGGAGGGGGAGATGAACCATGAGAGACAATGGACTCTGAAAAACAAACTGAGGGTTCTAGAGGGGAGGGGGGTGGGAGGATGGGTTAGCCTGGTGATGGGTATTAAAGAAGGCAAGTTCTGCATGGAGCACTGGGTGTTATACGCAAACAATGAATAATGGAACACTACATCAAAAACTAATGATGTGATGTATGGTGATTAACATAACATAATAAAGAAAAAAGTAATTCTGCTTTAGAGATGAAAATTTTATCATAAGTGCATGTCTTCAACTACACAGTGTAACCTATTTTATAATATGCCTACTTCTCTACCGGTCAGGCATCAAAAAATCTTTATATTCCAGAATATCATTCTCTGAACCTAAAAACAAAAGCTACTAAAATAGTAAATATCTGCCAAAAAGATCACCTGCATTACTTGGATAAGACGATGGGAGCCAGTCGTAGGCCACTGCCTAGATAATAGCAATTTAGGGTCAGCAGATGAAGTATGTTTGGAGTACTCCAGGTTAAGAAATTAATAAAACATGATATAATTTGAAAATATCTATAAATATATTAAAATGGCATTTTTGACACAAAAGGTAAAGTTTCATGGAAAATCTATTTATGTAACTCCTCCAATTACCTAAAGATGCAGGATAATTGTACTTCTGTTGTGTTATAACTCTTTTGATGAGCTCATTCAACAATTACTCGAGTGCTTCTTATGTGCAAGGCACTGTTCTAGCACTGTTCACAGCAGTGAATAAAACAGACAAAACAGCTGTCCATGTCGAACTTACATCCCAGGGCAGATAGACAAAACAGTATGAGTAGTTTCTATTTATTTCTAAGGTCCTTTTACTGTAGAAAACATCAAAGGTATTTAAATCACTTTATACATCTAAAACCAGAACAAATGAATTGAACTCTTAATCCTTTGTTTCAAAATCAAGTATTGATCAGTCTCTTTAAAAAATAAAATGCTAGGGGTGCCTGGGTGGCTCAGCCGATTAAGCATCCGACTCTTGATTTTGGCTCAGGTCATGATCTCAGGATCGTGAGATTGAGGCCCACGTTGGGCTCCACACTCAGAGGGAAATCCGCTTGAGAGTCTCTCTCTCTCTCTCTCTCTCTCCCCTTCTCCCTCCTCCCTCTCTCTCTGTTCCTCCCCCCACTAAAACATAAAATAAAATAAAACAAAATGCTAGAAGTAGTAAAAAAAAAAATTCTTCATCTATAATTCAGAAATCCCCCCCAAATAAATAAATAAACAAACAAACAATTCAGAACTCCAGGGAGAAAAGGCCATGAAAACAATGTCCAGGTTTAGAGGAAGACACACCTTCCCTATGAATGCAAGGCAGACCACATTTTACACATACACACACCACTATTTTCACAACTCCCTGGTTACTCATCATGATTAAAGAAAAGGGAATGATGCCACTTTATTAGCAAAACACTGAAATAATTGTTATTTCATTAGCATAACTTTAACAGTTTTTTTGGTACATATTGTATTACCAACTACATATATGAACATTTATTTGATACCACAACTTGACCAAAAAGGGATGGGGTTATAACAGACTTTTATAAAGCAGAATCTAAAGTGATTCTGAACATTCATTATCTGCTATTAAAATTCCGAACAGCCATTTTGTAAATTAGTTACTGGTCAACTCATGAAAGATTCTGATTCCACATTATTTAAAACTGGTACTGAGGGACTGAGATACTTACTGGTGGAGAAGAGAAAAAAGAACCCTAGTTGGGGCGTGGGGGACTCAAGGGAGCTCAAAGAGAGGCAGAGTGGAGAAACTGTCCTCTACACGTCCATGCATGGGTTCCAGAGCTAACAATTCTTTAAAACTGAAAGACCACTAGCAAGGACTGCTTTAATGACTTTCACCCACCAACGTGTTGGAAGATGTCCAGAAGAAGATATGAAAAATGGAAACGAGAGCGGAGAACGGAGAGGAGAATATGGGTAACTGAAGTTGCATGGCCAGCATGTATCAGCAGGGACAAAAGAATCTGTGTTCATTGTCCTCTCCTTGGCACACTTAACTTTCAATACCATTTAAAATTAATGTTAACCTTGTGGATTTGAAAGGTTAAGAATATAACATTAACTTGGAAAAACTTCTCTGAAAATAGACCCCCATAAAAAATATAGTCAGTTGATCTTTGATAAGAGAGCAAAAGCAATACGAAGGAGCAGAAACGATCTTCTCAACAGATGGTGCTGGGACAACTGGACATCCACGTGCAAAAAATGAATTAGACACAGACTCACACCCACCACAAATATTAACTCAAATGTTCACAGACCTAAATGTAAGACAGGAAACTCTAAACACCCAGAAGATCACATAGGACAAAACCTACATGACCTTGGGCACAGTGATGACTTTTTGGTTACAACACCAAAGGCATGATCCACAACAGAGATAACTGATATGCTAGACTTCAGTAAAACCTTCTCTGAATCTTCAGTTTGAATGAGTGCCCCTTCACAGTACTTACAAAGGACCTATGCATTTCATCTCCACCATTTGATAAGCTACACTGTTATCATTGTTAAAAAATAAGACAACAGGTACAAAATGGAGTTGCTTATGCTTAAGCCCCATGTCACCAAATTGACTTAATGACAGTACAGCTCTCCCAGAAATAGAATCTTCAACCAGTCAATCAGGAATCTCCTGATCAGCTCTAGCTAGGTCATCTGCCTGATAGACCACTGCCCCCTCCTAAGGGAAAGTAACCTTGCAATAACCAACACGCTTGTTTGCTTAGTATAATTTATTTCCGCTCCCTTCTGGCTATAATAGTCTCATTCTGTACAGCTCCTCGGAACTTCTTTCTACTTGCTAGGTAAGATGCTGCCCGATTCGAATCAATTTTTGCTTGAATGAACTCTTAAATATTTTAACAGGCCTCAGTTTATCTTTCAACACATGTTATAATGTGCTTGTCTTTTTCTGTGTCTGTCCCCCTCTCTGTAATATTTTCAATGGTAGGCCATTTTTACCTGGGGATCCACTGTCATTGATGATATTGAACCCAACAGGACATTATCGTTAATTCTCTCTCGGAGAATGTTAATATTAAAATGTTGCAATAAGCTGACAAAATTAATGCACTCATGATTAAAAAGAAGTAAGTTTTAAAAATACTACTTCTTGGTCTTTTACTTCACAAAGAATTGAAATTTTTATTTTAGACATAATGAGCTCAAATTCAGAAACTAAAAAGGAAGAGGGCACAGAATTAGCGTAGTAAATGTAATAGAGGATACATTTTCAAGACCATGTTTGCTTTAATTTTCAAATGACCAGATGAATTGTACAAATTTTCAAAGATCTTAGGTAGACATGATACTGAAAGTACTTCATAAATAGAAATAACTCATATAATAAGCAGCAATGATTGTTCACATATTCAAAACTAGTATTATAATGTCTTTTAAAAATAGGTTTTTTTAAATTGGCAAAATATAAGCACTCTGCAATTCTGTTTGTAATTTAATGTACCCAGAAACACTTTTCCTAATTAAGGTGGTGGAAGAATAATTTTGAGCCCAGATCAATCAAAATTCTGAATGAATGAATTTTAACTTTTATTCAGTCAAGTAAGACAGCACTTACTGAACATCCACAGGACACACAATGCTATGGTAGCCAACCCACTTTTTTCGTGCTTTAATAAAAGAAAGGAACCTTTATATATTACAAGATAAATAACCCATTGAGGTCCTAAGTAAAAAGGATACCATAAAATTATTTAGATCACACACAGAATGGCTAGAAATTAAATCACTGTTTCTCATTCAGATCAGTAATACCGATCAGTGACTTGGTTGGTTTATTTAAGATATTATTTCCATTGAACAATTTTTTAAATCAAAGGGGTATCTATATTTGTCATTTCTGCTTTTTTAAAAAATATTTTATTTATTTATTTGACAGATAGAGACACAGCAAGAAGGAACACAAGCAGGGAGAGTGGGAGAGGGAGAAGCAGGCTTCTCGCTGAGCAGGGAGACCGATGCGGGGCTCGATCCCAGGACCCTGGGATCATTACTTGAGCCAAAGGCAGATGCTTAACGACTGAGCCACCCAGGTGCCCCATTTCTGCTTTTTTTTAATATCAGACATTTTCAATATTGATAAACAATAAAATCCTTTTAATTTTTAAAAATTTTTAAAAGATTTTATTTATGTATTTGACAGAGAGAGAGAGAGAGAGAGACAGCACAAGAAGGGGGAGCAGCAGAGGCAGAGGGAGAAGCAGGCTCCCCACTGAGCAAAGAGCCTGACGTGGGGCTCGATCCCAGGACCCTGGGATCATGACCTGAGCCAAAGGCAGACACTTAACCACTTCAAGTTACCCAGGCACCCTAGTAAAATCCTTTTTAAAGCAAAAATTTATACATAACTATAGAAGGCATTATTTAACAGTTTTAACAGCTTACTTTGTAAACTCAGGATATTCTTCAGTTAAACTAATCAAGGTACTGAGATAATAAGTTTGGGTTTTCAAGAAAACTTTGTTTTTGTTATCACAATTAATTATTTGTAATGACATAATATGAATCAAGTGTCAGACAAAAAGCATTCCATATTTATAAAAGAAGCTATAACCTCCATATTCCAAGGTCATCATGATAAAATATATTCAGATGCATTTACTTGCTATTTTACAACAAAGCCAAGATGAGCACTAAGCAAGATGAAAAGTCTATGCTGAGGTGACACACCAGCACCTTGCCTGGCTGGCAACTGAGGGTGTCACATGCCAAAAAGACACATCCTTGCTCACTTTTATGGGAGCAAACATGTAAGGAACACAACTCTTCAAAAGGCCAATAAAGAACTACAATTCTAGTCAATTACCCATTTATGGAGTTTAAAACTAATCAAAAATAACAAGAGCTTTATCCCAAGGTTCACAGGAAACATGTTGGGTTGTTGGTATTAGTTAATATCTCGGTGATCTCCTGAGGGTTAAAATTTGGTGCCCTCTGCATTTGAACAAAGGAATTTTGAAAAAAATTATTACAGTTTGAACATATGACTCTAGGGTATTTCTCACTCTCAAAAACATGAAACGGTAGTAAGATAAGGTATCAGGAAACTAAATTGACATGATTATCCAAAAAGCAGAATCTTCAGCAACCTATAATTTCTGAATAGCTTATCTTTTAAATGAGATTTGGACACACTTGTGTCCTATGATAGAATGAAACTAATATGACA
The DNA here is from genome assembly GCF_011800145.1 of Mirounga leonina. Taxonomy (NCBI): domain Eukaryota; kingdom Metazoa; phylum Chordata; class Mammalia; order Carnivora; family Phocidae; genus Mirounga; species Mirounga leonina. Next base: position 14,212,394 of record NW_023270453.1, read on the forward strand.
ACTAGAGAACTAGGGATTTTCCTCTAAATTTTAAAATCCATCTCCCTTCTCTGCCACACACACACAAACATACACACACACACGTAAGCACAGATAGTGATGGGGTGGTGATGTTATAGGTGTTTTTCTTTTCCACTTTTCAATTTTTCTGTAACATTACACATACTTTAAAAGAAAAAAAGAACAGATTTTTAAAGAACACTTGATCTTGCTTATAGGGCCACCACCAAGATAGTGAACTCTTAACTTCGACCAAGAGAAATGAGTTTAGTGTTGAAAAAGGCTCAAGAGAAAATGGCAGACATATCCCATAAAGATGTGTAAATGACCTACATGCTTGACTCCTATGTTTGTTATTGTTTGGTAGTCAGGCCATTGGACTTAACAAGCAAGGCTCACAGGGAATTTCAAACTCCTAAATGATAAATGAAGCACCAGTACCAAGCAAACCAGCTACATTAACAGGACAAAAAGCTCAGACCACTCACATGTACTTGAAAATTGAAACATGCTGGCAGAGAACTGTTGCTTTCTTCAATGTTATTGTGCCAATATATTTTCTCATCAGGTTAGCACAAAATAAAACAAACTTGGTGTATTCTACCAAAAAATCAGCTTTGGCTTTCTGTTTCTACCTTGACTCTCAAATACCCCGGCACTGAATACAGAAGAGTAAATAATAAACATTGTCTAAGAATGATATATTCGAACTTATTCATGTTGGCAGTCAAGACACTGAATGCTTTCTTTTTAATGGCATGAGGGTACTCAACATTTTTTTTAAATGAAATTATAGTCTAAATATTGTCAACTGCATAGTTCAACTGTCTTCCTTTTCCTGTTTCTATCAATATTTATAAAATTCAAGTATGAAACATACTTTATACCTTGGGATGTCCCTTTATTTTCAAAATGAAAATAAGCAGTTTCATTATATCAAATGTTAGTTCTATACAAATTTCTTATTCAAGATATCTAACCTTGGTTTTTATATAAAAAGTCAATCATGTGTGCAAAAATTCAATTCTTTCCCCATTTATTCAGACACTGCAGACTATCAACTACAGCAATGTTTGTATAGGAATCCAAAAAATTGGGGAAGGGAGTCCATATTTTGATTGCATTTAAAGTGGGAAGGTACTCTTTTAAAAAATTATCATCATGCATCAACTATTGTGTTTAATTCAGGATGAACACCAAAGCAACTAGAAACTAATGTGACAACTAGGTTGGAAGAAAAAAAGGCTTTTTTTGCTGTACAGCAGACGGAGTCATGCTAACTTCAAAAATAAAGGCAGAAAAAATAATTAAGATCCTTTTGAGCATTTTGAACATAAAAATGTGGCAAAACTGGGACAGTAAGAATAAGCATGAGTTTTCATGCAAGTAATATTACAGATTACAGATAATAAACAGCCCCCCACCAAAGTACACAGGAGTCCATTTTCATGACACATGCATATAAAACCTCTAACAAAAAGGTTAATAAAAAGTCAAACTATATATCATTATTTAAGATGTGACACAAAGCAATTTTCAATTATATCTGATACCCTGCTCTTCTGACTATTTTTGTTCACATGCCATGAATCAAGGATATAGAATATCAGCTTTCACGTTGAACTCTTTTGCTATTGGAGATGTCTGTCATAATCATACTAGGATTTAAACACAGTTGCTCATTTTAATGACTTCTGTTTACTCACATAGAAAGCAAAACTTTTACTAAATATAGTATGAGGCAATTAACTGTTTGGTGGGCAGACCAGGAATCTTACACAGAAGGTTTATACACATGCAGAGAAACTAGTGTTACTAAGTGGTTCGAATGTGTAAGCTAGGAGATACAAGTTCTCTAATAAACCTATTATTTATGACAAGCCAATGTACTGTTCCAATTATGCACTGTAATCTGCTCTTGTTTTCTCTAAAGTGATATATGAACTCGAGGTGATTTTGAAATGTTCCAAGGAGGAGCATCATTATTCTGTATCACTGCTTGAAGATCGAATACCTTTTACCTTTTACATGTTCTAGGATATACAACTGGTGTTAGGTAGTCAACACACACACTGAAACACTAATAACTAAGTAATACACTCTGAGAGAGGGACTACTAGCCATCCGTTTTAAAACTAATGACTTAAGTGAGGACAGAGGACAACCACGGTTCTGAGCCAACAGTCAAGTCTCAACCTCTGGGCAGTCATCTCAGTTATGCTGTTCTTTTATCTACAGAGTACTGTCCATAAAATATTATGATCCATATTATAAATCAGCATATTGTAATTTGTAATGTCTTCAGGATTTGAGTACTGGATTATTTTAAATCAGATATTGAGGAATCTGTTTGATATTTGGAGTTTGACTTGATTATTATCTATGTTCTACAGAAGAGGAAAAGAGAGGTTTGGCAACATTAAGGGATGGGATTAAGACAGAGCAAATATCCCAGTGGAAAAACCCTCCATGTTTAAAACTCACAAAACTGGTCCTCACCTGATTCCAGAAAAAGTAATCACGATATCCACCAAATTAGGACCCAAATACAAACGACTCCAAAAACTTAACAATTAACATTGGTTCAATGATAGTTCATTTATTCAATGAGCAGAAAAAATTATAGTAGGAAGAAATATATAATTATAGCCTTGAGGAATCTGACAAGATTCCAGGGGCAAATATTTCTTTTTAAAATTCCTATGACTTTGGGGGCACCTGGGTGGCTCAGTCAGTTAAGCGGCTGCCTTCAGCTCAGGTCATGATCCCAGAGTCCTGGGATCGAGCCCCGCATTGGGCTCCCTGCTCAGCGGGAAGCTTGCTTCTCCCTCTGCCTGCCATTCCCCTTGCTTGTGCTCTCTCTCTCTGTCAAATAAATAAATAAAATCTTAAAAAAAATTCTTAGTGACTTTGGATACTGAGAATCAATTTATTAAGTAAACAGGTCACCATTTTTAAGGAGAAAAAAATTAAAACAAATATGAACATATGCATTTCAACATGAGTCTGACAAAAATTTGTGACTTAATGGAGATGGGAAATTGTACCTTATATAGCTCAACATACTTATTAACTAGCATGAGAGCCTTAATAAATGTTTCTTGAATTAAGAGAAGCATGACTTTTGGGTAGTAGCTCTGGCATTTCAGCTTTTGATCATTTGACAATGTCATGACAATGTCAGAACTAGAAACTAAAAATCACTTTTTAAAAAATATGTAGTTAAAAAAAACTTTACTGTATTTTTCTTCTAAAATATCCAACTAACAACAGTATTAGCCATCTAGCTGAAAGTTCAGTGTTTTAAAAAGTGAACTTGCAAAAAAAGAAAATGAAACCTTTACCTGAAATATTCTTTGTAGCAATAGTTTTCAAATCTTGAAGGCAACTTACAGTATAAAGTATATATACGTTTTTTATACTTACATAAAGACACACCACATACATGTAATAAATACAACAAAAGTGTCACGAGACAATTTCCATCCGTCACTGTGAGTGATGTATTCTAGTTCATTTTTTTTTTTTTAATGTTGATTTCCAACCACTAAACTGATTTAACAAGCATTAATGGGTCATGACCTGAAGTTTGGAAAACAGCGCTCAGTACATCTCAGGAGGGTGGTGTCAAAGGGAGCTGAATCAGTCTTTAGTTCAGTTTTAAACAAAATATTTTGGATAAGTAATGGAATACTGAGAGGTAAGAATTTTTAAAGGCAGTAGGGAAATAAGCTCAAGCCCAGTACTCTGAATACTACATCAAATTTTTTATCATCTACATAAAGTAGAAAGAGTAGAAAAACTACCACCCCCCCCCCCAAAAAACCCTACTCTTACTTCCTACTTCCAAGTAAAGATAATTATGTCTTTTACTAATTAGATTTCCAAGAGAAATAGTATGCATTGTTAACAAGGCTGAGGAAGAATTAAGAAATATATAATGTTTAAGACAGCTTCTGACCTAAAAAAGAGCTCCCGAGAATTATCTAGGGATTCTAATTTCTCTCACACAGAACACCATTAATATCCTCCAGACTGACTAGCCCAACCCCTCCCTGGCTCAAGAGAATGTTTACATTACATCTGGGTTCAAATGCAAGGTCAGTTAGCTTTAAGATTTGGGAGATTCACAACAGCTTTTTAGCTACAGTATAAATTGCTGTTAACAAAATTATTAACTTTCTAAATTGACAAAAACGATTTCACTGTATTTCAGTGCTACCAAATTTCCTTAAAATATTTGGTAAAAAGATAATCTTTATTTCAAAAATGTTTTACCTGCAAATCAAAAAGCTTTTTAGGTTTAGTCACATTATGTTAAAGAAGGACAACAATTAACTCAGGCTCTTATCTCCATTCTGACTTCAAAAATGCCAATTTCTATCCGGTAAACAAGATAAGGCATTTATATTGTACAAACACAGACCTGTTCTTTAGAAATTGTTTCTGTGAATAATACAGAATAGACACCAGGAGATTATTTTCTATTTCATTATATGCTACGCAAAAAATCAATATGACTTTATTTGGTATAAGATGGCTAGAAATACATTTTATCATTTATATCTCGGAACAAAATGGACAGCATGAAAAGCTCAACACTATAAACAAAGATTGGGATCACACAGTTCCCACACAGCATTCATCTAGTTGAGGAGAAAACCCAACAAATAAACCGCACGTGCGTGTGTGTGTCTATTTTTGAGGATAACAGCAACAAATGAATGAATGATCATAGAATATGAGCAAGGAATAGAAATGTATAAAATATTTTTCTAAATACATACATGGGGAAAAATGTCATTAAGCATCTACTATAACCCCAGTCCCTACCGGGGATCTATATACACATTATCCCTAAATCTTAAATAACTGCAAGACTGGACTTTCTCTCTATTTTACAAGTGAAAACACTGAGGGTTGGATAGGCCACATGACTTGCTCACACGTATAGTTAATCTAAGTAACACCAGGACAGCACACTCCGCAAGATGGAAGCAAGGACTACTGAGTCCTCAGCAGGGCCGCCGCTCCCCTGGGCTCCACACTGTCCACCTCACTGCCACACACTGCAGAAGGGGCCGAGAATAAAGCAGATTATCACCTCCCTTTAAGAGAACATCAAGATGGATATCATATACTTGACATCACCTATAACCCCAGTCATCTGTCATCCCAGAGGCTAAACCACCCAGGTTATCCATCCATCATCGCCTGGATGCTGATTCCTGTATGGTTTTCCAGCCCCTAGTCTGCCTCAGTCTCCCATCTTGCCCAGACTCTGTGCCCTCTGAAACTCACAATCTATCATTTAGCAGAATCTCCTATGTGCCCAGGGTCTTCTCCAGATGCTTCCTTCGCCTTTTTGCTAGAGCTCTTAGGATACTACTTCTATCATAGCGTCCTCAACTGGAGGCATGGTTTTCTCCCATATGCCACATACCCAAGTGTCCCAAGGTGAGGTAAATCCCTCTTTGCTCCTCGTTTTGCTTCTAGACTACCCCCTCCTCCTGCTCTTCTTCCACAGTTCCTCTGAAGCACAGGCCATTAGGTAATCCCACTTGCTACTCTTGTTTATAGCAGTCATCGTCAGTACCTGGCTTACTATGCTCTCCACCTCTACTCTAGTGAACCCAGGCAATATAATGTAATGGTTTCCAAGGCCAAATGCCAAGTTTTGAATTCCCACTTCAACCCTTACTGGTGGGCACATTGCCTTACCTCCCTATGCTTTTGTTTCCTCATCTGTAATGGGAGGAAAATCACGAAATCTGATCTAACTACATACTCAGGATCCAACCCTCCCCTCACATTCTTAGGTCCCTCTTTCCCCAGGTTAGATACCATAGGCCAAACCTGAATCAGTCTTGCGGTCTCTCAAGTGTCTTGCTCCTCCTTCCCATCATCACACTTAACTGGCCCAATCCCAATCCCAGTTAAACCCAGCTCTTCACTGACTCTAGGCCTCTACCCAGCCAGCTCACTCTGGCTGGACTCTCTCTGAACATAGAAACATGTATTTTAAATCGGCCCCTGGCACTGCCTGGCAACCCTCTCTCCCATCTTCCTTCTGAGAGAGAAAGAAAGAAAGAGAGAAAGAAGGGAGAGAGGGGCAGAAGGAGGGAGAGAAAATTCAAGCAGATTCCATGCCCATCATGGTGCCCAACATGGGGCTCAATCTCCCAACCCTGAGATCATGACCTGAGCTGAAATCAGGAGTCGGACGCTTAAACAAGTGAGCCACTCAGGTGCCCCTCTCTCCCATTTTTCTTAAAAACTATTTCATACCTTCTCCTCTCTATTCAAACTTTCAACACCCCCTTCTCCTTCCTTCATTCTCAGTCCTTAAATGCCTCTTATTTCGCTCATCTTACCAATAGAAGCAACCAGAACAACCTCTTGTTCCCAAATCTGCCAATTTACTCAAAGACTTTACTCCTCCACTTATGCTCTGTCTTAACCACCAACTGACTCCTCTCAACCAGGACTTTCCCATTAACATACATCCAGGCTGTACTATCTCCAATCCTAAAAGCAAAACGAAACAAACAAAAAAACGCTCTGAAATCGCCTCTCCTTGTATCTGCTTCCTCACCTCCTGTTCTCTCTCTCCAGCCTCCTCCAATTAGACTTTTATCCCTCCACTGAAATCGCTCTTGTCTAGGTCTTGTCAACAGTCTATTTTCAGTCTTCATCTTCTATAACTTCTCAAAAGTATTTCCTTCTTAGTTGCCTTTCTCCTCATTGGCTTCCAAGTTGGCCCTTTTCCTCATACTCCCATCTCCAATCTATGAGCAAATCCACCTCTCAGCCCATCTACTGCCACCTCTGAGCATGAACCAACTTTCCCACATGCCTGGTAACAGCCTCCCAACGTGACCCCTACCTTCTTGTCTCCAAGCAGCATCCAAAGCGATTCTGTTAAAAAATAGATGAGATCATGCCACTCGCTTGATCAAAACTCCTTTCAGATGAGAACAAATCCAGACTCTACTCCACACTGTTGCCACAGGCCCAGTATGAACCGGTTCCTGCTTGCCTCTCCCATTCATCAACCCTCCACATCTGTTTCCTTCCATTCGTTCCAGGCTCTGCTCTGCCACAGACCGCCTTGCTATTCCTAGAAAGTGCAAAGCTTGTTTCTGTGGGAGAACAGGTGTACTTGCTGCACCCTCTGCTTCAAATAGTTTTACCTAAGGTATCTGCAAGGTGGAAGGAAAAAAAGACATCCACGTGAATGTCTTCATTAGGTTGCTCCGAGGACCTGACCACTCCCTCAAAAGGAACTCCTCTTTGGACTCCTCACCCTCACTCTCTTCCCTTCCTTGCTTTCTTTTTCTTACAGCACCTATTGCTATCTGAAATCAAATATTTTTTTAGTTACTTTTTATATGGTCTATCTCCCCAAGCAAAGTGTGGTACCACTAGGGAAAGAACCTTGTTTGTTTTGTTCACTGATGTATCTCCCGCTCATGTGCTGAGCAGACAGGTCGGGTACTCGGTAAATACCTGCTGACCAGGGGAACTTATAGTACACAGTGGCGAGCCTTCGACCCCAGGTCCCCACCAGTCCAAAGCCTGAGTTCTTTCTAGGACACAACATACTGCCTGTGTTACTCAAGAGAATTAGAGAAGTGAGTCTAAACCCAATTAAGTTACTTTTTATCAGTCAGCCAATTAACTTACTTCAACACTTTATTATGTTTTAAGATAAAGAATATGCCTCAAAGAGTAAGCAACATTTATTGGAAGAAGAAAGCTACATACACTCCTGGGTTGGTTTAAGGCAACAAGATGCAGGATAGCTCAAATTTATAAACACAAACATAAAATTGAGTTTAAAAAAAATTCCTTTAAGTAAGAAATTACACTAGAGCCGTTAAACTGGGATTTGATCTACAAATGAAATCCACAAACTTCAATTTTTAAAATCTCACTGGTTTTGAGACACATGCCTTACAAGTCTTATAAGTTTAGTTATCTGGAAAGTTCTGCTAAATAGAAAAGTGTGTACCACATGTGGTGTTAGTTATTAAAACAAACCCTACTGAAACTGAGATACGGGTAGGTATATCGATAGATGTACTGACATAGATTTAGAATTAATTCAGTTCTTACATTCTTTCTTTTTTAAAAGATTTTATTTATTTATTTGAGAGAGAAAGTGAGCACAAGCAGGGGAAGCAGCAGAGGAAGAGAGAGAAGCAGGCTCCCCGCTGAGCAGGGAGCCCGATGCGGGGCTCGATCCCAGGACCCTGAGATCATGACCTGAGCCCAAGGCAGACGCTTAACCGACTGAGCCTCCCAGGCGCCCCCCATTCGTTCATTTTGACACAACAGATAGGGCAGATTAATAGACCATGTAGACTTTTAAGGAGACTGGGGCCTTAAAAGCTCCATGGCCTTAATAAACTCAGGATGGCACCGTTCTTCAGCAGCCTAAACAGTCCTCATTCTAAACTCTAACAAGGATTCATGCACCTGTAGGAAAGTAAGAGCAAAGGAAAGAGCAACAGGTTTTTCAGGAAAGCACTGAGGGAAAGCATGTGTAAGCATACAGGTACAAGAGGTAAATGTTGTAAGTATGTGTTTACTGCACACGAGGAAAGGCCTAATGGGTCAGGGATTTAACAATAAGCTTTTCACTTTACCATCAAAACTAGTAAAAAAGTACCAACGGTTAAAGAAGCTACTACTTAAGATGTCCACATTTATCTCATATTTGAGTTCTCAAGTACCAAAGTTTAGGCAGCATTTACCGTTTCCCCCAGTCTCCTGCCAAACGAAGGTAAGCAAAGAAGCTTCAGGCATTTACAACAGATGATAACAATTTACAGTGCAAGTCCAAATTTGGAAACAGGAAAATGCAAACGTTATATGAAATCAGATTTTACGTCACTTATTTTTTTTTGATACATATTTTCTGAAAGCCTACCATGTGCCGTATGGTATGCGAGGTTCTGAGTATACAGTGGTAACCAGAGGTAGTCCCTGGTCTTCTCAAGTCTAGAGTCTGGGGTCATAAGAAAGACAGTAAATAAATAGACATAGGTGCTTAATTACAGCTTATGACAAATGCTATGAAATAAGCATGATTGAAATTACTGGGATGGGGACAAACTCTGGCCAAGGACCCCCCAAGGAGGGAGCAGGAACTGAGACCTGAAGGATAAGGAACCAACCATCTCTCTCTTTTGCCCCCCACCTATCTTAACACAAATCGCAGACAACATATTGTTTCACCAGCAAATCCTTCCATACGTATCTTTAAAAGACATATAAAGAATATATAGTCATGCTGCCATTATCACGCTGAGCAAAATTAATAAGAATTTCAATACACAGTTCATATTCAAGTTCCCTCAAAAACTGCAAAAAAAAAATTGTCTTTTATAGTCAGTTTCTTGGAGCCAGCATCGAAAATAGGATCCCACGGGGCAGTTAGCTGAACTGTCACATCTCTTTCACGCAGTGACAGTGCCCTGCCCTCTCCTTTTTCATGCCATTAATGTGCTGGGTCATTTGTGTAGTAGAACATCACCTTCCAGACGTGGCTGTGTCCATCCTCGTGGTACCGTTCCACTTGCCCCTCTATCCGCCATGCTTCCTATAAGCATAGAGCTGGGTCCCAAGTCTCGATTATACTCAAGTTCAACCTTGTTGGCAAGAACACTTCAGAGGAGATGCGGTGCCCTTCTCACCATGCCACACTAGCTGTCCCACTTTAGCACTGCCACCATTCACCAATGGGATGATGTGAAGCGAGCGTGGAAGGATGTCTCCAGCACAGGGGACAACAGTGTCTCCTGAGGCAGGAGGGGCTATCTAGGAGATAAAGGCTAGCAATGAAGCTGGAGAAGATGGGTTTAGACACACAGGCTTGTCCACAGGGTGGGAAGCTCCTCATCAGAAAGGATGTGAAATACTACTCTTAAAATACTATGGCCTAACTGGGTCAGCCACCTTTCAGAAGTGGGGAGCGTGCTTCTGATTTCTCTATTTCCATTATTTATTAGATAAAGAGGTAGAAACAGGATACCGGGAATTGCCTGGAGCAAACAGGGACAAAGAAGTGAAGTAGCTGCTATGGGACATTCTCATGTTATTCCGGCGTTCAAAAGAAACCCGTCACTCACTCTTATTTCGTTTCTATCTAAAAACCTGATAGGTGAAAAAACCTAGCAAAGGGCAGCCTGAGACCCAATTCAGAAAGAAAAAGAAAAGCACCATGGAATGCAGCTTACTCCCCAAAGAGTACTTCCAAAGCCACAGAGGGCCTGAGCTGACAGATGCAGCCCCGGCAAGAACTGTTGGGTTGCACGTGGATTTGGGGGAAGATATTAACTGATCTACCTGTATTAACGCTATTGTCTCCTAAAGCTTCTGACTGGTAGCCATGCCAATTCCCAAAGATTTCTGAAAGTTTCTACCTTCAGAATCACTATATATTTCCAGAAATTAAGAAAACGGTAGCATTCATACCTGGAAGGGTTAGGTCACTGGGTCTTAATTTCGCAGCTAAAACCAAGATCAACTTAAGTTACTGAAAGTATAAAACCAGACGTGTAGCTGGTCGCAGAACAAAAGAATCCTAAACTGTTGTTCCTTTCACTACACCATGTTATTTCTTACTCAGAAAAATTACCATTTAAGATTTTTTTCTCCTAATTGACTTGGTTTAGTTAACATAGATAGTGCCAAGTTCACATTTTATTGGATCTACTGGCTATTTATTTTTCCATTTCAATTCCTGAAAGACATGCTTCCTGAACGATGAGATAATGAGCACAATATGTTTTCTATTAATATAAAAAAACCTCTCCCCAAACAAATGTACATATAATAAATAAATCCTTCATAATTAGGATTTCAGAATTCTAGACGACAAAATTATTAAGGTGAATGTGACTCCTTGTGGCAGCATGGGTCCCGACCCCAGTGCCCTCAGGGACCAGAAACATGTAGTCAAGAAGTAGAAGCAAGCAGTAGAAATAGAGCAAGAAGGAGAGCCAGCTGGATATGTTACAGAAAGGAGTCCTGGCCCCTGAACAAACTAGAGAGAACAAGTCTCAGCTCTAGATAATTGTGTTCATTACTAGAATAGAAGCTGAATGTTCCCAAATCTTTTGGTTTTTAAGGAAAGATCTAAAAACAAGTTGCTTGGTATATAAAATTTATCCAATTTAAAAATGTTGGCAATGAAAGAAAAAATTTTAAAATACACTGTGTGAGTCAAACTAAACATATTTGCGGGATGAATGAAAATTATACCCCATGCCCTAACTTGTTTGCAACTTCTGGTAAATGTCCTGATGTTGCCAGCCCCTGAAATCTACAAAATCAAGCTAAATGATATACTGTAGTAGTTTCATAGAATAATACTGTGCTAGGGCTGTTCTATCACACTAAGCACAACAAAGGCATCTGTTAAAATACATTATTTTATTTTGCATCTACTTCTCTGCCAGTTGGCAGAGAACTTAGGATCGATGTCTTTTGCGAAATTCGAGAAAACATTTTTGTTTACAAATAATTTCAGTAACCTAAGTATTTTCTTTTAAAAGTCTAAATTTACGTCCTTAAATGAGAGAAATTACCATTCCAGATTAGGTCAGATTTCGTTTACCAATTCAAGATAATCAAAATGACTCATGGATTTGAATATTCAAGCCTTTCCCCACATCTGCTTGTTATGATTTCTATTTTCTATAGATATGTGTTTGATCAACAATTAACACACGTTTTCCATCTAAACACTTTCTTAGAAAGATCTACATAGTAAGACTAAACTTTCAAATCTGTTTTTTTACTCAAATTCATGGACTCAAAGTCAAAATACCATATCAAACCCCCAAAACATATATCATTTAGCACCGAGGCTGTGGCAAATGATAAAAAAAATCAAAGATACTTAAAGCTAAAGTCAACCGGCTATCTTATCAAGATCAGGAGCTCTACATAACAAGTAAAATATCATTTTGGGTCAGATACTATTTGCCCCAGTTTTGTTCTTATTCAACAACTTAAGATAAGTATGCATACTTCTGGTTTGAACTTATTGATATATTTCTTAAAGATTTTGACCTGGTTCATGATTCTGCATACAAATGAATATTTAAATTCAGTTCAGAATTCACCAAATTATTTCTAGCTTTTGGTCAGTAGTTGGGTTAATGTCCCTGAAAAATTAATTTTAGTTTAATACTCACAATTGCACCTATTTAAAGTTTAGAAGGTATAGAATTAATTTCAAAAGCCCTGATATTTAAGTTTTTTTTTTTTTTTTTTAAGATTTTATTTATTTATTTGACAGAGAGAGAGAGAGCACAGGCAGAGGCAGCAGACTTCCCGCTGAGCAGGGAGCCCGATGTGGGGCTTGATCCCAGCACTCTGGGATCATGACCTGAGCCAAAGGCAGACGCTTAATGACTGAGCCACCCAGGTGCCCCTGATATTTACTAGTTTTTATATTGCAGTAGTTAGCGTTGCCTATTTGCTATATATCATACTATACAATATATTTTTATTAAACACTTCCTAGCTAAATAAAGCAGGAAAAATTTGGCATTTACAAATTGTAAGTGCTCACTATAAGGAGGAGATTAAAGGACTCTAAGAGCTCAGGGAAATAATTACTACCATAGAGTGGAGGGCATAGGTTTTAGTGTCACATAGACCCAGGTTCAAATCCTGGCTCTGCCAATTCCTAATTGGTTCCTCTTCTGCATATTCTACTTTGCAATGGTAATTCTCTTTGTTGTTATGAGAATTAAATGGGGCCCACAAAAGAATCTGGCATATTCGGCAGACTAATGGTGTTTAATAGCCTAATACACTGGACAACGTTAGTTTGCTTTTGCTCTAGATTTATGACCACCCAACCACAAATAATATTTCTAAAATTTAATTCATCATCCTTCCTACATTAACGGCTCATCCTCCCATCTTATTTCCTGTAACCTGAACCACTTCTGAAATTAAGCTGTTAACTGGTGCGACAGTTTATGCAATGATACCGGCGGAGTGAAGGCCATGGAAGCTTCTGTTAGAACCAGGGCCTTTTCATTTCGCAGAAGGGCTACTCAGAGGGGTAGACAGTGGTGGAGCTCAACTGAGAGCAGCGAACACTTCTAGCCATGGGGAGTTTCTAAGGCTGTCCCCAACTCTGGAGTAGGGCCAGCAGTTTTCAAACTTAAGCATGTATAAGAATCAACCAGAGAGCTTTTAAAAAGACAGATCCTGGGTGCGCAAGAGATTCTGACTCAACAGGTCTAGAATGGGGCTCAGGAACTTGGATACACACAAAGCTCCCGGCGATGTTAATGCTGCTTGCTGGCCGGTGGATCACACTTAGTCTGGGCCACCAAACCCATTCCAGACAAGCAGGAAGGAAGAGCTCCAGCTTGGGTTGGGAAGCAACAATCCTCCTCGGGTTCTTTTTTCTTTCAAAGCAAGTCTCTCGATACATGGAACTGTAACCTCCAGCACAGGAGTTCTCAACTGTGGTTCCCCTCAGCCCCCAGAAGCAGCAGCAGGGCCTGGGAACTGGTTAGAAATAAAAATTCTTAGGCCCATCCCAGATCCACTACCTCAGAGACTCTGGGTTCAGGGCCCAGAAATCTGTGCTTTACTAAGCCTCCTGAGTGATTCTGCAGCAAGCCAGAGTTTGAGAACCGCTGCTCTATTCAACTCTCCATAACCGCTGCAAACAGAGCAGAGCTAAATTAATCTCCCCTACGTAGGTGGGTTTCCAGGTAAGCACTGGTGGGAGAAAGGGTTCTGTGGCCTGAAAAATGTTTGGTACTAGCTTCTGTCTCATTATGTGCTTTGTGACTCTGGCAGCGTGGAGAGACCTGGATGCTTTAGCAAGAAAGAGCTCTGCTGCTTTCCTCCAGCAGCTCTCAGTAATGCACATGTAGACGGAGAGAAGGTGGACAGAAGGGGGGTTCAACAATGATGATGCTGGCTAGCGACAGATGACATTTACAAGATGTTGGCACTGTTCTGAGACCTTTGCATTTACTAGCCCGTTTTTTTTTTTTTAAGATTTTATTTATTTATTCATGAGAGACAGAGAGAGAGAGGCAAAGGGAGAAGCAGGCTCCCAAGGAGCAGGGAGCCCGATGTGGGACTCGATCCCAGGACTCTGGGATCATGACCTGAGCCGAAGCAGACGCTTAACCATCTGAGCCACCCAGGTGCCCTACTAGCCCGTTTTATCTTCATACACATCCCATGCAAGAACCACTGTCAGAATTTCAAGTAACCGCCATTTAAACATTGGGAGATTTCAATTAATATCCTGAATTTCCAGTTTCTATTTTTAAAACTGAAAAACCTGGCAACATAGGCTTGTGCACTTTAGACAGAAAAAGCACTCTCTAGTCGAAGGTTCCTACCCCCACCCTCAGGCCCCTTAATCATTTTCATTCATTTCATTCTGGAAGGCATTTGAGTTTGTGGCCCCTGCTTTAGGGGGGAAAGTATCTACTTGTACACAGAGGGGACAGGGAAGAAAGGGACGAGCAGAATGGAAGAAATGTCGAAGAAAGGCTTTGGTGGGGAATTCGTTCTCTGTGTGGGCACAGGGCAGAGTCTATACATTACTCTGTACATCATTATTATTGCTAATGCCTCAATACCTCTTGAACTGATCCCTTCTTTCTGTTCCTCCTGCAATGAGCTTAAGTCTGCACCAACTTGTGCTGATGATTACAGAACTCACTTTATTAGCTCCTGTCCTGAGTCCTTCCCCGCTTTGGTCCACCTCTACACTGCTGTAAGTGCTCCTTCTAAAATACATACCTGATCATTCCGCCCTCTGGCCAAAAACCTTTCACAGTTCCACACTATAATAATATGGGCTTTCAAACAAAGACAGAGAACCTTCTTCTTCATGAGAAAATTCACCTGAGATGTACATATATTAAAAAGATGAACACGGGACTGCTCTGGTTGTCCCTTACAATCTGTTTCTTGCCTTCATCCTGGGCACCTGTTGTTGTCCAGCTAGGGAGTTCATTCCACAGCCTTCCTTGAAGCTAGGTATGGCCACGTGACTAAGTAGGGCTCGAGTGCGTAGGCACGGCAGCATGTTAGTGCTGAAGGATCTCCAAGTGACAATTAAGCCTCTTTGGATTTGGGGACACCCAGCTGGCAATCATTCAGTCACCCATGTAGACTGGGTCAGTTCTCCTAGGGACAGCTGAGTAAGATGGGCCAGAATGGAGTCCATGCAGCACTCCATGAAAGACAGCTGTCCTGCAAGCCTACACCAGCCACAGTGTCCACTGGGGAATCAGACTCTTGTCTTATTTAAGCCACTGTTTTATTTGGCCTTTTAATTACTGCAGCTTAACCTTACCATTAGTTAATACAATTGTGTGTGTATGTGTGTTTTGTTTTTTTTTTTATGTAGCCTTTTAACCCTTTTAGAAAGCAAGCCAATGATAAACCAGAGGTTCTAAGCTCTGAGAAAATGCTATGCTTTCTAAAATAACAAAAAATGTAAACCACCGCCCACGCAGGTACCACACTAGCAAAAATAACTAACAAACTGCACATTCTGGACAAAGAAAAGGAGTTAGTAGGGAGAAGATAGGCACAGGAACTTTCCTTCCCAAGTGCTAGGGGTAAGGCTGGTAGCAATCTATTTTTTTACTTTTAAAAAGTAGAGAACAGGGGTGCCTGGGTGGCTCAGTTGGTTAAGCGACTGCCTTCGGCTCAGGTCATGATCCTGGAGTCCCAGGATCGAGTCCCGCATCGGGCTCCCTGCTCGGCAGGGAGTCTGCTTCTCCCTCTCCCACTCCCCGTTTGTGTTCCCGCTCTCGCTGTGTCTTTCTCTGTCAAATAAATAAATAAAATCTTTAAAAAAAAAAAAAAAAAGTAGAGAACAGGATAGCACAACATGCGGCAAGGGTGGGGAACAGAAAACTAGTCTTCCTATTGCGAAGAGAGACAGGCGATGTGAAACGGCAGCAACCCAAAGAGCAGGCCGCACCACGCGACTTATTGCAGATGTCCTTCCTGGGGTGTAAGCAGAGAACAGAAGACAGTGGGACACAGTGGACAGGGCAATGGGTCAGCACTCCAAAGTTCGATTACCGGTCTAACTTTGGGAAAGTCGTTTAACTTTTCATTTTTTTTGTCTGTGGTTCAACTACGTCAGTATTTCCCAAATTTCTGGCATTTGCATATTACCTTTCTATTTTTTCTTTTTTTTGCAGTATTGGCATAACGTCTGAATTATTATTCCTTTATTTCTCTTAACATTTAGCCAATTTTAAACTTACACAGCCACCTTACTCTTGTGTCAAATATGTTTTTCTAATACACATTAAAATTAAAAAACTGAAATGCTCATCTTTTTGTCACCCAAAATCACCCCACTTGCCAGAATCTCCCTTTTTGGAAACTGCTGGATTGATACGATCTCACAATTCTACAAATCTGCAATTCTACAATACCTCCTGAAGGGCTGTTGGTCCACTGGTGCTCTGAAGGTCAAAGACAACAACACAATAAATGGAGATGTGAGTGTGCCTGGGCTTTGAACTCGGGGAGATTCTGTGTGCACTGCTGGTACTCTGCATGTGCCAGAACCTGGGTCTGATTCTACAAAAATTGCTCGAAGTTATTCAAGCAACTCAGGTCCCCAGGAAGCTAAATCAGCTGGCCACAAGGACACACTGTTCACCCAACAAGAGTCACCTAAGTTTCAGCCCAAAATGCATGGGAGAAAGGAAAGACTCACGGAAAGGCTCATGCTCACATATGGAGTCTTAGATAAGAAACACACGGTTAGGTTAGGGGGTCAAGAGGCTACAAAGGACCAATCAACAGAGTACGTTGTCTTCGTTCATACTGCACTGGACCCATACAGCAAACTAACAGAAAATCTTTAAGCTTTCATAAAACAGGCACCTTTCTAAATCTTTCTATATTTTCCTGTTTTTTTTTTTTTTTTCAAATTCAAAGTTTAACTCTGAAAGAAGAGAGCTTCAGCTATTAATCTTAATGAGCATACTGACCCCTTCTCTGATCAAACGTAAGGTTTTTCCTCTGAATAAGACTCACGTAGCTGTAGTTACCACTGATTTCTAAGAGCTTGGTCAGAATGGATATTCTTATATAACGCAATCCTGTTCTGGTTAAATATGGGCTTTATCACCTACCTTACTTGTTCTACTTCTTGGTTAGGAGGATGTTCTGATAACTAAGAGGAATGTTACCATCCAGTACTGAAATTCAAGATAGGACACTATGAAGCAGTCACTTCAGTAGGAAACACTGAAGGAAAAGTTAGGGGAGAGAGGGAGGGGATAAGAGAAGAGACCTCACCTATATATTCTAAAGCACTCAAGCCACGAAAGAAGTGTTTTCGTAGCACCAACTCCTACCCTCAGAGCACCTCAACCACCCCAATGCATTTCACTAAGTCACATTCTAGGAAATCGCCTTTGGCCTGGTTGGCCGTTGTCAAAAAGCTTTTGGAATGTAACTTTCTGCCTCAAATCGGTGCATTTACCACCTCTTTTTAGAAATATAACTATATAAGGTAGAATTTTTGCCTAATTTTAAGTTCCTAAAGGAATGTTACTGCCTTGTAATATTTTTACCCTTTGAGTTGTAAACTTCATAGAAAATACTCAAGAACAGACTGTAACACAGACATCTCTAGCTACCTAAACTCTTGCTAACCACACTCAAAATATAAATAAAGTTGGATCACAAGCACTACTTACATTGTCATGGTGTATGAAAATAAACTGACTAGGCCCAAAAGAGAGAAAACACTTACCCGGTCATTTATTTGAATTAAAATTAGGAAAAATGCAGAAATTCAAAAGTCACAATCATTGGCTCCCCCAAAAGCACATGTTTCTCTTGACTCTCCTGTTTCTGTTAGTGGTGGCCCTCACTCGGCCAACAGTTTTATCTCCTGCCCCTCACTTCATCTGCCCATTGTCAGCTCTGTCCAGGGCACCTCAGATCTCTCAGACTCCCATGCTTACAGGGGAAGTCTCTGGGGTCGGTTTCGGAAATAGCCCCTTGGGTTGCATTCTTTCAATACAGACACATTTTATTTGTGTATTAAAGACTAAGAATACTCTTCACATCCACAAAGAAAGATGCTCTCATCTTTCTTGGAACACAGCCTTTCATTCTATTTTTTTTTTCACTTCTAAAATACAGGGATATGGGAAATATTTCTCTTCTCCTCTTTAACACACACACACACACAAAACAAGGAAAGCACAAGCAAAAGGACAGTGCAAGGGAAGTGAAAGGAGAAATGGCAAGTCCCAGAGGAGTTACAGGGAGGGGAGGGAGCTGCAGTGAGCTGGGGTCGGCACAGCCAACCCGCAGTGTGGAAAGCCTGGTTCTATTTCGCTTCAGCCAATTAAGGCAGGCCCAGTACCACCAGATCTTCCAGTTCTCCAAGAGAAGTCAGAAAAATCCCAAGTTTTAAATGCTGGCAACGATTTCAAATTTCCTAAAAAGATCATGAAGGCCCACACTGAAAGCTAAACAGATCCAGCCCACCACCTGAGCCTCTGCTCAGGCCTTCTCTCTTCTTCTTCCAGCTTTCCCCATCACTACTATGTGCACAATCAGTTCATCTGTCTATTCCTCTGCATGTCCCTTCACTTTGTTCTGTTACTGACTCTCTGATTCTTTCAAGTATTCAACAAATATGGGATGCAGACTTACTGTGTGCCAGGCACTATGCTAGGGAGAGAATATTCAATTATGAACAAGACAGGCATGGTCTTTTCTGTGGCCATTTACGTGCATTCTAATGGGGGTGACATTAGAGAAAAAAATATATCAGAGATGATTTAATTTCATTTGTGTTAGGACTACAAAGCATAACCAAAACACAGCCTACTCTTCCCTGGTTAAGGAAGACTCTTTAATGTGGGATCCCTATCATTTCACTCAAATTAGTCTCCACTGAGATCCACCCATTCTCTCTGAAGAACATTCCCAAACATCACTACTCAAGAATGAACAGTCCCTCATTGTCTACCAGGGATTCAGAACAAATTTAGCCTGAAATTTAAGGCCTCCTGAGGTGGTTTCGATCTAATTTTTAGCCAATTTTATTACTTCCCTCTTTGTGGCCCTTGGTAGAGTGGACTCTGCTCTAACTCAAACACACCATGAAACTCTTCTGATACCCGAAGTCAGGTTTGATCTCTATTTGCCGAATCCCCATGACCAACTTAAAATATTTTGTGATGCTTATTATAGTTATCTCACCTTATAGATCTCTGAATAAAGATCTCATGACATAAAGCAATGACTATAGATCTCTGATTATTACAGATCTCTGAATATTCAGATTATAAGCTCCTCAAGGGTAAGATCTGTGTCCTACTCACCTTAATACTTATGAACCTCCCTAGCACAATAACAAATACCTCTTGAATAAACACATGCTAAATAAAAAAATAATTTTGCCTTCCTGAAAAAAGATAATTAAATTCAAAGAGAAGATCAATATTCTCATCTTTACTATATTAGTAGTCCTCTTAAAATTGCACTTTTACAATTAATTCTTTTTTTATTATTTTTTAAAGATTTTATCTATTCATTTGAGAGCAAGAGAGAGAGAGAGAAAGAGAGCACAAGCAGAGGGGAGAGGCAGAGGGAAAGCTGACTCCCTGCTGAGCCGGGAGCCTGATGCAACTTGGGGCTGGATCCCAGGATCTGGAGATCACCACCTGAGCCAAAGGCAGACGCTTAACCATCTGAGCCACCCAGGCGTCCCTACAATTAATTCTAATGTCATATATATTATACAGTACTACGCTCTGGATCATCTAAGTAATTTCAAATACCAACTAATCATAACACCTCCCTGCTTCATAGATAAGAAATTACTCCCCAAGATAAAGGCATATTAAACCACACATTTATAATACAGTTGAACACTTCCGACCTTATTAAAAATCATAAATTTTGCTGCCTACCATTTCCCCACTAAAAGGAACAGGGGCCTCATGAGAAATGGCTGCTTCCAAGGCTGAGACAATGAAAGGACAGTGCAGTGAGCCCAGAAATGTGGTGGCAGAAAGGAAAAGAGTGTTGCAAAGCAGATGGGGGCATGTCAAAGGACAGCTCTGAGGGATGCTCACTGGCTCACTTTGGGGAAATTAGAGTAGCAAGATATGTAATACTTTAATGACATGAAGAGAGGATTACAAATTGAATACAGAAAGAACCCTGAGTCCAGTCTAATAACCTGCAGAGGAGACGGGAAGGGGACAGAAACAGAGGAATTTCTGCGGAGAAGAAATGAAAGCAATGGAAATCAACATTTTTTTTTAAAAAGATTTTATTTATTTACTTGAGACAGAGAGAATGAGAGAGAGCACATGAGAGGGGGGAGGGTCAGAGGGAGAAGCAGACTCCCTGCCGAGCAGGGAGCCCGATGCGGGATTCAATCCAGGGACTCCAGGATCATGACCTGAGCCGAAGGCAGTCTCTTAATCAACTGAGCCACCCAGGCGCCCTGGAAATCAACATTTTTAAAAAAGATTTTATTTATTTGAGAGGGGGAGAGAGAGAGGGAGAGTGCACAAGCAGGGGGAGGGGCAGAGGGAGAGGGAGAAGCAGACTCCCCACCGAGCAGGGAGCCTGATATAGGGCTTGATCCCAGCCAGGACCCTGGGATCATAACCTGAGCTGAAGGCAGACGCTCAACCGACTGAGCCACCCAGGCGCCCCTGGAAATCAACATTTTACAGCCAACATCATAATAACTGATTTAAGCAAGAATCATCAGTTAATGCTAAATGAATGCTAAGGAATACAGTGTTCGTACAGGCTCAACTAACCCCCTGGCATACCACACATTAATTACAAAGGGGGAAAGGTACCTTTACAATGAAAAAAAGCTGGCAGACACTACCTTCACTTAATGATTGTTACCAAAAAACCAAACTGTATGAGCTGACATTATGTACCTCCTGATGTAATGGGCTGGAAAGAAACTAACATCACCTATGACATATCCCTGCCACAACGTTTTCACCTGAATTTTATCATGAGGAAACAATCACACACACCCATATTGGGCTGGGCTCTTCAATAATATCACTGTAATAAAAGATTCAGGGCAAAAAGCTAAGTGATTGTTAGAGACTAAAAAGACAGAACTTAAATGCAGTGTATAATCTTTGACTGGATCCTGAACTGAGTGGTAAAAAAAGACAGCTACAAATAACATCACTGGGAAAGTGGGGAAAACTAAATATTGGCCAAGAATACTGTGTCGATGTTAAATTTCCTAAGTGTGTTATACAGGAGAAATGTCCTTTTTTTGGGGAAAACATGCTGAAATATATAGGGGTGAAGTATCACCATATTGCAATCACTCTCAAGTGGTTCAGAAAATAAAGTTTGGTGTGTGTGTGTGTTCAAAGAGAAAGAAAGCCAATGTAGCAAATTGTTAAAATTATCAGTAATACCTTTCAAATATAATACACCTTCCAAAATACAAAAGATATCTATCAGTCAAAATATCAAAAAGAAGAGCAATGCAAGCACTTATTTTCTGGGGGGAAAAAGGTTTTTAAAGAGATTTATTTCTTTCTCTGAGGGAAAGATTGCGTGCATGGGGTGGAGGGGAGAGGAAAGGGAAAAGAGAATCCTCAAGCAGACTCCCTGCTGAGCAAGGAGCCCGACCCTGGGACCCTGAGATCATGACTTAAGCCGAAATCAAGAGTTGGCCACTTAACCGACTGACCTACCCAGGCAACCCCACCCCATCCCCCATTTTTTTTTTTTTTAATTTAACTATCAGAGGCCTTAGTTGATCAGGCAGAAAACTTTCTCAATACTAGGAATTTTTGAAATGTTTTAATATTAAGTACTAATTTAAGAATTTTTATTTTATTCCCAATAGATTTTAGAGATTAACTCTGTTAAGCACAAACTCACAGAGGTTTGCTCAATGCAAACCTCACAGTGAGTCTAAAATATAACGAGCCATTGAATTCAAAGACTGTAAGAGAGAAGTTGCAGATCAAATGCACTGACCATCTAAATAGCTACAAACATGGTTTTCCACTCAAGCCCAAATTCAAAGGAAAGTAGTTTTCAATGGTTGGTTGGTCAAAAACAACATTAAACAGCAAGCACTAAAAAGTTAATTGAATGTTTGCCAGAAAGAGTATGACTTGTTTTTATACTGGATAATTAATTTCTTTGTTTTTATAAGAATTTTAAAGAGTGACCAACATGCTCCCTGTGGGTAATTAACTTCATTCAAGAAAGACTTATTTTGTGGCATGGACTATGCTTAGGTTTGGAAACACTCCAAGAACGTTTTTGTTTGTTTTAAAATCTTACTTCTGGAATTTTTTTTATCTTAAGGATATACCTTATGGTGTTATAGTATTTAAACTTCATGACAAATAGCTTTAATAATATCATTGACAGTACATGCCTAAATAAAGCCTCATAAAGAGGCTTTATAATATAGGTTTATGTTTATAAAATAGGTTTATAATATGAGGTATTCTTAAGTAAACTATAATCAAATACAATGGATCTTAGTAACTTTAAATATGTAACCTAAACATTGGTTTTGGGATCCTGAGTCTAGGTTTAAAAAAAAAAAAATGTGAACACCTGGAAAGGTGCCTTAACCATGCTGAAAGAAATTATAAATATTTATATATACTTATTTATGAAGCATGACTTTAAAAAATAATTTGAAAATTATTTTATAATTTTTAAAATGACATCCTAAATGTGATTTGTTTTGTGATGAATTTGTTGATTAAAACAATTTTTATGATCTCTTGCTAACTTAGGATAAAATTCACACAGTTCCAATTAAAATCTGAATTTTCTTAATATGAATCCTAAAGAGAAAAATGTTTTTATGAACCAGAATAACTTAAAAATAAACAATATCCTATGATTACAGATGTACCTTCCTCATGCAATCTCCATGAAAGTTGGGGAAATTGTTACTTAAATGTATCTCATGAGTGATGCTTTTTATAAAATGAGTTTTTCTCTTGTAGTAATTCATGGAATCTAAACCATTTCCTAGTCCTCCACTTTCTATTTTCTGAGACAGGATTTCACAGCCACACATGATAGGGGCACATGAGTTTTCAATGATGCCAGCTTATAACATTTGTGCTTGTTTTCTTGGTTCTCTTCAGAATCACAAAACAATAGTTGGCTGGCCAGCTCACTGCTCAGCCACCCACCTGGCAACAGTAGTTATACATAAGAGCAGAAATGAACTACCGAGACCTCATCAAGATAAAAAGCCTCTGTACAGAGAAGGAAACAATCAACAAAACTAGAAGGCAGCCTTTGGAATGGGAGAAGATATTTGCAAATGACATATCTGATACAGGGTTAGTATCCAAGATATATAAAAAAACTTAACCAAACCCAAAACTGATCCAGTTACGAAACGGGCAGAAGACATGAACAGACATTTTTCCAAAGGAGACATTTTCCCAAAGGAGACACACAGATGACCAATAGACACATGAAAAGATGCTCAACATCACTCATCATCAGGGAAATACAAATCAAAACCACAATGAAATACCACCTCACACCTATCAGAATGGCTAAAATTAACAACACAGGAAACAACAGATGTTGGTGTGGATGTGGAGAAAGGGGAGCCCTCTTACACTGATGGTGGGAATACAAATTGGTGCAGTCACTCTGGAGAACAGTATGGAGGTTCCTCAAAAAGTTAAAAACAGAACTACCCTATGACCCAGCAATTGCACTACTACGTATTTACCCAAACAAAGGATACAAAAATACTGATTCGAAGGGTACATGCACCCCGATGTTTATAGCAGCATAATCAACAATAGCCAAATTATGGAAAGAGCCCAAATGTCCACTGACTGATGAATGGATAAAGAAGATGTGATATACAATGGAATATTACTCAGCCATCAAAAAGAATGAAATCCTACCATTTGCAACAACGTGGATTGAGCTAGAGTTCATTATGCTAAGTGAAATAAGCCAGTCAGAGAAAGACAAATACCATATGATTTCACTCATATGTGGAATTTAAGAAACAAAACAGATGAACATAGCGGAAAAAAAAAGAAAAAAAGAGAGGGAGGCAAACCATAAGAGAGACTCTTAACAATAGAGAACAAACTGACTGTTGCTGGAGGGGAGGTGGGTGGGGCAATGGGCTAAATGTGTGATGGGCATTAAGGAGGGCACTTTCTGTGATGAGCACTGGGTGTTATATATAAGTGATGAATCACTAAGTTCTACTCCTAAAACTAATATTACACTCTATGTTAACTAGCTAGAATTTAAATAAAAACTTGAAACATAAAAAAAAAAAATGGTGGAAGTGGATTAAATAAATCCCGGATGTTACTGCTGAAATACAAATATCTTTATTTTGGAAAAAAAAAGTCACCTATTTTATCTGTAACATTCCAGCTACCAAAACCAATCAAAACCCCAAGAAATGATACTGTATTCTATTTATTTCTTCATTAACATGATTTTGAGACAAATGCCCTATTAAAAGTATAACGTAGCAATAATTGCTATAAAAGACTATTTGTACACTTTATCAAGACTTGACTTTTTTTAAAGAATAGAAGACTTATTTTGGCAATATGAAATAACATGGGAAAAAAATGGTAAGCAGTTGTTAAACTTATGGTATTAAAAGCGTTAAGGTAAAGGCAAAAGTGACGTTATAATCAGCCATACTAAGTTATACTAGTCAGTACATTTTACTGGTATAAGCTTTATACCATTACAGAAATATCTACTCCTTTCCAATATACTCCAATAGACAAGTAATGGGAAGGCAAATAAAAAAGTGCTGATATCCTAGTAGATATAAGTAGATGCAAGTTAATATGGCAATGGAAGAAAATGAAGGGAAAGGCAATCCTAATTATAGATGAAAAGATACTTTTCTTTAAAAATCACCATAATTCTGCAATCTAGAAAAAAAACCAGTTAATATGAGAGTTTTCATTTTCTTTTAATATTTTTCTACATTTTTTCCTATATTTTCCCTCCATAACTGAAATGATACTAAACAGTTTACATCCCATTTTCACTTCACATTATGAAGAGCATATCCCTAATTCATTTTCAAAAACATTATTCAATGAGCACTCAACAGTCTATCTTATAAATAAATTATTTGTTCAGTAACATTACTACTGTTGAACAGTTAGGTTTTCCCTTCCAAATTTTCCTTTATGTCTCCCTGTGCTCTTCTTCAACATCGACAGGACTGACAGCTTCCTGAGAACACAGACTATGTCCTTCCTGCCCGGTGCCCCCCTACTTTACACATTGCTGTACTCAGAATATACATTCAAAAGTTAGTTGACTTAAAAAGGAATCATGTTGTAATCCAGTCCTCTATGTCACAAGACGGCATTTTATAGTGAAACCAAGATTAAATCATCATGATTAAACAATCAAAGAAGGGAGACTTTCTGGATCAACATGGCAGAATGAGAGGGATTTATCTCTGCTCCCATCCAATCCTCCTGCCAAAAAGAAAAAAAGGTCATTAAAGGAACTTAAAACTGTGTTAAATCCACAATGATAAACAGGAGAGGAGAACATAGTAGAGGGTGATGTCAATGTTTTTAGAAGATGGAGAAGGGATGAATGAGTGGGTGTATCTAACTTTGAAGGGAAAGGAAAAGCTATTATTTAAAGAATGCTGCAAAGAGAAATGCAAATGAGTAATCAACTGCTGCCCAGGATAGATCATGATGAAGTTCAGGAGTCAAAGGCACCGGGTCCCCGGGGAAGGTGGGGCACAGGGCTAACAAAGGGGGACTGGTTGAACACACTAGAACTCAGCCACAGGACGGCCTTCCCAACCCTAAGCAGCCAGGCAACTAACTCTTCCTTCTTCGCTCTGGCACAAGACCTGAGGTTTTTCATCAAAGAAGGGTATCAAAAGAGCCCACCAAGTGCCCAGTAGCACAAAGGAAAAAAAAAAAAGAGAGAGACCCACAAAAGGCAAATCACAGAGGAATTTTAAAATATGCTTATAAAGAGAAGAATCTAAATTTGCTAGAGAAAAAATACTAATATAATTGGGATTCAGAATGGTACAGGATGTCTCAACTATATTTCTAAACACTAAGATAATGGAGAAATCCTTTTTAAAATTCTATAGGAAAATAAACATCAATTTTGAATTTTTTATTCAGCCAAATGATTTGTGGCAGGCAGAACTCTAAATGTGATTCTTGCTTGTATAATCTCCTCCCCTCTGAGTGTGGGGGTACCTGTGAATATGATGAGATATCACTCCCATGATTATACAAAAATGAGATTAATCCACTGGACCTAATTTAATCACACAAGTCCTTTAAAAAGAGAGAGAGAGAAAAATCAGGGATTCAAAGTGTGAAAAGAATTTGATGGGCCCTTACTGGCTTGAGGATAAAGGGAACATGTAGTAAGAAACATGGGCAGCCTCCGTGTAGCCAGCTGCTAGGGAACAGGGACCTTAGTCCTACAGCTGCAAGGAACTGAAACCTGCCAGTGAAGGATCTTCTCATGAAGAGAATAGATCTAAAATACAATGCTGTAAGAGCCCCTTCTTTGCCTGCCCCTAGTATTACGATCTCCTCCTCCTTGGGAGCAGTCACACCGGATAGTATTAAAGAACCATACCCAGAATGAGGAAGGTTTCACCAAGAACTGGCTTGGCTCTTCATCCCTGTCTCGCCCATTCACCAAAATACAATGTTAAAAGATCTGAGAAAAAAATATAGAGGAGTGTTATTACTTTCTTAGAAAACTGAAAGGTTGAAAAAGACTTGCTTTGTACCTAGCTTTATATTATAACAGAAGAGAACAGAGTTCCAATATTCTATTCCAGGGATAGGTAACCTAAGGCTTGGGACCAAATAGCAGCAATGGATGTAACCTACTTTGAACTGTCATCGGCAACCCCATGTCTTTTCTCTTCCTGACCCAATGCTCCTGTTCCAGTCCCCCCCAACCCCTGCCACCCAAGTATAATCTCTACTCCTTTACTAGTATAGTTACCGGCCCAATTTAATATTTCCACCTTCACATGCTGAGGCTGGCATTTACAAACACACTGTGGATTCCTATCACATTATAACTAGGAGCAGGGGTGGGGACCAAGCAACACCAGCATTGTGGATGTCCACTATATACCAGAGAAACTGTATAAATTATCTCATGTTATCTTTCCATCAACCCTAAGAGGAGGTATCGTCACCCCCGTTTTAAGGATGAGAAAGCACGGGCTCTCTAACTCGTGAGGCCACACAATTAGTGAAAAGATCTGTGCAATGGCAAGTCTTACTCCAAAGCCCATTCATTTTGTTTTTTCCAGTTAGAATCAGGTCCCAGTCTACCAAGATTCAACCAGCAGCCCTGTGCTTTTATCCTCTTTTCCCTTTTACCGTAAATGAGACTCCTATGGTAGTGATCCAAAGCCCTAGCGGATTAGAAGTGGGTGGACAAGTTAACTGGTGCCAAGCTAATAAAGGCAATAAGAAATGTGATGCAATGATTCTAAGAAAAGAATTGCCTCACTTCCAAATGCCGAAGACAGAACCCTGCCACGTCTAAGGAACAAGTGGGAATTGTCTGCTACCTTCAGGAGAGAAATAATTGTCACACGATCTAAATTTAGTGGGAAACTGAAGCCATTATAGATCCATCAGAGAATTTCCAGAAAAGCTGACATCACTGAAAAGGAAGGCGCAAAAAATTCTAGGCAGATATCTAATGGGCCAATAACAGCAAGCAAGGGCTCACTGAAGTAATCACCAAAGAAACTGCCCCTTATTTAGAATTTACCATTTGGAGAAAGGTAGAGGCTTAAAACAAGTACATCAAAGAAAAAAGAAAATGTTTCGAGAGCAAAAGACCCTAATTTGAATACAGTTTGAAGGTTACTGGAGCAATGACGGCTTCCTATACAGCAAATGAAGAATTCTGGTCAAAACATCATCAGACTCATATTTAAATAAAGTCTTAGCCTATACCCCTAGCCTGTCAAGAAAAACTCTGTAAGAGAAATATATATTAAAGTAGTTCCATGTTAAATACAGATGACCCGTGAAAAACACAGAGGTTAGGGGCACCATCACACAGTCAAAAATCTGTGTCTAATTTTTGATTCCTCACAAACTTAACTACTAATAGCCTACTGTTGACTGGAAGCCTTACGGATAACATAAACCATCCATTAACCCATATTTTGTATGTTAGATGTATTACATACTATAGTTTTATAATAAAGTAACCTAGAGAAAAGAAGATGTCATTAAGAAAATCATAGGGAAGACAAGATATTTACTTATATTTGATATATTTATATTTGATTTTATATATTCAATAAACATATATAACATTTTCAAAGATGATTTTGACATTTTTAAGTGAGTGGTAAATAAAAGTTAAGTGACTGAATAAATAAATAGAAAATAAGTTTTCAGGAAATAAACTCCAATTTAAAACACTGACTGAGGGGTGCCCGGGTGGCTCAGTTGGTTAAGCGTCTGACTCTTGGTTTTGGCTCAGGTCATGATCTCAGGGTCATGGGATTGAGCCTGGCATTGGGCTCCGTGCTCAGTGGGGAGTCTGCTTGGGATTCTCTCTCTCCCTCTGCACTCCCCACCTCCCCCGCCACACACACAGGCCACATATGCTCTAACTTTCTCTCTCTCAATAAATTAATCTTTAAAAAATAATAAAAAAATACAACACTGACCAACAGCAAATCATTATTCCACTTTCAATAGTTCAATGTTCAGTCATCACCAGGGAATGAGTTGGCTCACTTACACAACACACTGCACTTGCTAGGATGAATGAGACCTCGTCTCTACTTTAGAGACCTATGTTTGAAACCAGGCAGCACTGAGATAATGCTAGGCAACAATTTTTGGTTGTTTCTGTTTTTCTACATTATCATTTTCTACTGTATGTGGTCATTTTCTTATTTGCTCTATGACGAAATGTGTTTCTTGAGGACTAACATTCCCTGATGACAGTAGGGACAGTAATTATGTCACTGAAGAATGTGTACTGGTGGGGGAAGGTAAAGTTTCTAAAATGTGTGACTTTCCAAAGTCAAATAGAGAGTAACTATAACTCTAGATTATACTCCACAGCTTTCATTAGAATAGCTAATTGTTAATTTTTTAAGACGACATAAAAATAGAGACACCTGGGTGGCTTAGTTAAGCAACTGTCTTCAGCTCAGGTCATGATCCTGGGATCCTAGGATCAAGCCCCGCATCGGGCTCCCTGCTGAGCAGGGAGCCTGCTTCTCCCTCTGCCTGCCACTCCCCCTGCTTGTGCGCACGTTCTCTCCCTGACAAAAAAAAAAAAAGACAACACAAAAATAAAAAAGAGAAAGGATAATTTTAGGCTTAATAAAAAAAAAAAATGTGCCATCCCCTTGCTGATACAGGACAGAAGATTTCAGTTGGAGAGAAGAAATATATTTTGAGTTTTGTGCCTACTCTGCTGGTGAAAGCATCAGGTTAAAGACAGGGGAAGAGACAGTAACGGAGACTGACCCCATCTCTTTCTGTTTTTCTTAAGCTTCCTTTGAGAAGGATGATTAAATAGATATGGGGTGTACTGAAATATAAAGAGATGGTACTTTAATTATGAGGATGAATTTATATAAGAAAGTGCCTAACAAGGATTGAGAATATCTGATAGAAGGTTGATATGGGCAAAGCATAGGTAAGAAGCTGCAGCTGCAAGAGCGGAAGGAAAAGATTAACCTTAGTAAACACGCGTCAGATAGGTGAGGACAACACCAGAGGCATCGGGAGCCATGAGGAGTGAGTGGCAACAGTCAAAGCAGAAGACGACCAGGACAGATCCGGCTCCAGGAATGAAAAAGAAGTGACAAATATAACCGACAATAGGAAGGCAAGCGAGCAGCGAAGGCCCAGAGCCACCCGAGATAGGAGCGCAGAGGAAAAGGCTCTGAGGCAGGCATGTTTGGGGAAGGGCAACAGTCCCCGATGGATCGCCCCTCAGGACAGACCTGCAGAACTTACCCACCGCACAGCTCCTCCCTGCTTCCTACCTGTGTATTTGATCGCAAATAGCAACGTGTCTTTTAAGTGATAATCTTACCAAATTTAAAATCATAGATAAAACGTTTCTCCCTGGTAGGCCTATACTAATCCATTATTAAATAACAAAGCTTTCTTTCAGAAATTAGGCCTTCACATCCTTCTCTTAAAAGACAGCAAGTTCAAGAAACAATTAGGCCATTTTCCCAACATACATCTCAAATACCCTACAACTGTATTTTATTTTATTATTATTATTTTATTACTGGATAGTAGCTGGCACACAATGTTCCATTAGCTTCAAGTGTACGTCATAGGGTTACAACAAGTATACATTACATAGTGCTCACTCCCGACAGTGAGTGTAGTTACTATCCGTCACCATACAACGTTATTATAGTATTACTGAGTATTTTCCCTATGCTGTACTTTTCATCTGTGATTTATTTTTTGTTATTTTATTTTTATTTTTTATCTGTGACTTACTTATTTTATAACTGGAATCAGATTGCATTTTAATGCCCATTTACAAATTTTAATGAAACATACTGAAATAATGAAAAGTTATTTCCAATTCAGACTCCTTGAGATTTCAAAGTAAAGATGGACAACTGACCAACTGAAGAGCTGACTATGGGATTTTGTAAAACACAGTGTGTTTCAAAGACCAACCTAAATTTGACAGAACTGATAGAGCTAACAAATATTTTCATTTTAATACTCTGACAAATATTCTATTTTACCAAGATAAGATTTAATATTTTAAAACATTTAAAGAAATTATAAAATACCATGTGCTGCTTTGAAAAACAATCTTTTTGTTGTTGTTGTTGTTATAACAGAAGAAAAACTAGAGCATCGAGTTTTTGTCTGTTTTTTTCACGGTGATATTTGCAAAAATGTTACAATCAAGTAGAACAAAGAAAATTATGGTGCTGTTCTCATGCAATTTGTATTTGAAAAAGGAATGAAGAGTCCTGCAAGTTAAGAGCTCAGGAACCCACGCAGGCTGAGTCCATGTTACAGTCCCTGACAGAGAGTACACACTGACTTTGCTGATTGATATGTTGAGTTCAGTTCAATTATTTCTTAATCAAGCCCTTCCGAAACAGGAAAGTACACAGAAAACCCAAAACTCTTCCAGAGAAAGGGGGCAAAAATGCATTTACAGTGTATATATGAATTTTATAATATATAAAGTTGTATACACAGTAATTTAAGAATGAATTAAGTGAATGAACATCTGGGTTTTGAAATTAAATTTTTAAAAGAGGAAAATCTCTTACTTGTTAATATGAAAAGTGGTTATAAGTTAGCTATCAGCAAAAGTCATTCACTGTTACAATTTATACGTATATTATAATACCACATAACACTATTGTGCTTGAGTTAACAAGCAGAGTAGATATTCCATTTATATTGGCAATGTTCCACAAACAACAAAGCTAAGTCCAGTAGATATAACATTTTCAAAATGCATGTAAACTATTTAGATGAATTCTTTCTGCTGACAATCCCAGGGGAGAGAAGAGAAAATGATGTGTTTTACCCTAAGAGCTCAAGGCTCTCTTGGGAGGTAATTCAATTGAAATTTTACATTCAGTCTAGCCAGGCAGTGATAAACAGATGCTTAAATTAGCTGCCTTATGCCATAATCAAATATCTTAAGAAAAAAAAGTTTTTAACAAAAACATAAGGAAGAGGGTAAAGAGAAAAAAGAGGGGAATTAAAATACTTTTTAAAAGCTTACTGATATTTTTAGAAAAAAATGTTTTTCTAACTTCTTCTGTAAGTAGTATACCACAGGAATCAATCATGCCTTTCAATACATTTATTGGTTGGTTCGTACCATAGGGTCAGTTAGCACACAAATAATCACTTAAAATAACTGAATTCTTACATTAAGTTTTTTTTTTGAAATTGATCTAATTTGTAGATTTTTTTTTTTAAAGATTTTATTTATTTATTTGACAGAGAGAGACACAGCGAGAGAGGGAACACAAGCAGGGGGAGTGGGAGAGGGAGAAGCAGGCTCCCCGCAGAGCAGGGGGCCCGATGCGGGACTCGATCCCAGGACCCTGGGATCATGACCTGAGCTGAAGGCAGTCGCTTAACCAACTGAGCCACCCAGGCGCCCTAATTTGTAGATTTTTTTTAATGGTTGCATGTATAAAATTTAACTTTTATCTGCATCTTTTACTATAAGCATCTTCAGGCTTTTTTGCAAGTAGTGATGCAAATAATAAATCCATAAAAGATGAAAGGTTAAAACTGATTCACAATTTACTCCTATATATCAAAATGGATAAAACTATGATAGCAGCTAAAAACAATTAAAACCATCAACCAAACAAAGGCAGATAACTTTATATCAAATACCTGTAACCTTCATTTAACTGACTCACTAGATTAACTAACATGCTCCATCCTTTCTCTGAACTCTATCTCTTGATATTCCCAGTCTGTACAAAGCATGCAACTAGATCCACTAGTTTAGCCATGTGCTTATTAAAAATCAGTTGTGCAGGGCGCCTAGGTGGCTCAGGAGGTTAAGTGTCCGACTCCTTGATTTCTGCTCAGGTGGTGATCTCAGGGTTGTGAGATCAAGCCCAGGGTTGGGCTCCCCACTCAGGGGCGAGTTTACTTGCAATTCTCTCTCTCCCTCTCCCTATGCCCATCCTCACCAAGCTCTTCCTCTCTCTCTCTCTCTCTCTCAAATAAATAAAAAAGAAATCTTTAAAAGAAATCAGTTGTGCTGTTCTCAAACTCGTTTTTGCCAGTTGTACTGGTTACTGTTGTAGGGTTGCTTAATTAAATATTAACCAAGGAAATATGAGTGCAAAAAGAAGACTTGTTTCTGATGAAAACTAAATTGAAAGACTCAATATAGACTAATCACTGGGGGGAAATGTCTGTTGATTTAAGTGTGGGTAAGGATTTAAAAAATAACCCAGAAGGATTAGAAGTTAAAATCTAGAAGGATTCTGCACTGATTACTTTGCAAGTTTTTAAAGTTCTAACTCCACTGAAACGGGAGATCCCAGGTGATACACTAGAGTGTGGTTTACACAAGAAAAGCAATGTTAAATTCCAATCAGAGAAGCAACACTCCAACAGCCCTGACCCCACTTAAAAAGACAGGTGAATGTACATTTCTACATCTTAACTGGAAATACAGTATTTAAGATTTTCACATATGACTTTTAAAAAACAATTCCCTGCTTTAACTTCTTCTCTGTGTTTAACTGACCAACTGTGAAAGGATAAGAGTTCTCTACTGTGTTGGAACCTGAACCACAAAGACAGGAGCTTCCTAACCTGGTGGGAGAGAGAATTCAGTAATATAAAATGCCACAAGGGAAATAGGAATAGGATGCTAAGAGCATCCAGCGAGGCTTGGACAGCCAGGAGAGGTTAAAGGGAACCTAACATGAGGTAATGTGAAAAGGGAAATAGAAGCTCAGCAGGCAGATAGAAGAGGGCTGTGAGACAGAGGAGACAGAGGTGGGCAGGTGAGAGACCATGGTACATTCGGATGGCAGCACTGTGGGCCTGTGAGTAAGGGTAAAGGGGAACTGACCGGAAGTAAGGCTGATCTTACCTGCCATGGCCAAGAGTTTGATTTTTATTGGGAAGACAAGACAATGTGAAGGACTAAGTAGACCATTAACCAGATTTCTATTTCAGAAATACTGCTCTGGCGCAGTATGGGAGACGGAGGAGGGAGGAGACTATAAATCGGAAGCTAACTGTAAACTCAGAAATCCAAATCAGAACAGGGCCCGTGGGACCAGAAAAGAGTATCATTTCAATATTTAGGAGGTAGAATTGATAAGAAATAGAGAAAGCTGATGAGATGAGTGTGGAAGGGAAGCAGCTGAGAAGACCGGCAGGCTTTGAGCACCAGAAACGAGACACATGATGGAGGCCAGCGACCAAGATGTGGACACGGGGAGACCCAGGCCAGCGGAAGAAATGACTGACCCAGTGTTTGAGATACTGAATAGGACAGGGGACTTGTCCAGGAAGCCACTGCATGCGTGGGCCTGGACCTCACAAAAGAGGCGAGGGCGTGAGGAAGAGGTACACAGTAGCAGTATCTGTGAACGGTGAAGAGCATGGTCCTGGGAGCCAGGCTGAGTGTGCATCCTGGCTCTGCGACTGTGGGCAAATTACTCAGCCTCTTTGTGCCTTTGCTTTGTCATCTGTACCAAAAAAGGGGGGGGGTTAATAATAGTACTTCCTTCCCAGGTCGTTGTGATGACAGAATGAGTGTATATGAAGTGTTTACAAGAGAGCTTGGCAGGTAGTAAGTGCTACTGGGTATTGGGTTTATGTTGCTCCTGTTGTTACTGTGACCAACGCTTTTGTATGGCTGAGATCAGCCTCCAAATGTGGACAGCTGGAAGAGACCAAAGAGGAAACCCCAGAAACACTACCACTCAAGAGGGAGAACAAGCGAAAAAGCAGCAGAGCAGAAGCAGAAGAGGGCAGAGTATTGTCAGAGAAGCCAAAAAAGACTACAGTTTGGGAAAAGTCAGCAATATTGAGCAATTCAGAGATATGAAGTCAAGTTCTGAAAATGTCAACTGGATTCAGGAATTAAGAAGTCATTGGCGATTCGAATAAAAGCAGCGATAGTTTGGTCTCCAAATTTTTACGATTATATGCTCCATATATAGGAGAATAGATTTGTACATCAGTTATTGTATCTATAGTTACAAATAACATCTTTACACTACTAACATTGACTAATGTCTCAAGGCACAATATATGCCTAATGACATTTTCAAACACCAATGATGCAAGAGGTCAAATCCAATTCAAATAGTTTATGAGCTTCCAATCTGGGGGGACAATTTCTTGCTAGATCAGGTTAGATGGTGACTTTTAAAGTACAATGTAGCTAACAACAAGCATGTACCAGAGTAGGTAAGAGCAGGCTCAGCTAAAATTAGATGTTATCTGCCTGAACCATATGAAATCATCATTTTTGTAGGTAAAAAATGGTCAAATATTGGCAATTTCAACTGGTTCAACCTACATAATCCATAAATGCACTTAACCGGACACACATAAACTGTTACACATTGCTACAGACAGAAAACAAATGGGTGAATGACTCCAGTCAACCCCTCAACATTGAAGAACTGAATTAGAGTATTAATGTTGAAATGTACGAAATACAAACAAGTTAAATGTATCAAATAGTAATAAAATTTTTTAAAAATAAATTTAGATACAAATGAATGGAAGTTAAACATGAGTCCCAATGAGTCACCCGGTGCACTCCACTCTGGAACCACCGCTGCAAACGTTAAGAGAGCGAGGAAGTAAAGGAAACGCATTTGAGCACTTTGGGGAAGCTTGGCTATAAAAGAAAGAAAGGGTGTTGATCTTGGCTCTGACAAAGATGTAGTTAAAGGGCTTTAAACGGTCTTCTTAAGATGGGCGTAATCTGCAGTGATGTGTGGGCTGCAGGAAGAAGCCAAGGGAGACCATGTGATGGGAAGAGAGGTGATGGCTCTCCCGGGAGTAAGGACTCTAAGCTAGAAGGTGGGTCCTGTCACCATGACCACAGGGGCATTTTAGAATATGGACTCAGCGGCCCAGAAATCTCCTTTAAAAAAAAAAGAAAGCAAGCCCTTAAGTCATTCTGATATGACTGCTCCACGGCATGGAGCTGGAACCACTGACCTAAAGCTCAGATTTAAAATGCTTCATTTTTTTCAACTCTAATTTACACTGGCGTTCTGTTTTAAATGGCCAATTAAAATTACAAAGACTCTGAATAACCTAAAGGTACAATCAGGTATCTTCCCCTGTAATTCTTAACTTTTCCTCTATCACCCCCAATTTTAGCTTGGATGGAAAAGCCTTTCTTGAGGTTTGTTCTCAGACTTCAGATGATTCAGCATCAAAACACTCCTGGGGTTCTTATCTGTTTCAGTCACAGGCCATCAATTCATCTTGCCTAAACAGTTCGCGGTTATCACCGGCAAAGTCTTAGGTTGCATTTTCATCTACTCTGCTCTCTGATCTCCTGCTTCCTTTCCCTCTAAGCAGCAGAAGTGGGGAAAGAAAAAGAAGAGAAGAAGAGAAAAAGAGGGAAGAGCTACTACGTACCGAGTCTTTTTCATTGTGAGGACAAAGCCTTTCTTAATTCTGTGAGATCAAAGTTCTCTCCACACTTACAACAATTTTGCAAGCAAAATTCCAAGCCCGGTTCTTAGCTACACTATTTTACATAAAGTGGCAAGTCCCCGAGTAACTTCATTTTCCTTAGCAACCCCTTTAAAGACGGTATCAGTCCATAAACTGCTTTAGATTCCCTTTCCCTAGCCAGTTTGTATCCCTTATATAAGAAAGAACATTCAAACAAAATGTAAGGATAATCCTAAAGAAGGTATTTCAAGTGGGTATAATATAAGATTACTCCAGTCTATATGATTTTTTATTAATGCATGAGTGTAAGTTTCACTTCCTAAATAAGACTCACAGAAGTTACTTGAAAGCAGAGATTAGGTTATAAGTGTGAAAGTAAAACGAGTAAGATGGGTAAATGTGAAAGGGATTAACATTTATTGGATATCTGCTATGTGTTATGATGTATATATGTTATTTCATTTATTTTTTACAACAACCCCTTAAGATATTATTACCCTCATTTTGCTGATAAGAAAATGCCAGTTCACAGGCGTTAAGAGAGTCATATAGCTAATAAGTGCGAAAGCCAATTTTAAGCCAGATCTATGAATGCAAAGCCCATACTTTTCCTTGGTTACTACACATTGTGAGTAAAGAAAGAAACAACTATAGTTACATACTAAGGATAAAAAAAAAATTAAAGGAGACTGTGGAAGGATGGTAATAAAAAGGAAAGAAGTAGGAGAAAGAAAACAAAGAACATACTTAAGAAACGGAAGAGGGGCAGGAGCGGACCCAGGTGAGGCCGGTCCTGCAGAAGGAGACAGACAGCTGGTATAAGGTGAGAGGCGGCCCGCTACGTCACAAGTGGCTGACTCGTCTAAAAGTGTCAACAGGGAAGATCTGGCCTAACTAGGGTTCTCCAAACTTAAAACCCTAATAAATGGTAATCAAAAATAATCATCTGGAAACAAGCACCCATGAGAAGGTTCAGCTCAAAGAGCCTCCATTTAGAGAAAAGACGGGAATTTGCTAATAAGAGAGAACATATGCATGTTTGTCCTCGTTGGGGAGGAACGGTTGATTATTTGGGGGATAGCAGACACCATGAGGGAAGTACCAAGATCAAAGGCACACAAAGAAATATTTGAATTAGAAACGTTTATCATCAAATATAGGCACAACAGAGGAATCTGAAAGAGACACGAGGGATAGAGCAGAACCTACTGAGGTGGGCGGGAAGAAATGGAGGGGTGAGAGACGGTGGTAATACTGTGACACACCCGCCTGAGTATACACCCAGGGTTTGCAACTATGTTCGTACCTGACACAGGAAAAAATCCTCAGTGAGGGGCCAAGCCTAAAAAGGAATATAAATAGACACAGATAACCTGGGGCGCCTGGGTGGCTCAGTCATTAAGCGTCTGCCTTCAGCTCAGGTCATGATCCCAGGGTTCTGGGATCGAGCCCCACATCGGGCTCCCTGCTCAGCGGGAAGCCTGCTTCTCCCTCTCCCACTCCCCCTGCTCATGTTCCCTTTCTCATTCTCTTTCTCTGTGTCAAATAAATAAAACCTTAAAAAAAAAAGAAACAGATAACCTTTCTTTCTTTCCTTTTTTTTTTTATTTTTTGACAGAGAGAGAGAGAGAGAGAGAGAACACAAGCAGGGGGAATGGGAGAAGCAGGCTTCCCACCGAGCAGGGAGCCTGATGTGGGACTTGATCCCAGGACTCTGGGATCATGACCTGAGCCGAAGGCAGACGCTTAATGACTGAGCCACCCAGGTGCCCTACCTATATTTCAAATGCATATCGAAACTATACTGGAGATGGGGGGAGGGAAGGAAACTAACCCGAGTTCACTGTTTTGTGTGTGTGGTAAAACATATAATAATGTAAAATTTGCCAATTAAAGCATTTGTAAATGGGCCATTTGGAGGCATGAATTGCATTCCCCGTGTTGTACGGGTATCACCACGGTCTATTTCCAGGCTGTTTTCAGCATCTCAAGCAGAAACTCTGTGGCCAGGAAGCAGTCAGTAATGCCCCATTCTGCTAGCCCTTCCACGTAACTTCTGAGTGTACAATTTTGACTACATATCTTCAAGCTAAAGATGAAAACAAAACAAAAAACGGTGAACAAAAACTGAAGTCTAGTTAGTGGGTTTGTTTTTCACATTGCCAAAGATTAGCAATTCTGAAGCTGCTTTCTGTGTATTCCAGAAAAAGGAAATAAAAGAATAAACTCTGTGCTTTGAATTAGATTTGGAGCTATCAGTAGGAACTCCTGCTTTTATTCCTTATGGACAAATAATTGTGGAAATACATACAGATGTGTGTGTATACACATAAATGTATTTCCTAGCTCTGTCTGCTAAAAGCATCCAAAAGCAAGGGCAGTGTAGTAGCAACGACCTTCTAGTGTCCTGATCTTGGATTCTAAACTCTGTTCTTCAAAAAATAGGAGCCTGTGCTCTGGAGGAGGGCTGATTCCAGGACGAGAGCTGAGAAGTACAAAAAGAAATCATCTCGTGGGGCCAGAAAGTCATGAATTGCTCAAATGATAAAAAATAAGGCAAAGAGCACAGGAGACAGCTTGAGAGGCTTCCATGAGCCAAATCAGAGGCAACCTGTACACCAAAATAAATGATGACATGAATGGAGTATAATACATTGACTGAAATAAAAATCCACAAGTGAACTCCGACATAAATATACAAATAAATAAGTGGGAGAGAATGGAAAATCTTCCTTAAAGTAGAATGCGAACTAATAAATGTAGACAGATGGAATTAGACATTCATCCTCCAGCAACTAGGACAGTAATAACTCATCCAAGTAAATATCATCAATGGATGTTAAAATCTGGTAAAATTTGGTGAGAAACAGAATATTTACGTCATATCCAACCATCTACCCACTAGACAGTTATCAATATCAAAGAGGAAACTAGTAACTTGACAGTTTGCCAAATTACAACCTGACAGGCACCACCTTCACCAAGTACAATTAACAAGAAATTGACATCACGGGGCTCTTCACCTGCCACTCGAGAAGAACGCGAGACCACTGCTGTGGGACTTGCTTTGTGACAAAAATACATAACCTGAATCTCATGAGTAAATATCACACAAACCCAAGTCGAAGGACACCCTACAAAGTAACTAACTTGTTCACTTCAAAAACGTCAAGGTCATGAAAGGCACAGACAGCCTGAAGAAGGTTCTAGATGAAAGGAACTAAAGAGACATGGCAACTGAGCACAATGTGTGATTCCGGACTGGATCCTGGACCAGACTTGTTCTTGTTTCCTTCTGCTATGCAGGCTATTACTGGAACAACCGATGGCAAGTGGAATATGGTCTACAGATTACTTACTAGCATCATTTCAATGTTAATTTCTTGATTTTGATAACTGTACTATGGTTACATATGAGAAATCTCTTGTTTTAGAAATACAAGGAGCATCTTGTCCTGAACTTACTTTCAAACAATTCAGAAAACAAAACAAAACATGTATATATACCAAAATAGAATGACAAGTAAATGAGATAAGATATTAATGTTTGGGGAATCCAGATGATGAATATATGGGAATTCTTGTGCTATTCTTTTTTTTTTTTTTAAGATTTTATTTTATTTATCTGACAGAGAGAGAGAGAGCACAAGAAGGGAGACCGGCAGGCAGAGGGAGGAGAAATAGGCTCCCCGCCGAGCAGGGGAGCCCGATGCAGCGCCCAATCCCAGGACCATGAGATCATGACCCGAGCCGAAAGCGGACGCCCAACCGACTGAACCACCCAGCTCCCCCTCCTTGTGCTATTCTTAAGTCTTTTGTCTAAGTCTGAAATTACTTTAAAGTAAGAAGTAAAACAAAACCATCCAGTGGATTAAACCAGCTGTTGTTTAATATTTTTGCAAGAACATCAAATGATTACTGGGCAATGCTTGAGCAGTACCCACGCCCATCTCGTTGCTTCGACCACCTTCTGATATGAACAACTGCATCTTCAGACAGTTGTAGTTGTTAGAGAATTCTTCCTTATACAGAGTCCAAATCTATCCCTCCGCATTTTTCAACCATCTGCATTTAGGGAATGTTACTTCCCTAAATCTCTTCAAAGGCTTTCTATCATTCTTTAGGTTTAATGGTAACATGTTCCTTTTTCAAAGGCCAAAGTTCTCGCTCTCATTTCTTGCTTCTGAAGATTCCTTTCCTCATCCCCTTAATAATATTACCTCCTCTACTATAAAATGAAGTAGATGGACTAATGGCCTCTGAGATCCTAACCATGGGACTGAGTTTATTAGAGGCAAGGACTGTGGAGTATCTGTAGGACCAACACTAACGCATGGTAAATGGGGGACGCAGGTATTGGACTGAAGAAACCTCCAAATCTAACATGCTAAATAAATAAGACCAATGCTTTTTTGATATTCTCTAATAAGCAGATCTCTGCACTATGCCACAGATTATATGTAACCTTCCAAAATTTGAATAAGAAAACACCTTTCGGGGCACCTGGGTGGTTAAGTCGCTGCCTTCGGGCTCAGGTCATGATCTCAGGATCCTAAGATGGAGCCCCACATCAGGCTGGCTCCCTGCTTGGGGGGAGTCTGCTTCTCCCTCTCTCTCTGCTGCTCCCTCTGCTTGTGCTCTCTTGCTCGCACTTGCTCTCTCTCAAACAAATAAATAAAAATCTTTAAAAAGAAAACACCTTTAAATTCCTAACTGTTTCCCTGTAATTCAGTAAAACATATAATGCATCACCTTAGGAAGTAACTGTGTTCACAAAAACTTGTGGATACATTAAAATGGCTTGATTTATATTTTGATTGGGAGGTGCCCAATCGGTAACTGTTCAACTGAACTTACTAATTCTTTACATTACTCATTCCATGACACACATGTGAATTTACAGGACAGACTATCTGGAAGCCAATCCACATCTAACAGAAATGTCTCTAGTGGTATCTCTGTTGAAGAATCACAAACTGCAGTTCCATAATATATATATATATAGAGAGAGAGAGAGAGAGAGAGTCAACCTGGGCAGAGAAGGTAAGTAACTCCAAAGGTACAGTAAATGAGGTTTAAAGTTGGAACTAGGACTCAAGCCTAAGTCTTCCCAGTAGAGCTCCTCCTACTGGACCAGTCTGCTGGCCTGACCTGAAAATGCTGCTTCTAGGGGACCGGTTTCATTACATTTAAACCTACAGCTCACTCGATCCTGTTTGGACGGGCTCTCTAGAAACTGTGTCTTGCTCTCTCTGTTTGTAAAACATATATAAACATATATTTGATATAAAAACAAATTATTCCTAAAGTTACTGTGTTATTACAAAATTTTGTCCTAAATCTGCTGTCCATTTGTGTGTTTCAGAGACAAAAGCCTTTTGTTTATCTCCTTCCTAATTGAATTAGATTACCCTGTTTTATGACATATGGTCCTTTTAAAGGGAATTCTGGAATTTTGATATAGTGCTGACACGGAGGTATTAATTAAAGGCAGCTCTTGAAGGTTAGGACCCAGGATATCAAAATATAACTGAAGACTCTTAAGATACACCAAAGTATTGAAACACATGGTGGGAAAATAGTATATTAAAAGAACGAACTTTTTGAGGAAATCCTTTTGTGATGTGAATTTCTTCCTAATTTTTCTCTTTGTCCCTCTGAACACTGATGTTTTTTGTATTTGCAGAAAAGCAGATATGCTAATATTAATAGGTTACGTGGTTTAAATAGTATACATTCTATGGTACTCATCAGCAAAAATGATGTTTGCCAAATTACAAACAGCTCAGTAAATAAGCTAAGTGATGAGTAATAAGTTGATTCTGGTAACCCTGGTGGTCAGAATAGAAACCATTCAGAAAATGCACACAGGTGAGAGACTTAAAGCG
This sequence comes from Mirounga leonina, assembly GCF_011800145.1. NCBI lineage: Eukaryota > Metazoa > Chordata > Mammalia > Carnivora > Phocidae > Mirounga > Mirounga leonina. Next base: position 14,254,545 of record NW_023270453.1, read on the forward strand.
TGGAAAGATGTAACTTGTTCTATAGATTCTAGCTTATACTAGGAATATGAATGCATTTATAAGAAACTGCCCTCAAAAAAACAATGGCAGTAAGATGAGCTATCATACACTCAATATAAGAACATTCTGATACAGCTTCTGTTACGCCACTATTTACTATCTTAAATACTCCTCAACACTGTTATGCAGTGCAGGGGTACTGGTCAAGATCACTGTGTATTTTTGGGCGTCTGGGTGGCTTAGTCGGTTAAGCGTCTGCCTTCAGCTCAGGTCATGATCCCAGGGTCCTGGAATTGAGTCCCACATCAAGTTCCCTGCTCAGCAGGGAGCCTGCTTCTCTCCCTCTGCTTCTAACATTGCTCCTGGTCTCTCTCTCACTCTCTCTCTTTCTCTCAAATAAATAAAATCTTTAAAAAAAAAATCACTGTATATTTTTGATTTCTCACATCCACTAATTTCCTCCAGAATTTCACCTAACATATTACATTTCATGACAGATGACCACATTAATCAGAAAATATTTTTTGTTTTCAAATGTACAAAAATGCTTCAAGTGAATGCATTCTCCTAAATGAAGATTTTATTTTCCGCAAAGTCTAAGGAATGAAGTTTAATATTCAAGTGTGTATTTTTCTTTACATGCATCATTACTTTCAATGATACAGGTTGATAGGACTAAGAAGCAAAACCAAAATCAAAACAGTATTTTTATTTTTTTAACGATTTTATTTATTCATTTGAGAGAGAGAAAAAGAGAGACAGGGAGAGCACAAGCAGGGGGAGAGGCAGAGGGAGAGGCAGAGGGAGAGGGAGAAACAGACTCCCTGCTGAGCTGGGAGCCCGACGTGGTGCTCGATCCCAGCACCTGGAGATCATGACCTCTTCCGAAGGCAGACGCTTAACCATCTGAGCCACCCAGGCGCCTCCAAAACAATATTTTAAAAGCTAGAAAGGTAAGTAACTGTGGTCCACTAGAGGGACAAAGTGACTTACCCAACAGGTGGAGGATGAAAGCTAATATCGTAAAAACAACTCCCATTATTTCGAATGCTATCTAAATTATCTTACCGAAAGAATCTGTGGCTATAGTTTGTATTTCTTTTAGGAGTCCATTTTGGGGTTTATTAACATAAAATTTCTAAATGTCATCTAAAATAATACTGTGCCATTTTGCAAATAAAAAGTTCCTGTTACTCAAACAATCTGATAAAACAGTCATTTGGAAACTTAAAAAAAAAGTCTGTTGTTCATTTTAATCTTGTGACAAAACAAGGGTGAGCATCATTGTTTTAACATATACTGAGAGTAGTTCTGACTCAAAACCATACAAAATAAAATATATAATCGAGTATGTAGTAGCATGCTACCAGCTGTGATGCAAAACTGCCTTTCGTTAATAGTATATAGTTCCAAAAATCTTTCCTAGAAAAGTTTGCAATTAGTTATCTACCATAGTTTAATATTTAAAATTGGTGACGAAAATTTTATACCAAAGACACAACCTCTTAAAATAAAAAGTGTGAAAAAAGAGAAAACAAGAGCTCCTTGTTATTCTTCAATTTGAAAACAGTACTTAAAAAACCCCAAACATGGACATATTAAACATTTTATAAAATTATAAATTGGTAAACTTTCAGCTTCAAGGGGATATCTATAGTAAAACCAGTGTGTGTCTAAAACTAGTAAACTGAATTTATTATGGTATATGTGGAGAGGGATTTACCATGAAGCTAATAGCCTTTGGGTTCCTTATATGAGCCTCTCCTAAGGTTGTATATCTGATTTTTAAAAATGTTTTATTAAGATATGATATGCATACACAAAGTACAAATAGTATAAGCATACAGCTTGATGAATTTTCATAACCAAACACACTCAGATCAAGAGAAGAACCTTAGCAGCACCCCACTGCTCCTCTCAGCCCCCCCCCCAAACCACTCCCACCCCTTCTGGTCACCACTACAGGGTCTTCTAAGAGCATAAGCAGTACTGGGTGGGTCTGGCTTTTACTTGATTTGTGTTTGAAAGATTTTTCTGCACTGTGTGCAGCTGGGCATCACTTTTCATTGCCATGTAATATTCCACAAGCTATTTATCCATTCTACAGTTGCTAGGCCTTTGAATCTGCTTTCATATTTATCATTTTATACTACTTTCTTCACAAAGGCTCCCAAAATTGTATAAGCTTTCAGCCTCACAAAACCAGGATCTGCTCCTGAATACATATGATGAAATAGCTTGTGTTCTTTTTGAAAGTCATGTTTTAGAATGACTAAAAGCATGGGAAGGTCAAGATCCACATTATCTGTGACCTACCACTTGGCATTCCACTGGTACACGGCATGTACTCATAAATGTCTCCTGAATAAACACCACATCGGAAAGTACAATGAAAGTCACTCAAAGGAAACCATGACAAGTAATGGTGACAGACACATTAGCTCAAATGTATTTTAGATCTGAATTGTCATTACACTACAGAAACTACCTCTCCGGCTAGACCTTTCTCAAAACAATATACATAGTGTATAAGGGGCACTCATAGGGGAGGGAGGGACACTGAATTCACACTTTTTAAAAAGTGGAGTAAGAACCAAGGAACCTTATTCTATTTCTACCCCTGTCACTAAGTAGCCTTTAAGCCCTGGTCAAGTCACTTGTCACTCTGGCCTCAGTTACCTTATCTTTTAGATAGAAGGGCTGTAATGTGATAGGTCTCTTCAGCTCTGCGATTCTTAGATTCTCTTACCCTAAGATAATAACAATATAGGAAGGAGCATTGTTTTGTTGAAAGAATATTTGAAAATTCTAATAATACAACATGCAATATTCTCACTCATATTCTAAATATTTAGGAATTAAATAAACAGGTAGTTTTTACAATATTTTTTTTCTATGTGTCATTAAGAACCGAGCAAGAAATTCCAACCTTTCGTTTTAACTTTTGTTGACAATTCTGGGCTAAGAAGTTATCTACCTATTTTACTCAATGCTTTTATAATACTGAGAGATTAATTATGTGAAATACATTCAAATGTAAAAGAAAAAAAATTCCTAGGTACCCACAATCTTACTACCACTACCTCAATCCCAAATGATGATTCCCAAAGTTACAAATTCAAATATCTTTTAAAAAATTTGTAAAGTCAGTATTAATTACTCTTCAAAACTCTTGGAGACTGACAATTTTCTCAATTATTCTCTAAGATTCTCAACTAAATTTGTGGTTATAGAAAGGGAGGAACAACTAATAAGTTATAAAGTAAAAGTATTTTTAAAAATCCAAAAAGTACAGTAACAGAGTAAAAAATAAACATCAGATGTAGAATCTCCATTAAAAAAAAAAAGGTAGTGAGCAGATAGGAAAGCGAGCAATTCGGGTAAAGGAAGTTCAAAGACAGATTTGAAAATCAGGATGACAGTTTTATTTAGATTTGCTAAAGATAAAGGAAGCAAATCAAAGTAAAAGTGATAGGTTTGGTGCTGTCCTATTTCCAGTACAAGAAAAAAGTCCAGAGGAAGAATCAGGCACTTTCCGAAGTTTAAGCAGTCTGTTTGGACAGGTGAAAAAACAGTTTTAATAGGTGGCAGAGAATTCAAAGCCTAGATAGAGATTTCTGTAAAACAAGAGATTTTGACTATACCCCAAAGATAAAGAAAATAACCACATAAGCTTTATAACTTTTAGGACAATACATTTATATTTTCAAATAAGCTAATTAAAAACAAATACAAAGAATGTGACGTAACAATTAATACCCATGATTTTGCACACAGCTCTCACATACATGAATCCATAAGACTGCCATTTGCTTCTTTCTCCTACGTAGACAATAAAATCATTTCTAATAACAGCATTCTGGTAGCTATTGTGACAGTAAATAAGTTGTCCTCTCAAATTTAATTCTTACAAAACCAACAGGAAAACCTGTAGAAGACAGTTTGTACTTTAACATACCTGCACATGGCCCATTTAATTCAAAATAAAATACCTCTATACAACAGTTCATAATTAAATGTAGAGGCTACAAGGTCCACAGTCAGAAATGGAGGCCCTACATGTTGTTTTCGGGTAACCATCTTTTTAAACTAAAAATAAAACACAACACCCACTGTATGTTATTTTAGAAAATTAACCCTAAACAATAGTCTCATCTCTTTCTTATTAGACTTTCCTATTTTATGACTATTAGGAACAAAGGAAAAACATAAAGATCCCTGCACACACTAATTTATATACACGTAACATTTTTCTTTTGGTCATTAGGTGTCTCCCTTTATTATACAGAAGAGACAAACATAAGTAAGAAGGGAAAACAAACTTTTTTTTTTAGAAACATACATTTTAAAGTTTAAGAGTAATATGAGATTGCTATCACTTGGAGATTGTGTCTGTCAGTAAAATCAGTCCTATGTGGAGAAAGCATGAATATTTTAAAATCTGCCTGCTTTTGAAACCCAGTTTGTTCTTAGCTGCCCTCCTGATTAAAGCAGAATGAAAATGTTCTCCTCGAAGAAAAGTAAAAACTTGCCACTTTTTGTAATGTACTTTTCTGTCAGTAGATAAGGATTTCTCCTTTTTCTCTTTTGTTTTGAGTAATGAGACACCAGACATTTGGGGGGTAAATTCACTAAACTAGATATATTTTAAAAGGACTATTGTTCTATTTTCAAGGCTCTAATTTTCTGAAAATTGCATTAAGGACCACCACGCAGAGATAACTTTCCAATAGAGAGTCAACTTCTATTTCAAACTCCTTTGCCCTGACAGCCGGCGGCACCCTTCCTGCCTGCGCACTCCAGACCAGCGCCTGTTTCCAGAGGAGTTTTCCATACTTGCTGCATACCTCCGGATTTTGTCTTTGTTATAGCACAACCTATCTACTCCAGCAAAAAAATAAACTGGCCTCATGTTAAGGAGAAATCGTCATCCTTCAGCCAGAAAGAGAAACAGCTAAGTGGGTGAAAATGTAGACCCATATTATGAAGATTAATAAATGCAAGGCTCAAGACCATCCTTTAGAAGAACTTTCAAAGAAAACAGTTACAATTTCCAGAAACGGTGCCAGATGTTTATATTATCTTCAATTTAAATGGTTAAATAAATAAACAATGTATGAAGTATGGAGAGAGGGGGCAAAGAAATTGGAAGGGTCAGTTATGACAGCACAGAGTCTTTTATTTACTACCATACGAATAATGACTGATAAATAATACCTAAAAGCAACACGAAGACTGGCTTTGGTCTCCTTATTTCAATTAACAGCCAAGATAAGCAAGCTTCATTTAAAACAAGGAAAACCTACAAATTGGTCTCTTTTAAATGTGTCAAAAGAAAAACAGTGCATTTGGGGAAATTAACAAAGCATAAACACACAAGCAGGCACAGCGTAATTCCAAATGATAAACCCATCAAGTTTAGAAAGACTTTCTTTTTTAACAGCAATACTGAAGAAGGAAAAGAACTGAAGTTCAATACATAATTTCCTTAGTATATGTGTTCTGAAGAGTTAGTTGATATTTGTAGGTAAGTAATCCGTGGACAACTTTTCCAGGTAATCTGTGCCTACAGAGAAAATTAATTCAACTGCTATTTCTAAGATTGTGGTCATGTTTACCACAAAAAACTGACTAGAAAAAAATGAGGACAAAACATATTCTTTTTAGCATCTATACTTTTGAATACATTCATGAATATAAGCCATTGAAGTATTCCTCCAAGAAAGGAAAAAAAAAAAACCAAACAATGGAAAATCCTTTTTGTCTTTAAACACATAGAACTTATTTATATATTTAGGTTAGAACAGAAATTCTAAAATAATGAAATACTCACCATCATCTTTCAATAAGTGTAATACAGAGGTCTTTTTCCCACCACTGTCCCCCAATCAAGGAAGCAGAAATCTGATTTGCACAGGAAAGCCCATGGGTAAGATATACACAACTTCATAAAAATGATTATCTTAACAAGCAAACTCAAGTTATGCTTGCAATTTATAAGTGCCTTATAATATTTATTCTTTTGCATTTCTTTTCTTTAAAAATATGAGCCTCTGAAACTTCATCAGTACAGGTTTAAATCTAGAGCAGTTAAGGATTTCTAAAAATGTTACTTTAATTCATTCCTAAGTTTCTTTTCTTTAAAATGTTTGTAAAATTAATTGTACTCCTGAGCTCCACACAAATAAATAAAAACAATTTATAAGAGGCATATTTTATGACAAGCTCACAGCTTTAAAAATTCATTAAGAGCTTGGCAATAATATTTTCAGTGCATTTTACTATTACCTATTGATTCTAACGCACTTGACTTATCTGCAGAGATAAAACTTATCTTGACCTTGCTGAATACAAATGGCCTAGACTAAAACCTGGGATGGCCTCCCTGGGGAAAGAAAACACAGCTATAATCATTACCAAGATGATAGAGGGAACTGTAAGTACTCAATACAAATGTTTCAACAAAATGAAAACTTGCTTTATTCTCACTTTGGTAATAAGAAATGAGGAAACAATAGTTTTAGATCTATGGATAAATAGCATTAAGTTTTTCTCTCATCAACCTAACACATTTTAGTTTCCTAACAAGAAACTAGTGCAGTTTCTAGAATATTCTTCTGTTATTTGGCTACTACCTCAAAACACCTGGCTCCATCTATATCTCAGAAGGCACCCGGAGAGCACCGGAGTGTGGAACTACTAATATGAGGGAGCGACAAAACCAGAATGTCTTCCTCTGGGGACATCCGTAACATCATAACACGAGAAAAAAAAAGTGACAGAGAGCTTTTTTAAGGTGTACTTAAATTTTCAGCTCATGCTTTACTCCAACTCAACTAAAATGTTCTAAAATTACACCTACAGTGACTAATGCATAAAGGACGTTCCTAAGTTTGTTTGTTTGTTTAATTACATGGTAGCTTCCTTCAACAATCTTACTCCTCTCTCAGATTTTACCCCTACATTTTTATTGTCAGAGTAAATAAGGCAACATGAAACTATCTATTCTGCTTTTCAAAGTCTGTGATATACAAAGTAAGCCAAAGCAAGCCCTTCTTCACCTTTGAAAATAAAGGCCTTTTTTGAGAAAAACACAAATCCAACAGTTGATTAGATCCTTAACTAGAGCATTTCATAAAGTTCCAAAAAAAAAAAAATTACAGAAAATGCTAGTTAATTTCCTAGTTTCACACGGCTATCAACTAAAGATTAAAAAATAAAGTTAAGACTCTTAATTATCAAATTCTTTTCTTTTACAAATGCTAAAGCAGAGAAACAAATTAATCTCAAACACATTAAATTACTACTTAAATTTTTTTAAAGTTCCTAAAAATTATAAGATAATAATCTATAATTTGATTTGAAATAAGATTTCTGTTTGGCTTTAAACTACTAAAGGGGACTCTGGGATTTATGGATAAATTACAACTTTATGTATCACACCTCTGACAACTTAAAAATTCAGGCTTGGATTTTTCCTCTAACCTCTCTGCCCCCAGACATTTCCCAAGGTAGCCAGGAAATAAATGCCTATTTACTGTCATTTTATATGACATTTATGTTCCTTTAAGAAAGAGAGGTATAACTTTAATTGTGCTTTAATAGTCACTATTTTAGTAGTTAAATATCTATATCAATATTGTATGATTCTAAAGAAGCACAAAAAGAAATTATACAGAGAATTTGCTAAGTAGATCAATGTTTTTTTTAAAAGCAGTACACTAATGCTGGTACATTTTTAAAAGCCCTGCAAGAATTCGTTGTCCTCTATTATTATTCAGGGCACCTGAACACAAGATATTACTATGGCACATTAACTCTGCTATTTCTCAAGATAGAACCAGGAATTTTAAACGTTCCCTATCAAATAATTTGCTCAGAGCACATAAATGAAACATACTGTAACTTTATATATTCCATCTACAATATTGCTTAGTGCTGATAAACCACAATACAACTTTCTATATTTTAATAGGCCACAGTTTTTGGCATTGGCTATAGAAGAGAACAGACTAAAAAAAATAACACCATCCACAAACTCTGCCACAAAGAATAAGGATCCACTGCTAATTATACAGGAAACTGATTTTAATTACACAGAGAACATTGCTTTTAAAAACACTTTCCAAACTGCAAAGGCAGTTGGGGGAGTTAGTGAATCAATAAAATGCTTCTATCACGTTACAACAGTGCCCTCTACTGATAAGTGTAGAACTTTGCAGGGGAAAAAAATGACATTTTACTTAGAAACTAAAGCCAGGAAGAACAAACTTTAATTATGAAAATCTTGCTGCCTTACTTTAATATAAATAATGAAATCCAACTTGTGTCACTTTAAACCTAAATCAATATTTAACTTTATATTTGAAAAGCTTCTTGATGAAATTTATAGTTTTGAAAATTAAATTCTAGAAATATGGCTTCCAACTATATACCATCTGGCTAAAAGACAAACTTTTTAAAAATGATGAATAAATATTAGAAATGTTTGGATAATTCATCAATACTATTTCTTAATCTAAAATTTGCATATTTAGTAAAAGAAACTAGAATTCAATTCATTAAATGAATTTCATATATATTCATTAAATGGATTTTTATCTACTTCTCAAACCATCATGCACATAATGTTATAATGTCACAATAGCAATAGATATTTCAAACCAACTTAGATTCAGAGAAAATGTATTTCTCCCATTTCTTTTAGCCAGCAATTTAAATCAATATGTATTTCTGTAAGAATACCCTTGGTCTCAGTAACAATTAGCAATCTATGCTTTTAGCACGAGGACTTTAATAACAAAATAACCATCGTTACTATATAGTTCCTTTGTTTCAAGTAAAAACACATATGAAAGCCTGGCTTACAAGAAATCACAACAGGAGACTTAAAATTACATGTATTTTAAAACCTTTGAATCTTACACATTGTGAGATAGGAAACTTTTAAAAAGTGAACAAATAAAGTTTGAAAACAAGTACATTCAATTGACCTCAACATACTATGATTTTTAAATCTCTAGCCAAAAGAAACTATTCCTTATCCCTAGAACAGAAGAAAATTATCTACTGTCTTTCCTCGTATATAGTATTTGTCACAGATCCCTATAATCTAAGTTTTGGAAATTGTACTTTATTTATTTATTTACTTATTTATTTGACAGAGAGAGACACAGCGAGAGAGGGAACATAAGCAGGGGGAGTGGAAAAGGGAGAAGCACGCCTCCCGCCAAGCAGGGAGCCCGATGAGGGGCTTGATCCTAGGACCCTGGGACCATGACCTGAGCCGAAGGCAGACGTGTAACGACTGAGCCACCTAGGTGCCCGGAAATTGTACTTTAAAAAGTAGTATGAGAATTTCATGTCTATATAGGAAACCAATTTGTTTTACAGAACATGAACCTCTGAGCTTCAAGAATGGTGATGCCCAGAATATAGTTTTTCAGCAACTTAAATATGGGAGGGAGGGAGGAGTAGGAGGAATGGGAACAAGGAGTAAGATCCCTTCTTCGACCAAAGGGATCAAGAACAAAGCAGCCGTGAGCAGGAGACTGTCAGACTGGAGTGTAAAGTCTTGGACAGGCTGTTGAGAGGTTCAAGGAACAGATCTAGAGAAAAAGAGAAGGAAGCAGAAATGGGTCCAGGTCTGCTGCTAGGTCAGGGCTGAAACTCCCAAGTCAGAAGAGTTTTGTTGATGGTCAGTTTGACCAGTTACCATCCTGAGTTGGCTTCAACAAAGACCCCCATTTCTCACCACAGCTAATTCTCAATTTTGTAACAGACCACCAGAAAATATCTTCAATTAAGAAAGTAACTGTATTCAAACTGACCACTAGGAGAAAAGAAACAAAAATAAACAGGACACCAGCAGAGAATTAAAATATAAGTAAAAATGGAAAAGATAGATTCCTGATGGATCTTAGGATTTTTTTTTAAGGACATACTTCCTTAAAAAGTCTAAGTAGTTCCAAAGTATAACAATGACTGATAACAATTTCAGAATTAAAGCAGGAGTTATGAATTACAAGAAGGAAAGGATGCAATTGATCATTCTTGGGATCAAAATTTTATTATTTCCTAATAATTAATCTAACACATAGAAGGAAATAAGACAAATCCTTAGAGCATGTTGTTTATTTTCTTCTGATACCTTTATTACTATTTGTATATTACAGACCATCTTTCATTTCTTCTCATAATCTTAAAAGAAAAGAGGCAGTTTACAATGGAAAAAAGACAAATAGTTCACAAACGTATTTAATGGTAATTAAAGGCATGTAAGATATAACCATTCTTTGCCAGTGTGGCAAAGATAAAAACTAATACCCACTACAGATGCAAGTGCTGGGAAAGAGATGGTCTCATGCTGCTACAGGAGAGCACACTGGGATGACCTTCCTGGAGGGCAATTTGGAATATGTATCCTTAAAAGTTCCTTAAAAATAGGGACGCATGGGTGGTTCAGGTGGTTAAGCATCTGCCTTTTGCTTAGGTTCTGATCTCAGGGTCCTGGGATCAAGCCCCAAAGTTGAAGTCTGCCTCCCTCCTCAGCGGGGGAGCCTGTTTCTCCCTCTCCTTTTGCCCCTCCCCCTGCTAGTGCTCACGCGCTCTCGCTCTCTTTCTCCCTCTCTCTCGTTCTCTCTCTCAAATAAATAAAATCTTTAAAAAATAATGTGGTAACAACCTTTGAGTCAATGCAGCAATTCTACAACTAAGAATTTCTTTTAAGGAAATCATTAGAAAGTACAAACAGGTATGTGACCAAGGACGTTCACGAATGCACTGTTAAAATGGCAAAAATTCTAAACAACCTAATTGTTACAAGGAACAAGGTAAATGAATTATGGCACACCTATATAATGCAATACTAAGCTGCCATTAGGTTACAGTAATAGACATGGAAAGACATTCATAATAAAGTAAGAGAGGGGAGGGAAACCAAATCTGAACATATACGTATGGTGTGATCTCATTTTGGAAAAAAGAAACCAAGAAGAACTATAGATATATACACATACACAGGAGAAAAAAAATCAGGAAGGACATACCCCATTATGTAGTGAGGTTATTAAGGGATGTCTTTCTTGATCGTATATGTATTTTTAAATTTTTCTAAAATTAGTATCTTTCTTATGTGATAGAGTTTTTATTTTTAAAATAGGAGTGGGACATGAGAATATGCTGTAAAACCTTCAGAGTAACAGACAAAATAAGGGGATTGTTCTATCTGAACAACTGTTCTCTCTGAACTCTGAATCCCGATGACCTGAGCTCCAATCTTAGAAGGGCCTGTTTAGATGATGTTATGGTTATGATTAAAAGCATGAATTCTAGAGTCAGATCATCTTTTTTTTTTCTTTAAAGATTTTATTTATTTATTTGTCAAAGAGAGAGAGAGCACGCGAGCACAAGCAGGGGGAGCACCAGGCAGAGGGAGAAGCAAGCTCCCTGCTGGGCAAGGAGCCCGATGCGGGACTCGATCCCAGGACCCTGGGATCATGACCTGAGCTGAAGGCAGGTGCTTAACAACTGAGGCACCCAGGCCCCTAGAGTCAGATCATCTTGAATTGAAACCCTACCTTTGCATTTGCTAGCTGTGTGAACTCTGGAAAATTTCTTAAAGTCCTCTAAGTGGTTTTTCATCTGAAAAATGGGGGTATTAATACTTGCCTTATGGGATGAGTGAAACAGGTAATAAATTATAATAATTATTATATTAATTATATTACTGTTGTTTACCCAGCACCTTCTAGGTGCCAGAATACAGGGCACTGAGACTTTGCCCAGCTTATCACTTCATCTCCTCTACTACCCTGTGACGAAGTTAACTCTTTATTATGTATATGTAACATATAAGGAAACAGGACTTGGAACTTTTAAGTTACTCATCCAATAAAACATGTCTACTAAGGAGTTGCTCCAGAATTTGAACCCAAGACTGCGTGCCTACAGAGCTCGAGGTTTTAACCACTATGTTATAGCACCTCCACCTCTAAACGGTCACCATAGTTGTGCTACTATTGTTCTTATCACTACTGCTGGGTGATGATTTTCTATTACTCTTACTCCAGAACATTTCACTTGTCCGTATAATAAAAATCTAACTTCATTTTGGCTAACAAATACACCAATCTTCCTTACTTTTTTTTTTTTTAAGATTTATTCATTTATTTGAGAGAGAGAGCATAGAGAGAGAGTGAGAGGGAGAAGTAGACTCCCCCGCTGAGCAGAGAGCACGACGCAGGGCTCGATCCCAGGACCTGAGCCAAAGGCAGACGCTTAACTGACTGAGCCCCCCAGGAGCCCCCCAATCTTCCTTCCTATTAAAAGCTGTGCAAGACTATACCCCTCCTCACCCTTCAACTTCTAGTAGTCATCCTGTTTGCTCCATATCTAAACACCATACAGAATGAGTATGGCCCTTCCTTGAATTCTCTACATACTCCAATACACTATAAATCTAGGAACAGTAAAACACAAACATCTTGGCTAATTCGGAGCCAGGCTATGATTTTTAAATGAGTGAGGAGGTATTTGTTTTTAAGCACCAATTTAAACACTGGATTTCCTGAAGCCTCAATGTCAGCATAATAATTCTGGAAGAAGGCAGTGACTAAGTACTACTTCTTTAAAACATAAATACCTTTTAAATGTATACCTGAAATCACATCTTTAAAAACTGCTTTCCTCTGTTTGGAATTTAAACTGTATATTGATCTAAAATTTAATTTATCTTTTGAATTTGGAGTTACTGTTTCAGGTAGATTAGATTTTAGAGTGCACCATAAAAACAAATTAATAAACCTTTTTGGTCCTCAACCTAAGCATCCACCTGATGAATTTAACACTGCAGGGTTTTCTTGAGACTCGCTTCTAACTGGGCTTTCTAGATTCTCTTTCGACTCATCTGTCAACTGCAGCCTTTCCTAAGCTCGTTTTCTTTCTAATAACTCTTCCATGGTTTCCCACTGTAGTTAAAAGAAAATCCTCATTCTCCTCCCTGATTACCAGATAAGAACTGACCCCTGCTTCATCTTACACCATTCTCCTTCTCAGCAGGTTCTAGACAGGCCTTATTTCTGTTTCTCGAAAACATCACGTTTAATCTTACCTTAGAGCTCTGGTACCAGCTCCCTGTCTTGCCTAGCACACTCTTTCCCTGATCATGACCTGCTTTGTGGTCCCTGTCCTCGCCGTCTGCATGCTCTCCTCCTGAAGGAGGCTTTCCTTGAAATCCCATAGTTGGTCATAATCACAGCCCCACTATGTTGATTCTCTACACACACACACACACACACACACACTCTCTCTCTCTCTCTCTCTCTCTCTCTTTTCTTATTTGGTGATTATTACCATCACCGCTCACTAGAATGCAGGTGCTCTGGAGCAGAACCCTGCTGGTTTTATTTACTGCTACATCCCCAGTATTTAGAAAACAATGAAGGCACAAAGTATACATCTGTTAACAGAACTAAATTTAATGTTTCAAATTGACTAATCATAAAAATAACATATGCATAATGAAGGAACTTAGAAAATACGGGAAAACATTTTAAAATTATTTTACACTCCAAATAAAACTGCTATTAATATTTTGACACATTCATCACTAAGATGACTCAAAAGTTCTTAACTACTAACAGGGGAAAATCAATAGAATTTAGTGTTAGGTACAGTAAAAAAGCAAGGTGCAAAACAGTGTACAATGAAGCTCCAATTTGTGTAGGAAAGGGGGGAGGGGAGTAAAATACAGTCATGGTTGTTTTCATCTGCATAAATAAACTACAAAGAGAAACAGAGAAGTTAATACCCACAGGGAGCAGGAGGAGGAAATGAAATAGAGTGGCAAAGCCCCGGGAGGGAGCAACCTTCTCTGGGTTGTTTTGATTTTCAAACTAAGTGAAAGTAGTGCCCATTCAAGACAAATAACTAACCCTTCTATTTCATCCTCTCTTGCCTATGAGAAGCCCTAAGTCTAGACGAACCCAACGGCCATTTTCCCTGCACCTGCATCCAGACTGCTAGACACGGTGAAAGCTGAACAGAACCAGCAGTCCTGTCACTCGTACCAACCTCAGAGGAGGCTCTCAACACAACTCCACAACCACACTGCCTGTGTCCAGGGCCTGCCTTCCTACCTTCCCACCTTCTCCATTCTCTCTGTGCTCCTGACTGCTCTCCACTCAACACACTCGGCTCACAGCCAAAGGCTACAAACCTCCCCTACCCTCCGACCCCCTCACCAAATCGACCCCATTTCTGCTGAATCCTCCCATTTCAATTGGCAAATGTCTTATCAAAGACAATTGTTCCGCACATATTTGGTCACCTGATTTTCAACAAAGGAGTCAAGGCAAGTCAACAAAGCACACGTTGCTTTCCAACAAAAGTTGCAAGAAACAATTGGACATCCATATGCACCAAAAAGCGCCAAATGAAACTCAGCCTATTCTTACACCATACACAAAGATTAACTCAAAGTGGATCACAGCCCTAAATGTAAGACCTTCAACTATAAAGCTTCTAGAAGGAAACATATGAGAAAATCTGTGTGATCTTGGGTTAGGCAAAGATTTCACGGGACACGAAAAGTACAAATAAAAAAAAAAATACTTTATCAAAATGTAAAACGCTGCTCCAAGATGTAAAATGTCTGACGCTGTTAATAAAATGTAAAGACAAAACACAGGCTGAGAGAAAATACTTGCAAAACACATGTATGATAAAGGACTGGTGACCAGAAAATATGAAGAATTTTGACAGCTTCAATAATAATTAAAAAAAAACAAACAAGCCATATGACCTGGATATTCTACTCCTAGATATTTACCCCCAAGAGAGATGAAAACACATGCCTATACCTAAACCCACACGAGTTTCAGACCAGCTCTATCACAATCGCCAGAAATTCTTTAAACAGTGTCCATCAGCTGCTGAACGAACAACCAAATTGTGGCACATTCATAATATGGGATACAACTCAGCAATGAAAAGTAATGACCACCGGCACATACTATATGGATGAATCTTTTTTTTTTTTTTTTAAAGATTTTATTTATTTATTTGACAGAGAGAGACACAGCGAGAGAGGGAACACAAGCAGGGAAAGTGTAGAGGGAGAAGCAGGCTTCCGGCTGAGCAGAGAGCCGATGCGGGGCTCGAACCCAGGACCCTGGGATCATGACCTGAGCCGAAGGCAGATGCTTAATGACTGAGCCACCCAGGTGCCCCTATATGGATGAATCTTAAAAGCATTTACGCTAAGCAGAAAAAGACAAACTCAAAAGGTTATGTACTGAATTACTCCTTTTATGACATTCTAGAAAGGCAAAATCAGAGGGGTAGAACAGATCAGTGGTTGCTGGGGAGGAAGGGTCAGGAGAGGAGGAAATTGATGACAAAGGGGCTTATTGGGGTGATTCACGCTTTTAAAAAGTACCTTGAAAACTCTGGGAAAATAATGGTGGGGGAGCAGCGTAATATTTGGCTCTTTCTAAGGTTCCATACGAAGACAGAACAAGGAGATAGCAAAATCAGAACCCCTCTGATCATCTTGATGACAAACTAAGGGATAAGGTATCCTCAACAAGTTCAAAAGACAAGCAGAAGTGGACAAACAACTAAGAGGCAAAAGATCCATCTGTTTCCAGCATGTTGTGGAAAAAGTCAAGGAAAGCAACAGATCTCTGACCTAACCTGAGAACAGAAGGACCCCAATAACCAACAGACATGCACTGGAAAGCGCAGAGACCACTGCAAGAGCTGTGGCCAACATTGTCGGGGTTCTGGCCACTCCAAACCAGACGAGTTCTGAGCCCTGCAGTCAAGTCTGCAGGGGCTGGTGAAGTCCAGCCTCTGTGAACTCTCAGGACAGACCTGCCAGGGCACCCTTTCAGAAAAGGGCCCCTCAATGAGGAGAAACCAAAGCACGGGTCTCCAACTTGAGCACAGCATGGACCCCAGAGACGAAAGGAAGATGAAGTCATATAAAGTGGGCAAAGGGAACACTGCCAGCTAATCTCAGAAGTCAAACTGCCAGATTTTTTAACACTACGTGTAAACACCATAAGAGGGAGCTCTGGGAAGCTGGAATGGCTATCTGAACCTAGCCTTCTTCTAAGCAGTCAAGAAAACTAATCTCAAGGAAAATGAGCATCAGATAAGTATCAAGGTCAAAACCCAAACAAAGTTACTATATGAAAAAAGAAGCAGATTAACATCCTATCAAAAATGGAAGCAAAATTGAAAAACATTGAAAAAAAACATATTGAAAAGACAGAAACAGTTCAACACTGAAACATACTATCTCAAAACAAGCTAATGAACACTTTAAAAATTATATAAGCTGTACAAGTAACAGAATTAGAAAAATTCAGAAATGAGGTAATAAAAGCAAAATAATTAGACATTTTAAAAAAAACATTTCAGAAACAAAGACTAAACTAGAAAACAAAAAGTGAAATAAACACAAAACTGCCTGAAGGCAAATAGGGGTGAAAAGAAGGAAATTTGGAAAATTGGAATTAGAAGATTAGAATGAATTTGATGAAAGGCCAAAAGAGCCCTGACATACGGCTAAGTCCTGAAAAAATAAACAATGTAAAGGAACAGAACAAACACTAAGGCGATACTTGAAGAAAATTTTCCTCAAGATTTTTAACTTCATATTGAAAGAGGACACATTGTACCTGAGGATATCAATCCAGAGCAACAAATGCCAAGACATTCTGGTAAAATCAATAGACATTTTAGAAAAAGAAAAAAACATTCCTTTGGGCATTGAAGCAAAAAGAACAAGTGATTCATACCGATGAAGAAAGACCCAGAAATGACAGACTAAGCCAACGGCAGCGAGCAGCCCGACAACCAGTAAGGGCTCTGAAATGCCATTTCCCAAAAGAACAACTGGTGATTGGAGCTCAGTTTCCAGTAATGGCAGAAGAGCACAGGTCAGACCAAGCCTTCCCCAGATAACAATTAGGAATTCTGTAGAAAATATTAAAAGCAATTACCAGAAGGCACTGGAGAGCAACCGAAAGTAGAATGTGAAAGGATGTCACCACTTGGGAAAAGGGAGAGGCCCTGAGTAGTTTCCTAGTCCTACAGCTCTCTGCTGAAGGGAGGGCCCCAGTCTGGGCTCTGAGAAAGGACTAGAACTCAGAAGCCTACAGTTTTACTGGACAGGGTTTGGAGTTATAATAACTGGAAAGTAAGGGAAGAATCCTAAAAAGAGAGAGCCACAGAGGGGGAGCCCCCATTCCTGCTTAAAAATTCTGCCCAAATCTCTGACCTCTAAACTATGCACGTGCAGGGCAGACTCCAAGCAGATCAGATAATGATTAAAAAAAACAAAAACAAAACACAAAACACAAAACAAACTAAACAGTTACCCAAATGAGTGGAAAAATTATGCCCACACAAGAACCTGCACATGGATATTTATGGCAGCTTTATTCATAATTGCCAAAATTTGGAAGCCCAGATGTCCTCTAGTAGGTGAATGGATAAATAAAGTGTGGTATATTCAGATGATGGACTATTATTTGGTCTTAAAAGAGATGAACTATCAAGCTATGAAAACACATGGAAGAATCCTAAATGAATATTAGTAAGTGTAAGAAGCCAATCTGAAAAGACCAAATACTGTATGATTCTAGCTCTGTGACATTCTGGGGAAGGCAAAACTATGAAGACACCAAAATGATCCCTGGTTGCCAGGAGTTAGTGCAAAGGGAGGTATGAATAGGTAGAGCACAGATGATTTTTAGGGTAGTGAAACCACTCTGCATGACACTGTAATGGTATCATGTATGACATGTATACATTTATCAAAACCCACAGGATATACAACTCTAAGAATGAACCCTAATATGTAAACTATGGATGCTGGGTAATAATGATCTGTCAGTATAGGTTCATTGATTATAACAGACATATCACTCTGGTTTGGGTTGTTGATAGGGTGGGGGGTCTGTACATGTGGTAGGAGGGGGTATATGTGAACTCTCTGAATTTTCTGATCAATATTGATGTGAACATAAAACTGTTCTAAAAAAATAAAGTCTATTTTTTTAATGCCACGTAAAACAGCATCAAAAAGGTTATAAAACATGTATGAGCTGTACACTGAAAACTAATAAATATTGCTGAGAACAATTAAGGACCTAAATAAATGTAGATATTCCATGTTCACTGATTGGAAGCCTCAATGGTGTTAAGATGCCATTCTCTCCAAACTGGTGTATAAATTCAGTGCCATCTCAATACAAATTCCAACATTCTTTCTTATAGAAATTGACAGATTGATTCTAAATTTTATATGGAAATGCAAAGAACCTACTGACAAGAACTTACATAAAGGGTCTGAAATGCTATTGTACTTGCAAGCTAAGAAGTCAGTCTGCCACAGTTTCATAGATTCTGGTATAAGACACTAGACCCCTGACTCAGAGAAGGAAGAGTTTATTACTCACAGCCATTCCACTCCTGGGTAATTATCCAAGAGAAGTGAAAGCATAAATGTTCACAGCAATTTTATTTGAAATAGTCCAAGAGAGGAAACAAGCCAAATGTCTATGAATAAGTAAGTGGGTAAACAAACTGTGATATACCCATACAATAAAATACTGCTCAGCAATAAAAATAAACAAAATATGGGTATTTGTGACAACATGAAATGATCTCAAAATGATTATGCTAAATGTAAAAAGCCAGACAGAAAAACAGAGTATACTATGATTTCTTTTATATAAAATTCTAGAAAATGCAAGATAATCAATAGCAACAGAAAGCAGGTCAGTGGTTGCCTGGAAAGGGATTTAGGTAGGAGGGAAGAAGGGATGGATTACAAAGGGCTTGAGCAAACTTTTGAGGGTGACAAACATGTTCATTATTTTAACTGTGACAATGATTTCACAATGTCAATTTTCATGTGTCAAAACTTATCAAATTGTATTTTTTAAACATGTGGAACTTACTGTACATCAGTTATACCTCAATTAAACTGGAAAGAAATTTAAGACAATAGTATAAGAAAAAAAAAATCGAACACTACTCAGATTACAGCAGCTGCCCAATATATGAGAGGCACAATTTGGAGTCTGAGTGGAGCCAAATTAGCTTCCTGCTGAAACAAACACACAAAGAAAAAGATCAACACTCTTCAGAGGAATATAACAGAATCCACAGTCTCTATAAACTGTCATTCACAATATAGAGAACACAATAAAAATTACTAGACATATGAAGAAACAGGAAAATCCGATCCATCCTCAAAGAAAAGGTAATCAACTGAGACCAACCCTAAGAACCAGTAGCAACTTGACACATCAGATAGCAAGGAATCTATCAAAGACCAAGTCAAAAGGAATAAGGAGCAAATATTAAGAGGCTTCTGCTAGCAAAAGACAAGGCAACTGGGCTCCAATAAAGATAAGAACGGAAATGGATTAAAATCCATTATATATGCTTTTGTCAAGGAGTCACTTGAAAACACAGTACATAAAATAAGTCAAGTATTTATCCTGCCTTTTGTTTTATATGAATTATCCTACTAGATAACCCAGTAGTTCCTGAGGGGAAGTGTGTCCTTGTAAAATCATTTCAGTGTGTACTCAAAAGTTAATGTATAAGTTACTTTTGGTGGGATTGTGATTGGAAAGGGGCAAAGTAACCTAATAGATCATTTCAACTTCTCAGTTATAAACCTCTAAGACTGCTTTTGAAATAGGTACGTAGAATCTTTCCAATTTGAAAACACTGGCATTAGCAATGCCTTATCTGGGATATGGAAATTTGAGGGCTGGATCAGAACAAAGCCTTTCAGAAGACAAAAACACCTGCTCCTGGCTGGAGGAGTCCATTAGTGACCTAAAGATCTACAGGGCTTCCATAAGTTTGCTAACTATAAATGCTTCCAAGAGTTCTAATGTAAAATTTACCAAAGACAGTTCACGAAGCAACACAGGATTTAAAACAAAGCTTAATAAATTCATATACATGAATTATATATATAATGTTCACAGAACTATAGAAACTAAAGTTGATAGGAATTGCTGATTAAATCTAATCGATTATTTAAATTCCTTGAGTTTGTTACCTATCTCTTGACTGCTTCCTATACACCCCCTCCCATAAAAAACACGTGTTGTTGATGGCACCATAACCTCTTACAGCCTACATCAGAGGTACCCAAACTATCTCAGTTCCACAGAGGCCTTAGCAGATCTCAGTAATTTTTTTCATGGTCCACCAGGGCCAAAAGAAGTATCTCACAGTTCCATTTATTCAGTAATTAGACCCAAACTAACTCAGCACTTCTGTCCTAACAACCTGACAACTATTTAAACTACTAAATAACACATATACTTTTTTTTTTTTAATATCTGTGTTTTGGGTCTTAGATAACCCAGTTACTTACTCATAGGATGTGTGCACCTGTGTGCAGTGCACGACTTCTCTACTCCTGCAGCCAGGTTGGACACAAGCATCCTCATCTCCTGTTCTTTCGTGCTTTTCACAAACAGTTCTTATTTTTAATCACAGCAACCACTAAAAATCTAGTTTTGTAAATACATATACCTGGTGTGATCTAATGTTAACACTATATATTTATTATATTTAGTGTGATCTAAATATATTTAGTGTTATCCAATGTTAATACTATAAACTACTTTGAGCTAGTATTTGCAAGTGTCTGGAAGATGTTAAGTAGTCATTTCTGCTGGAAATTTAAAATATCCCATGGTACCCATGTCAGTTCACTGTGCTACCCCAGAATGCCTCAGCATAGTTTGGCAATAGCATAACTAGTCACTGAGTATCTGCTCATACTAGTTAATTAGTGATACAAATTATTATACATTTTTAAAGGTAATAAATCAAATTCACTTATAAAAAAAGCACTATTTTACTGCACTATGGATATCTCCCTATCACACCAATCATTTTTATAAAATCAATTTTTCAAACAACAAACCTCAAACACCCTAAGAATTCATTTCTTGAATAAAATTTCAAAGGATGAATTTCAACCAAAATAACAGCCACTAGTAACCATATTTAGAGTAAAATTAACTGGGAGACACAAAACAAGGATGCTAGGGCAGTACACATAATCATCAGCATGAAATAAATTCTCCAAGAAATAGCCACTTGTTCCACAAACATTTAATGCGGGCCCACTAGGGCTATGTACTGCGTAAGCACAGGGAACAGAACAGTTAATAATATGGAGTTTCTCATGGATTCTGTTCTAGTAGAGGAAGACAGAGAAATGAAATTAATAAATTACAGTAAAGTGCAGCCATTAATGCACCACCGGGAAAAAAATGGAATATAACACAATTGGCAGATGAATCTCTATTTCCTTACCTCATTCTCAAATGAAGGATGGTCTGAAGTTCTTTTCTTTATCAAGGGTAAAGACATTGAAGGTAGAAATGAAAGAGAGAGATTGGGCCAGTAAACAGTAGGCAACCATATCCTGGACATGACTTCAGGAGTTGGGGAAGTTGGAATATGGGTCCCCATCATCCCCCTAGCCTGGAATGGGCTAAAGAACAAGCCCATGTCAGGTGACTCCCTGACCAAGCCCTCCTGGAACCCAGAATCCACACAGCAGGACTTGAAGATCGAATATTTGTGTACAGAAGAGGGGTTACAATTCTCAAGGTGTTCTAGAAAGGTCTCGATGAAAAGATGGCATTAATAAAGACCTTCAGAAGGCGAGGAAGAAAACAGTAAGGCAGGACACACACACACACTCTCTCTCTCTCCCACACACACATACTCCTGCACACACACTCACATAAACACACATACTGTAGACAGCAAAGCCTCCGATGTCATCCCCACCAACAAGTCTCTAACTTAAACAGGAGAGGGACAACATTAAGTTTGAGAATCCCTATGCATCCCAACTGTCATTCGTACTTGTGTGATACAAGACTAATTAAGAAACAGCAGAAACTTGTACACGGACAGTCCTGCAAAGCTGCCTTTACAACGTGGCTGTGCCACGTAAGAAATGCAGGACCTCAGACAATTATGTCACTTGTCTAGGCCTCAGTTCTTCATCAAAAATGAGGATGACAATAGCTACTTCCCAGCGTGGCTGTGAGGATGAAATAGATGATGTATCTGAAGCAATAAGCAGACCATAACACATGGTAAATGCTCAAAATAAGCTGGTTCATTCCTAAATGTCCAAACAGAAACTCCATTTTAAGCTCCACTCAAAAGCAGATACCAAGTGCTGCAAACAACAGTGTCAGCTGCTGTTTGCTTGAAATTTGAGGAGACCAAGTCTTTACAATTAAGTACCATCTGAAGGCACACTAAGTCCAAGTTTTATTACAACAAAGCATAAGAGATTATCTACATTTTGTGCTTACACTGGCTTTCTGCAGCATCCTATTTCTCAAAATAAGTGGGCTGGAGGGGCTTGGTCACTTGCGGTCAGACAGCACTGTCCATGAAAGACACACCGAAGGGAAAGGAGAGAACTGTTTCTATATAAAATCGTTGTTTGGGGAGGTGGAGGAATTGACGGTTCGGTTCTTACTCCTTTCCCATCTGAGGATACCCGATTTTCCACCTCGCTGCACTCTGAAGGGAGCTGGTTTCAGATAAACAGCAAAGCCATGGGCATAACTCTGCAAGCACTTTCTCATGTCTCTGTTCTAAAGTAGAGTAGTGCCTTGGATGAACTAAACAAGCAAAGAAAAACAAGAAAAAACTGTAATACCAAGGACCCAGCGCTGATGCTGTTCACATGAAAACCATCAATAGTTAGAAACATGTGTTGGGCGCTTGACACTTGTATCCTAAATGTGTTATGTGTATTAACCTCACAACAACCCTAAAGTGAGTAGTTAACAACAGGTGTATCTTTGAAGGTCAAAACAAACAAAAAGACAGAACTCAGTTATAAGCTATGACTGTTCAACACTACAGAGCTGGGAGTCCAGGGATGAATGCTGAGGCTCTGACTCAGGCTCAGTGCTCCGGTTTGCAGACACATTTGAATAGGAAAGCCACAGGCTTCCCAACTAATCTCCTTAACTAATGAGAAACTAGTTAAGGAGTTTTTTATTTTCCAAGAATAAATCAACTCTGTCAATGATAATAACTACAGCATAGCTGACGTAAGTTACGATGTCATACTGGGGGTTCTAAAGCACCAACTGCCAAGGAGAAAAATTACATATGTAATTTAGGGACAGGAACCAGAATCCAAGTCCAAATTATACAAAATTACTGGAAATCTCCTATAATATCATTCATTTCTTTGATGATTTGTAAATCGGTGGCTTTAGAACGAGGATGAAGATTTTACTATTCTACCATTACAATTCTTTTCAGAAGATCTTTTTTAACAACTAGATCAGTCACTATTTTGAAAGAGTATTTTTTTACTATGGGATATAAGAGAGGGTAGTATGATTTCATGTCCCCATTTATACTAAAACAGAACTCAAAAGTGCTACTAAAGCCATTCAAACCTATTTACAAGCTGTTAACCCTATATATCCTCTAATTCCACTCTTCCCTACTTTTGCTCCCCCAAATAATTCAACTGACAAATAGCTGAAGTTTCTAAGAAACCCCTGAGGTCAGTAGAAAAAAAAAAAATTGAGAAATGTTGCAAAGAACCCTGGAGTGTGGTAAAGCTGAAAAGCAGAGTTCTCCCCTAATGAATTTAGAAAGCTAATAGTTTCATAACTTCTCTGATTTTCTCCTACCTTTTTCTTTCTTAAGCTTAACAAAACATCACTTAAGATACTGAGGTAAATAATCATGTAAAAAAGCTGAGAGCCAAGAGCTGTTCTTGGATGATAGTTATACCCGTGTGAAAGAAAAAAGTCATTATTTCCCTCAAATCAAAATACAATCACCCTTTCATGAAATAACTCACAAATAGGATGAAGAATTCAAGCAACATAAAATCAAAATGCCTTTTAAAACTTGAGAACAAGTCTGAGTAGAGTCCTGTGACAATCCACCAAATAATACACTATCCAGTGTCTACTTTAATGTCCCAAAGACTTTCCGGCACCAACTCTGACTCTCTGGGAGTACCTATTGCTATTCTGCAGGCACCCAGCCAATTTCTCCTCCAATTCCAAAGAACTTTTTCCTAGACATATAGTCTGAGAGAGCAGTGGTGAGAAACAGTTCTTACTTACTAATGGGATAAAACGATGTACCTGTGATAGGAAAGACACAGTTTCAGAAAAAGGTTTGTATGGCTTGCTGATGAGCCTGCATTTTCAGTCAGTTAATCTTTGTTTTGTCCTTCTTCTTCCTTACTTTCACATTCCTTTATTTTAGGCGTCAGCATGACCATCCAAATAATAGCACCTTAGAAACTAAATTAAATGCTTACTTGCAATGATCGTTATTCAAATAAAAGAGATCTGATTTCATTAAGAAGTAAATTCAAAAGAAATTTTAGAACATTAACCAGAAAATTTATAGTCTTCAAGTTACTCTTTTATGATGGAATATAATATCATTATGATAATATTCTAAATACGAGGCACCACCTAGCTTCCCTCTAGTGAGCTGAAGGTTCGAGCTAGTTCTCTTGGGTTTTATGATCTTATTTGTGTGTGTAGACAGGTATTCCTCAAAAAACTAATCTGAAACTTAGATCATTACTTGTTTTACAGAAGGATTCCTCACTTTACAGAGAATTTGGAACAAGCACCTTTTAAGTAGGGAGTATTTTATCTTTATTTTAAATTCTATTTTTAACTTCCAGATACATACCTATGTGTGCTGGAGTAGATATAAGATTTAGAGTTAAAGGACATCTGGGTGGTTCAGTCAGTTAAGCATCTGCCTTTGGCTCAGGTCGTGATCTCAGGGTCCTGAGATCGAGTCCCACATTGGGCTCCCTGCTCAGCAGGGAGTCTGCTTCTCCGTCTGCCACTCCCCCCCTTATGTTGTCTCTCTCGCTCTCTCAAAATTAAATAAATAAAATCTTTAGAAAAAAGATTTAGAATTAAATATTATATGCTTACAATTAATTAAATTATATGAAAAGAAAAAGTAACAAATGTTTAGAATTCATCACTCCTGATTATGATCGTCTTCTGGTTATTTACATCTACTATACCTGTACGATGAGAATACTGTATGATAACGTAAGCCACTGGTTCTCTTACAACACTGCATTCAGTGAAACTGACCAATGGGGAGAGGATTTTACATCTTTGAAATGGGCAAATGCTACAAACACAGAATGATTTCCTGTTTTGTTGATTGTCTAGGCTTAAGAAAGTGACTGAGAAAATGTTGAAAATACAGATTAAATTTAAAAGTGTGTTGTGCCTGTAGCCATTCCATTGTAAACAGCACAAAAAAATGAAACAATATTTTGCCAGAATTCAAAAACCAGCATCTAACTCAGCAAATAAGTCCCTCATATTATCAATGAATGAGTCAAGTTTCAACATACGTATTTGTTGTTTCACTTTTGTCTTATTCATTAACATAAGAGAAGATAACAACCACCCTTCATGTTGGCACTATACCTGTTTGTCAGCTGCACTATAGTTTGGTCATAGATATAAGAGGTTAGCAAAATTCAGCAAGAGCATGCTGTGAAAATCAGGTGCCTACATGGAATCTTCAATAGAGAGTAGGGTAATAATAATTATTTGTAAATTGTGTACCACACATTTTTATGTTGGTAAAATTTATCATAAACTTGGGAATGTATTTACTTTCTTTTTGAGGGGAAGAAGGGAGCATTTGTGAAACATCAGAATGCCAGTGAATGGGCCCCTCTTTAAACTGGCTTCTGAGTCCTTTCGATACTACCCTTGCAGTCTTTGATCGCTTTCTTGCTATCTGGTATAACAAGATGTTCTAGAACACCTTGTAGATATCCTGCCCAGACTTGGAAACAGACATTTTTCCAAGGAGCCCTGGTTCCTTTTAAGGAGAAATAAATTCGAGACAACAATCTGGCTCTGACGGTACTCAATGCTGCTGGATTGGTCACTGTCAGACAGGGGCTCTCCTGGATGGGTCCTATAACGGTTAAAAGATCTTTTCCCTTTTAAAATCTTTTTTGTTCTCCTTTCTATACCTGTACCTTCTAATTCTCTACTGAGTTTTTTGTTTTATTTCTGCTATGATTTTTAATTCCTGAAGGCGCTTTTAGTCTTGGAATGAATGGTTTTTCTGCTGCTTCTGCTTCTTCTCCTCCTCCATCTCCTTTTTATTTTTTTATTTTTTAAAGATTTTATTTATTTGACAGAGAGAGACACAGCAAGAGAGGAACACAAGCAGGGAGAGTGGGAGGAGAAGCAGGCTTCCCGCTGAGCAGGGAGCCTGATGCAGGGCTCGATCCCAGAACCCTGAGATCATGACCTGAGCCGAATGCAGACGCCTAACGACTGAGCCACCCAGGCACCCCTCCATCTCCTTTTTAAAAACAGTGTCCTGTTCTTGCTTCGTGGTTACAATATTTCCTTTTATGTCTCTGAGGATATTAGTAAAGAACTACCAAGTTTTTTTTTTCCCTTGCATGATTGTGTTTCCTCCAGGTTGCTTTTTTGTTTTGTTTTCTTTCACATTTAGCAGCTTTTTCAATTGTCTGGTAATCCCTGGTTATCTGCTCATGTTTCAGAGTGGAATTAAAAAGCCAGTTGGGAGCTCTGAGTAAGTCAGTGGGGCTGGGGGCTTGTGAAGCGGGGACTTCACTTTAGAGGGATCTGACAAGGCTACTTAGTTGGAAAATGTCTGCTGCCACTATCTTTAGGTATTTCATCTTGGTCTGGACAAATGGGCATAGCTGTTTTCCAATTAAGTTTTATTTATTAAATCAGGCTGCTGGCCAAAAATAGTCTGTCGACCTCTGGTTTAAACTAAAGTAAAATAAGGAAAGCTCAGGTCAGAACTTCACGTGATTGTCAACTATGTGAGCAACCTCTTAGCTAACTCATATCTAACAGTTTTAGAATACTAAACAAATATTCCCTCACTTTTTGGTACAATTTACAAGGGAACAGTTACAGGCATGATATATTTTGAAGTTAATCTCTATTTCCAACATTTTTCACCATTACTTTCTGAAGTCTAGACAATCAACAAAATAGCACTTGCTGATTTCTGTGATATAAATACTCGTGCCGCAACTGGTTTCGAACTGCCAATGTCATGTCTCGAGTGGGGAGCTGGGAGGACACATACAGGGATGCACAGTTATACAGTACACTCCACCCTACAGACACAGTAAACTTAACCTCATGACAAAATAATGAGGATGTGATGAGTTTTGAGTACCTTTGCATTTAATATAAGTTATGTGATTGTAAGTTATATGATTTAATTTTTAATAAAGGCTGTGTTTAACAACCAACCCACAAATTTCTGGAATACTTAACAACTGGTCCCCAGAGGAGGGTATGAGCCAGGTCCCAAACACCAAGGACTGGACAATCTGAACATTAGTAAGGATAATAACCGCAATGGATTAACACCCATCAAATCTGTTTAAATCCATGAGTTCACAATGATACTTAGGGAAAAAAAAAATACACGCACAACTAGTTGATGACTGCTGGAAGAAGCTAGGGAACCAATTCATTATTTGGAAAACTGATGAACGAAGAAAAGAGATCAAACATTTATCCAGCCTTTCATTTATAAACTGTACCACTAGGTAACCAAGTAGTGGATGAAGGGAAATTTTTCTTTATAGAAGAAATCCAGCTGATAAAAGATGGAAGAAGGATAGGATTAGACTATCACCATTTTGCAACTTCCACTGATGGGTTCAGACACACACACACACACACACACACACGGGTTCAGACACACACACACACACACACACACGATGTGTCCCAGATGGAATTACACATCTCCAACTATGAAATGGTGCTGCCCAAACAATCAAACCTGACAGTGATCAAACTTTGAGATCCAACTCTATCTACAGGATATATAGAAGACCATGTAAAACAAAGCCATTAAGATACTATAAGCAAAATTCAGACTGAAAAACTATAAAACAACCAAATTTCTTCGACAAATATGCAAATGCAAAAGGGAAAGAGAGGGAGAAGGAGACACACACACACACACACACAGATATCAACAAATCACAATGTGTCATTTGGATTCTGATTTTTAAAAATGGAAAATAACCAATAAACATTTATAACATTTATCAGACAATTTAAAATTTGAAAAAAGACTGGTTATTTGACAATGTTAAAGAACTGTTAATTCTGAGGATGTGACAATACTATTGTAGTTATGCTAAAAAATCATTTTTATGTTGTTTTTTTTTCAAGATTTTATTTATTTATTTGACAGAGAGAGACACAGCAAAAGAGGGAACACAAGCAGGGGGAGCGGGAGAGGGAGAAGCAGGCTTTCCGCGGAGCAGGGAGCCCAACGTGGTACTCGACCCCAGGACCCTGGGACCACGACCTGAGCCAAAGGCACACACTTAACAAATGAGCCACCCAGGTGCCCCATTTTTATGTTTTAGAGATGTATACTGAAACGTTTATTGGCAAATTAACATGATGTCAAGGACTTTCTTCAAAACAATATTAAAGGGGGAGAAGTGTACAGGAATACAGACAGAATAAGTAAGATTGGCCATGAGAAGAGAGTGTTGAATCTGAGTAACTGATATGGAGAAGTGAATTATTCTGGTCTGTTCACTTTTATGTGTTGAAATTTTTCTATAATACATTTTTAAAAATATTAAAATGCTTCAATAGCTATCTTATCTCACTGAAAGTACATCTCACTCCAACCACAAGGCCTCTTATGACAATCCCTTCTAGTGTTACCTTCTTTCCACCCTTCTCAACACTCTGCCCTTCTATCACCATTCTGTATCAGCAGTACTGACCCCCATGTCAAATGTACAACCATGTGCCCTTTGTTGGGTTTTGCTCAGATTTTCTCTGAACACTCTTTCTCCAGACGTCTCCCTCATCCCCTTTCAATCTGTGCTCAGGTACTCCTTTCTCAATATCTACCTGACTGCCATATTTTTATTATTTTTTTATAGATTTTATTTATTTATTTGAGAGAGAGAGAGCGAGCATGAGAGGGGGGAGGGTCAGAGGGAGAAGCAGATTCCCTGCTGAGCAGGCAGCCTGATGTGGGACTCGATCCTGGGACTCCAGGATCATGACCTGAGCCAAAGGCAGTCGCTTAACCAACTGAGCCACCCAGGCGCCCCAATGACTGCCATATTTTTAATTGCAACTGTCTTCCCCACCCCTAGCATTTCATTTCTCCTTATAATGCTCTATTTTTTTCTCATAGTACCCTCCCCAATAAATACTATACAAAATGTTATACAGTTTACTTATTTTGTTATGTTTATTCCTGTCTACTCCACCCAGTGAAGTATAAACTCCATAAGGGCAAGGATTTTTGTCTGTTTTGCTCACTTGTGTATTTTCTGTGTTCATAATAGTGCCTGGCACACACAACCAGAGATTGATAAGTATGTGCTGAATAAGTTTAATAAAGGACTATGTACTGCAAAGCCAATATTTTAAATACTATCAATTTTTAAGTTTAAATTTATGTATGGTATGAATTTTGCCTCCCACATATGACTTCCCCAAATTGATGGCATGAGTTGTCCTATCAATTCCAAAATAAAATGAATGCTCTCATTCATGAGAGCAAATCAATGAAGAGAGTGGTAACTGTCAAGTGTGCTTCTTAATTAAAACATAGCAAAGATGTAATCTACAGGTATAGCATTGAGAATAGAAAATAACACCAAGTTTCACTGTTGTTGTTAGCTGAGCAATTTACACAGAGGGTTCATCAGGAGATGGGAATCCATGTATCAGGCAAATCCTGTCATCTGTCACTCAATGGCTCCCAACCATTTCTAATAAATACCCACTTTTTTTAACATCAAAAGCTTTGAAGAACCCCAGCAATACAGATGTAATTTTACTATATGTTAATTAGGGAAATACATCATAACAGAAAGCTCTGAACTAAGCTATACTAAATGAATTTGTATGTTATGAACCACAACCACCGTTATACACATTTAGTTATGTACATATATGTATGTATGTATACATTTATATGTATTTTTTTACTTAGCCTACACATGATGCTTTATGCAATATAAATTCACACATCCCTTGCAATAACCCCAAGTCTTCCCAGAAGTCTAAGATCTACAGGATGAAACCAGTGGTATAGTGTCTAAAATCTTCCTAATCAATATTTCAACCTTTTAAATAAATGGGAATATCACTTATAGAAATAGAATTTGTATTTATTTGAAAGAGTGCACACATACACACACACACACAAGTGTGAGTGGGGGGAGGGGCATAGGAAGAGGGAGAGAGAGAACCCCAAGCAGACTCCCAGCTGAGCATGGAGCCTGACGGGGGGTGGTTTCCATCTTAGGACTCATGAGATCATGACCTGAGCCGAAAACAAGAGTCGGTCGCTCAACCAACTGAGCCACCCAGGCGCCCCTAGAAATAGAATTTAAGTACAAAAATTATTCAGTAATTAAAAAAAAAAAAAAAAAAGCAACTAGTTCTTCAGAGTCAAACTGCCTGGATTCAAATCCTGGATCCCCCAGTCACTAGTGTGTGACCTTAAGTTATTTATCATCCTTGCACCTCAGTTTGCTCATCTGCAGAATGAGGACAGAAAGAGTCCGTTAAGACGTAGGGCTATTACAAGGAGCATATGAGTCAGTGCAGGTGATGCCTAGAGAAGTGTGCAGCACCCGAGTTACGCCAGCCACGTGTCACAGGTGTCTACTAAGTTTCACCCAATCCAGAATTTGGTCTCTTGTCCCTCAAGCTGTTATAAACTCACCATGTGTTATTTCTTTTTGTGATTAAAGTTTGGAAAGACAAAGTTGAAAAAACAAAGTCTCCAAGCAATCCC
Organism: Mirounga leonina; assembly: GCF_011800145.1. Taxonomy (NCBI): domain Eukaryota; kingdom Metazoa; phylum Chordata; class Mammalia; order Carnivora; family Phocidae; genus Mirounga; species Mirounga leonina. The sequence goes on from NW_023270453.1 coordinate 14,285,472, forward strand.
ACTACGAAGCACTTGTTGAAACATTTAACATTCGTTAAACTATAAATACACGTTTGCTGATAGGCTCTCCCGACACAGGACATTAAATATCACTTCGGCAGGCCTGACAACTGCCCAGTACTAGCGAGAGGACATATGACAGCCACCATACAGGTATGCAAAGGTACAGCATTTATGCCATCCATTGTTATTCTTCCAAAGTGTCTTCCGTTGTAACATGGAGGACAGTACTAGCTAGCCTTTCCTTCCCAGCAAAGTCAGCCTGAACTAAAAAGCCACTAGTGAGCGCACTATCAGCCTCATTTGAAGCTGAACTTGAACGAATCCTTTCAGCGAAAACCTAAGTGGTCTCCCTGTTTCATATTTCACTTGCAAGAGGATATCCGGCAGCTCTCGAGGGACGGGGGAAGGTCTGTCAGCTGATGACGGGAGGCCTGCTGAGGCGGGCTCCACACACAGCTAACACTCAACTGCAGACAAAGTCTCCGACCTACATCCCGGGCTCCTTTAAAGTTAATCTGAACACACTGTACGTGAGAGGAAATGAAAAGTGAGTTTTTCTCCTTTACCATGGCACTGGGACTTCCTGAGGGTTTTACTCCACTGCTGATTGGTCCAGAACTACTATTTCCTTCTAACTATTCCCAATTGTGTCTGTCAGACATAATTAGGGTTGCACACTAAAAAGAAGTGTGAAAATGTAATAGTGCCATTAAATCTGACAAATACTTTTTTTACTTTAACCCTCAGTACATCAGGAAAAATAGCTATTAGCATTTGACATCTGGGTCCAATGGAACCTTTACATTTTTAAGCCATTTTACAAATAATTTACATAAGTAAGAATAAAAGGAGAGCAAAAACTAGTTTATCAGAAATTATAATAAGACTATAAACACAGCACACCCTTTGTAGCATGTAAATTTTGATGTATAAGAGCATGAAACATGAAAAAGTATTGTCACACATTCTTTTAGCAAAAGAAATGGTTTTGGTTCTTGTTACAAAAATATGGTATCATGAGGCATTTCCTAATGAATGACTAGCTGGATAAGAAAACCATACCTGAGAAACACTGTTCAGTTGTCAATTTTAAGCTGAAAATTCATCTAGCACATTGTCATCTGAAGACCCAGAATCTGAGATTTCTTTTATATAATCAACTACTTTCATTTCTCCTCCTCCCCATTCCGCTTCCTCTTCTTCATCAACATCATCATCATCATCATCGACCAGAAATGTGGCTAGCTCTTTGCATGTATTTTTGATTTGTCTCATAATTGTAAAACATGCCAGTTTTTCTCTTTCCCACTTTAAGTGGAAAATGAACAATTCCAAATTTTCAACTATATTCAATGAAATCTAAAAGTAGACTAAAACATAGTGTTTCCAGGCCTAATACATTCTTGAAGTAGAATATAATACTCTGGTCCCACAATTAGAAAAAATGAAGGATGACAATTTATTTCACTATTGGATCATCCTTATCTAGGCGATTCCAACGTTCTTTTTTTGTTTTTTTTTTTTAAGCATCGTTGGGACTAATTGATGAGCAATGATAAGTCATAATAAATAATTCTTATGACGAAAAATAAGCAAAATGTTTCAAGATACAGGAAAATACAATCCATAAGATTGCACAATGTAACTTAGATTTATAAAAGAGCTCAATAGAGCCATATGGTAATGGCAGGATAGAATGAGCTTTATTCAATTTATTAAAAAAAGTAAATTTTCGTGGGGTGGGAGGGATGGGGTGACTGGGTGATAGACACTGGGGAGGGTATGTGCTCTGGTAAGCGCTGTGAATTGTGCAAGACTATTGAATCTCAGATCTGTACCTCTGAAACAAATAATGCAATATATGTTAAGAAAAAAAAAAAAGAAGAAGAAGAAGAAGGTAGCGGGAGGGGAAGAATGAAGCGGGGGAAATCGGAGGGGTAGACGAACCATGAGAGACGATGGACTCTGAAAAACAAACTGCGGGTTCTAGAGGGGAGGGGGGTGGGAGGATGGGTTAGCCTAGTGGTGGGTATTGAGGAGGGCACATTCTGCATGGAGCACTGGGTATTATGCACAAACAATGAATCATGGAACACTTCATCTAAAACTAATGATGTAATGTATGGGGATTAACATAAGAATAAAAAAAAAAAGTAAATTTTCTCTTTTCTTCTTTTGAAAACCTCTAAGAAGGAATAAATATCATGAAATGCCAGTACTTTCCAAGAGTAAGAACTGCTCAAGGAAAACACAGAACAAAAGTGTTATATTAAAAAAGCGGAACTCAAGGGCGCCTGGGTGGCTCAGTCATTAAGCATCTGCCTTCGGCTCAGGTCATGATCCCAGGGTCCTGGAATGGAGCCCTGCGTAGGGCTGCCTGCTCAGCGGGGAGCCTGCTTCTCCCTCTGCCTCTGATGCTCCCCCTACTCGTGCTCTCTTGCAATCTGTGTCAAATAAATAAGTAAAATCTTAAAAAAAAAAAAAAGCAGAACACAAATAATGTTGAATAAAAAGAGTACAAGAAAATTGTATTAATTATTTCAACTACTAAATATTCTCTTCATAACTACAAAAGGGATGGGCACACTGAAAAATCAGGAAAACTGCTACGTTAAATCAGGGAAAGTGCATTCATTTTTTAAAGTAAGTATCCTCAAATGGGACTTTGAAGATAATGTTTAAAAATCAAAACATGGAAGGAAAGTAGATACTAACAGATAATAATTTAAAATTTTTAAAAAGAAAATCTAGTTTCAGAAAAGAGAACATAAGGCTTTTGCTAAATGATAAAAGGGATTTTTCTCTGGATACAAGCTTCCTTAAGAAAATAAATATTAAATCTACTCATTTGTAACTGCTCTAACAAAGTCGCACAGAAGCTAAATCATTAACAAAATTGTTGTTTTTCTTTCTAAAACAAGCCAGTGATGGTTTAAGCTGTATGGTTTTTCTTATGACTTTGAAAAATTTTTTTGTCATTTAACTGGATATTCATTAACACTAACAGAAAAGGAAAGAGTGCCACCTACTGAACTGCAATCACTTTCGCATTAAAAAAAGAAATCAATATTCTTATTTAGACTGCAGAATTTGAAGTCCCCAGCAAGAATAAAATGGATAATTAAATATTACTGAATATATTTAAACATTACCTTTTTGCTACTAAACTAATACTTGATAAAAATGAATGATAAGTTCAAATCAGTCTGATTACAGTCTGATTACATGAATGAGAAATAATTAGTGTTAACTGTGCCCAGGGTGGTGTATTAGCACAGACCAGTACCAATCAGCCAACACCATTACAGAACATCACCATGCTCACAACAAAAAAAGGAGAGGGAAATTACTGCTTCTTTCTTGTGTTAAATTAGATGCAAATAACCATTCGAATTATCTCAAATGAAATTCCCAAATATGTCTAAGGTTTAGAAAAAGTTGATTCAAAGTTCCTACAAGTAGATCAGTAAAACTAAAGTCTATCATTAAAATAAACAATGGAAGAGACTTACAGAAATTTAAGAGGGAACTATAGAGATCTGGCCAACACAAATTGCACATCCGCCTGGGTCATTTTCTTTCTCTCAAAACTAATCGATCGCATAAAATCTTGAGTGATGCTATGGTCTTCAGGATCAAAGGATCCATGCCAGCTGGAACAATATCCCACTTCACCAGCATGCAGGGCAGTCCCCCAGCAGGTGAGAACTGAGCCTACTCTACACCATGGCATTCCACATACCACCTCAGGGTTTCCAAATCTGAAAGAACTAGGGTGGACAGCATCACAAACGTGCACACTGACTGCGCTGTACATGGGTTTTTTTCTGGATATCTTGGTATGACAACCATTATGCTTGGAGCTGAGATCTTCAGGAACTTCAGGAACTGTAAATGTGGAGGGTTCTAAGAAGACCGTATTGAAGATCTACCATAGTAGATAACATTTTTCTCATTCATTTACAACAATCCAATGGAGATTATTATTCCCATTTTATAAATGTGGCAACTAGGAGAGAGGAAAAAGTGAGTAGGCACACTCGGGAGAAAGTAAAACAATGGTTTTAAAATTGTCATACTTCAATGAAATACCAAGTTATAAATTTTTGGCAGTCAAAGTCCTAACCTAGTAAACTAAAACTTAATGTTTAATCTCTTAATTAAAAAAAAAAAAAAACTGTTAGGTGTTTTCCAGCAATTTCTAAGAATCCGATGAACGTTAATTCAGTATCCTACAATGACAAACAGGGCCACGGTTAAATATACTCACTGCACCTCAGGTCAATGAAAGGAGAGCCTCTGCACCCCCAATATGGTGCCTGGCACAGAGTGGAAACTCTAAGTTAAACTAGTAATAATAACAATAAGAAGAACAATAATAAGTAGATCTGGTCTTTTTTAAAGCAAGTGTATCCACTGCCCTTAACAAGCAACAAAGTCTGCACTGTGTCTCAGGTTCATGACAGATTACACACTCTTGAACTCTACCTGATTCCTTTATTTCAAAAATAAATACATGGTTATGTTAGACCACTGCCTGAGGGATATGAGATCAATTCCAAATTTTAACTCCAGATCAGGCCAGTCTGTTTAAGAGCTGGATATTTAGATTACCCACACAGTCTCCCAAACCTTGGCTCCTCTATCATACTCTCTACAATCTATCACTGAATGCCATCCATCCACTAGCTCTCAAATCTGGCTCTTCCTCTTCCCCTCTTCTTCATCACAGTCAGGATCCAGGCCCCTGCCTGGATCATCCCTGCCCTGGATGACTACAAAAAGCAGCTCTAGAAACACTCTTTTCCCACAGCCCCCTCTCTCTTGGGTTTACCCTTCTCATTGCCACCAGAATTCACTAATCTAAGCAGCTCGTCCCAGCTTCTTAAAAATATCCATCGATTCCCTCATTCCTTATATAATACTGGGTAGATATCCCATATTATAAATTAAAATCATATCTAATTATTAGTCTCATCTCTCTTTCTCCACATAGATCGGACTGTAGGAGGGAAAAGAAGGCCCTTTCTTTTTTGTTCACCTCTGTATCTCCAGCAATAAGCAGCATGCCTGGCATACAGTGGGCTCTCCACAACTACATGCATGATTGGCAGTGATTTTGATTCCCCTTGAGCACCACTGGCACAAGATCAGGATATAAGCACTGTAAATGAAGCAAACAACTTCATATTGCTTTATCAGAAACAGGAAAGCTCTATGTAGCTAGGGCAGGTAGTTAGCTAAATAAAATGCAATTACTGCAATTGCTGAAAAGATTCGAATTCAGGAAAGCAAGACAGAATAAATCCTAACTTACAACAAAAGCATTAACTTTGGGGTCTTATATCGTCAGCCATGTAACATCTATTGCCCTACGCCTGCCTGACCTCCCTCTCTTAACACACACTCACACACACACACACGCACACAGGTTAGTGTGGGAAATTTTCCTAAAAATATAACTGGACAAAAGAGATGTTAAAATTTCTGGATATTTTTAAATTTTGGGGAAAAAATATCAAAATCTTTTTTTGTTGTGGTTCTGGAGCCTGCAACGGGAAAATAGTAAGTAAAATATCAAAATACTTAATTTTTCTAAGACTCTAGGTATGACTACTTTGTTGATTTAGAAAAATAAAAACTATCTTACTGTAATATTGGAAAATGTGTTATTTTTATAAATCCAGAGATTAAAGGAAAAAAAATGAGTAGGGAAGAGAATTTTAACCAAGTCCACTATAAATTATGATCTGTCATATCTGCGTATGATGGTACTTTTATTCTTTATCTTGAAATGCATACATCTCTACTTTAGGGTTACTTTTGTTGGTTTGAACGCAAAGCCAGAGATACCCAATTTTTTTTTTTTTAAAGATTTTATTTATTTATTTGACAGAGAGAGACACAGCGAGAGAGGGAACACGAGCAGGGGGAGTGGGAGAGGGAGAAGCAGGCTTCCTGCGGAGCAGGGAGCCCGATGCGGGGGCTCGATCCCAGGACCCTGGGATCATGACCTGAGCCGAAGGCAGACGCTTAACCGGCTGAGCCACCCAGGCGCCCCCCAATTTTTTTTTAAAGATTTTATTTATTTATTTGAGACAGAGAGTGTGTGTGTGAGCAGGGAGGAGGGGCAGAGGGAGAAGCAGATTCCCCATTGAGCAGGGAGCCTGATGCGGGACTCGATCCCAGGACCCTGAGATCATGACGTGAGCGGGAGGCAGATGCTTAACTGCCCTGAGATACCCAATTTTTTTAAAACCTGTAATCCTTCTGCTGTAGATAAAAACTATTTCTAAGGATGACAATAAGGAGGAAAAGTAACATGAGTAAAAGATTCAAATAAGATGTTATCAAAACATGCTTTTTTTCCCCCCAGGTAACCAGATTTGAGAGGTCAATGTGAAAGGAAAAGAAAAAAACTTGAAGGGTCACAAGATAAACCTTTCTCTGTTTTATATCTATATTCTGAGAATAATACCAGGGTAATAAAGGACACAAAGGACAGTAGGCTAAGACTGGGACATCTAGGACTTGACTGTCTTCTCTGCCACTCAACAGCTGTGTGACTTCAGGCAGGTTACTTTTTGAGACAGCTTCCCCAACATTCTGAAGAAATTTCCCTAAAGACAGCGGTAACTTTGTCCATGTCTTGAATTTACCTCTCGGGCAGCCTCAGAGGACTTTAGTTTTGTGCAATAAAAGGTGAAAGGCAGAGTGAGTGCAGGCTTGAAAGAGGGAGCAAGACCAGTGTAGGTTCTTGAAAAAAATAAAATCAGTAATTAAAAAATACATTCAGTGTGAGGTAGAGGTACATATTACACGGTTACCCAGAGGAGCATGGTGAGGCAGGGGAGCTCCAAATCAGCCTCAGGAAAGATATGGAGGCCCACAGTTCCTACTGGGAAACAAAAGCAAGTTTGTGATTCTGGAGATTAAAGCCTGAGGCAACGAGGGGCAGAAACCTAGTAGGTAATGGAGGCAGAAGTCTGGTTTTAGACAGCCCTACGTTCTCACTGAGATATCTGGGATTGAAACGTCACAGGCAAGTCACCACCTATCAGCCCTTGATATCCTTCAGATGCAACCTTTTGGCTCAGATGCTGCAGAACTAGAAAAACAAACAACACGATGCATCCAGCAAACAACCCTGGATACACAAAATAAACTTGGCCAGGACCCTTGCACTCTAGCCCTGCAAGGTAACAAAGGGAAAGTATCTGAGTGTCGAGGGCAAGGCAAAGACATATTCACAGAGGGGTTAGGAGTGAGGTTGGACTTGGGAGGCCAGAAGAAATTCTGCAAGCCTGTCCATTGAGAAAACTGGTTTGATGATGGTACCTCTCCACTTAGGAAAGTCATACCCAAGCAGAGCACTCCAATAACCACAGAAAGGCCAAAAGTGAGCAGGGAGGGACATCTTATCCATCTACCTTCAATTCCAGTTCCTTGTGTAGGACTCAACACATGGTGGGCACCCATAATGGCAGCACCGAGTGTCATCGACTAAATCCTGATCCAGTGCTCCCAGTTCACAATGTAATTCAAGGCACATTAACACGCCCTTTTTTGGAACTTCCATTTCTCTTCTGTAAAGTGGGAATGATACTAGCATCGGCCTTTAGGGGTTGTTTCAAGATGAAATGAGATAATGCTTATGAACACACCATGTGGTATCTAAAATAAATTATCTGAAGGCTGCTTTTATAGTGCTATTTTCAAATAAATACAAATACTACTATTTTAGTATCTGAAAAGCAGTACAAAATTCCTCGTTAACGTTCTTCTATTCATTTAGTAAGTAATCTAAATTGTAAAAATAAGCATCTTTTCTCTACATGACTGAAGCTATTTTCATTTTGAAAGAAAAAATGCAATTGCTCCCCAGATATTATTGGTTTTCCCTGGGCGGTGGGGGGGGAGGGAGTTTGCTCCCCTTAACTGTGAGCAGTGGGAAGCTAATAAAGTGTTTTACGCCGTGGAATATACTTACTTTTTGTTAAACAGTTTGTTGTGGAAGGCAAGGATAGTTCAAACAAACGATAAAGGTTTAAACAAAGGAATGATGGCACAGTATTTTAGAAATTTTTAGGAAATAAAATTAGCAGAATTGTTTTTGGGGAATGAAGGAATAGAATGAGGGAAGGGGTCAAAGACACATTTCTAGCTTGAGGAACTAGGGATTCGATGGTGCCACCAACTGAGATAAATGATACAAATGTATTCACGGTGAAATACTGTGTGGAGCCTTTGGCACAGCAATTTGAGGCACCTGCGGGAAATGTGGAAATGGCCCACTGCCAACTGGATAGAGAGTCTGAAAGGTGTGGTATGGAGAAGCAGTTTGGGGAGTCATCATAAACGGTTCTTGAAACCGTGAAAGTAGATTAGATCACACAATGAAACTATATAAAGTGAGAAAAGCAATAGGTCAAGAATAAGATTTTAGGAGCACCCACATTTTAGAAGTAGAAGAGCCATGGAAGATGGGCCATGAAAGACACAGAGAATGAATTAATAATAGAGGGAGCATTTTGTCTCTGAAGAAAAGTAGTTTCAAGAAGTGCCCAACAGTGATAAATTCAGCAAAAAGGTTCAATGAAGGGAATCCTGGGAAGAAAAGTGGCAGGTGTGGCAATGTACTTTTGGGATCTTCCCAAACTGCTACATAAAAATACAGCAACATAACGAGGTGACAGGGTTTATCCAGCAACACCAAAATACAAGGGGTGAGGGCCAACCGCCAAGAGCCACAAAAGCCAAATATTACCTATCTGTGCAGGGGCAAACGGTGAGAAGCCATGGAGAGACTGGCCCGAGAGAGCAGAACCTCAAAAAGCCAGGAGGTATTCCTTGAAAGCCTGGCAGACCCACGTGCGAAGAGTGGCTCAGAAGCTGCAACAGGTGTGACTTCTTCCAGGATAGGGACAGGAAGAGGGTGGGGGCGGGGGGAGACACAGGAAGCGAGGCAGGATCTAAGGAAGCTCAGGAGTCCAGCCCCTGAGCTTTCACATCCAACCCTCCACTGCTCTGCTCAGGACAGAGCCTGCTGAGAAGACACTTGTTAAGACCACATCATGACTGAGCAGAAGAGGAAACCGGCATCACAGAAAGAGAAGATCCAAATAAAACCGGTGCAAGAAAATAGAAAATCTCTGAGAGCAAGCTGCTTTTTCTGCGCATGACAGCGAACAACAGGAGAGGGAGCACTGTGAGCTTCCTTCTAGACGTTCAGAAGAACTACATTCATACACACACAACTTCTGTAAGAAAATGGAGACTAAACACCAAAACAATATCCCTACAGGCAACCAAAGTACACGAGAAACACATACTCAAAAAACAGATGAAAACGCTAATGTACTATTTTGAAATGGTCTAAAAGATATGAAAGAACACGGAACTCAAGAAAGTAGCCAAATGACCTGACAATGTGTATACGGTGCGATCACAGACAACTGGGATGAGTAATAGGATAGCAAAAGGAAAAAAAATTTAGCCTGTTTCAGTAATCATGAAGGACAGTATCAGTACTACCATTGTATGCACCACCTCGGATGCAGCAAAAGGGTGATTCTGGAATGTTCTAATTATATCTTCCTGTTTATGCCTGGGAACCAGAATTCTTAGTCATGAACAAAGTATCTACTGATGTAACAGTAAAAAATCCTATAGGCCTGAATTTGAATTGGAAATGTCTGCATGAACTCATGAGGTACCCTGCCCCTTATCTATCGATCAACATACACGTATACATATATTTTTGAGTATAAATATTTACTTACTTCCTAGAAACAATGACCAGTTGTAACAAGTACCCCTAGTGCCCAGATTATGGACATGAAATGCCATTTCCCAGGAAGCCTGGGCTCCTTGGAAAAGGATTCCAAGTGTGGGACAAGAATACACAAGATAAGCCTACAACATTTTGATACACCAGGCTGCAAGGACGTTATCAAAGACTACTAGCATCATGTTAAAAGGATTCAGAGGCCAGACTGAAGAGGCTGCCACTGGCCAAGGATGGGACAATCTGAGTTGCAATAAGGGTAAATGCTGTAATGAAAGAAACCTATCAAATATGTTTAAATCTATGAATTCATAACCATATTAAAAAAAATAACTAGTCACGGGGCGCCTGGGTGGCTCAGATGGTTAAGCGTCTGCCTTCGGCTCAGGTCATGATCCCAGGGTCCTGGGATCGAGCCCCACATCGGGCTCCCTGCTCAGTGGGAAGCCTGCTTCTCCCTCTCCGACTCCCTCTGCTTGTGTTCCCTCTCTCGCTGTGTCTCTCTTTGTCAAATAAATAAATCCTTAAAAAAAAAAAACAAACTAGTCACCTACGGATGATAAGGAACCAATTCATTATCTTGAAAACTGGGTGTATAAAATGAAAGAGCATTTTACCATCAAGCATTTACCTTCCTTTCTCTGTCTGAACTCTGCCACTAAGTAACTAGTGAATGAGCGAAAAGCTTACCTGATAAAATTATTCTAACGAAAGAATGAAATAAAAACCTTGCAACTCCAAGGAATTAATCCATTTACACAGTAAGTATGAACACTGCTAACATCAAAAAAGTGAAAACTAGACATTATCAGTCTCCTGACGAAGGAACACAACAGTATGTATATCTTGCCAAAGGTATTGGACCAGAGTCTGATTAAGCCTCAGATTCTTGCTGCCAATGTGCAAAAACACACTGAACTGCACTATGAGCACACAATCAGCAAAATCCACTGTGGGAAATCATTCCAGTCAAATGACCCAGATTCCGCAACAAATAAATAAATGGTAAGAAAAAGACAGGGATTGGGCTGGTGTGCGGGGACCTGTACAGGAAAAGAGACTTAGAAGACACATCATATTTAAGGGGGAGGGGTTAAGCTAAAGGGTCTAGGGATACACGTTTGACTGACAGGACTGAAGGCAAGCAAGAAGTAATCCCTACGAGGTTAGGATGGGGTTACTTTGGAGGGACTATGGACAAGGGGCTGAGTGCGGCGGCTGGGCACAGTGGGTTGGGAGGAGCTTCTGGGGTAGCTGGTAAAGTTTTATGTCTTGAACTGGCACACCGTTTAAGAGGTATTTGCCTTACAATAATACACGAAGCTACACCTCCCCCAAAGAAGAGCAGTTAGGATAAAAATTTCATTTAGGTCAGCCAATTAGGTAGGAATTGGCGATCTCAGTGAGAGCTGTTTCAAGAAAGGGATGCGGGTAGAAGTCAGATTGCACAGCTTGAGAAACAAATGGCAGGCTTCCAAGTGGACACAGAGTCTTGACTCAGGAGTCACAGTGTCTCACGTGAAAAGATCTAGAAGGATTCATACCTATTAAGCAAGGTTACTCTTGGGAAATGGGAGTATAAGGAAAGTGAGGAGGACCTTTCATTTTATACTTCATATACTTGGACAATATTTTATTTTTCAACATTTATGTTACTTTTGTTATTTTAAACTTGTAAATGTTTACTTTTTAAAAGGCCTTCATTAAAAAAATAGGAACCCTGGGGGGAGAAGAGACAAATCAAAAGAGCTCCAAATAATTTCTGCAGAAGAGTTTAATTTACGGAGATACTCCACCTTCAGGGAGGGGCGTCTAACTCCCGACTCCAGGTGTGGGCTGTGCACAGCGACTTCTTTCCAAAAAGGACAGCGTGGGAAGGGGGGAGAGAGTAACTTCAAAGGGAGACAACCCAAAGACACTACCTAGGCCAGGTATCCAGGTCAACATCAACAGTGGTAAACCATGTTCACAGTGCGCACCCCGATACGACGTGAGGACCGTGGAGCTTTCCCTCTGTGGCCTTCCTCCCCAACACTAGTAACCCCCATCTGATCCAATTCCAGGAGAGGGGCATTCTATAACTAAAACTATCAAGGTCATCGAAAACAAGGGAAGTCTGAGAAAGTCACAGCCCACAAGAGCCAAGAAGACATGACAATAAAATAATCAGCATCCTGGGTGGGATCCTGGAACCTAAAAAGGACATTAGGTAAACACTAAAGATAATGGATTTTAGTTAATAATGGTTCGTTGATTATAATGAATGTAGCATACTAATGTAAGATTAATAATAGGGGAAACTGGGTACAGCATATAAGGGAACTCTGTATTTACCTTCTCAAGTTTTAGGTAAAGCTAAAACTATTTTAAAGAATAAAGTCTATTTAGAAATTAAAAAAAAAAAAAAAAAAAAGAAACCCAAAACATCACAGTATCTCTACCAAGTGCAAGTTAAGGTGGGTAAGTTTCTTTTTTTTTTTTTTTTTTTAAGATTTTGTTTTTTATTTATTTGACAGGGTGAGATAAACAGCGAGAGAGAGAACACAAGCAGGGGGAGGGGGAGAGGGAGAAGCAGGCTTCCCGCTGAGTAGGGAGCCTGATGTGGGGCTCGATCCCAGGACCCTGGGATCATGACCTGAGCCGAAGGCAGACACTTAACGACTGAGCCACCCAGGCGCCACCAAGGTGGGTAAGTTTCTTATAGTAAGTAAAGCCAAGCAAATGGCTTCTATTTCTCTTGTTCTCACACAGACAGCTTGGACCAATCAAGAGACCACCTAGAAGACTCTCACACACCAGCGATCCAGTGACCAGCCTCAGAACCCAACCATGACTCTGGCATAATATGCTATTTGCAGACATTCTTCAGCACAACAAAACAGGGAGCAAAAAATATGTTACTCATGTGAATCTGAAAATACGTATGGCAAGCTGAGGAGAGAATGTTCTTGGATAAAACATACCGGGTGCCAGCCATCAGAACTGGAACAGTCTATGCAAAATGTGCATTTACAAGACATTTTCAGGGAGGTCTCATTTCTAAACATACAACTGGATACAACAGGCAAATATTCCTTCCGTGTCATCTCCTGCGTCACCCCCGTGCCGCAGAGAGTCACACGGCTCCTCAGTCAAGCATCTACTCCAGCCCAGCTATTAGGTGTGCATCCCTCAGCCCCTAAGCCTATGATCACCACCGTTCTGGATTTATTCTCCTTGTAGAGTTACTTCACAAATGTATATGCTATTTCAACTGAAAAGTAAATTCCTTGAGAGTGAGGACGGTGAAATGGGAAGAGAACGAACATTCACTGTTCTGTATCTTATGTGTGAAGCGCTGTAAGATTCTACACAAATGTCTCACAAAACCCTCTCACCTAAGCCTCACAGACATCCATGTGGTAGGTATTACTAAACCTCTTAGAGATGATGCATATGAAGTTCAGAAAGGCAAAGCAAGGGGGCGCCTGGGTGGCTCAGTCCTTAAGCGTCTGCCTTCGGCTCAGGTCATGATCCCAGGGTCCTGGGATCGAGCCCCACATCGGGCTCCCTGCTCCGTGGGGAGCCTGCTTCTTCCTCTCGCACTCCCCCTGCTTGTGTTCCCTCTCTCGCTGTGTCTCTCTCTGTCAAATAAATAGGTAAAATCTTTAAAAAAAAGAAAGGCAAAGCAAGTTGGTCAGACGATAAACTCAATAACCCGTTGAGTCATGCCTGAGTGGCTCCACGGGGCCCATGTTGCCTCTACGACCGCCTGTTCCTATACCCTCAGCAGAGTGCTTGCTCACAGTGCTGCAAGCAGACAAGACATTCCCATGCCTTCCTGACACGAGCCAAGCTGAAGGATCGAGAAGTGGGTAGTCTCATGACCATACTTTGCTAATTATATTTTGTAACCAAAGTCTAGCCCTGTCTGTGGCTCTTAAGGAAATAAAAGGAAAATAAAGAAGTTGGTGAACAAGCCTGACTATCACAGGTGTGCACATCTGTACCACGCTCTGCACCACTAACCAGAATACTAGGAACTTTCTAACATGCTGTACCCGTGGGGGAAAAAAAAAGATTTCAGATTGTAAATGATGTATTAAATTGACTTGGGAGACTATATTAAAAAATGGTAACCACAGGACTGCATTTGATATCCTTTTCCCTGAATAGGAGGAATCGGACTGATAAGCATCTTACTGTACTAACTATCACTTATTGCATCCTTAGGAACCATATGCGTACCTTATGAATCAGCAATATTTCTGCTCCTGAGAGAATCTGTAACTGTTAGCTGAAAAAAGGAGTGTTCAAGGCTTATGTTATTTTCCTTTCACAATGTTTGTAATTTATATTGCCTAAAACTTCAAATGAAATAAGATTCTACTTCAAATAATTCAGAAGAGTGACTCAAAAATTTACTGTAGCAATTTCAGACTGAAGTCAGTATTAAAATCCCTAAACTGTTTTTCAGACTCCTTTACTGATACCTTAATTACATTTCTGTGGCAGTATTTACAAATGCTAACCATGAATTTCCTTGTGTATCATTTGCATGCTATAAAAATAAAACGAGAGGGACTAAGTGGTTAAGTGTTGATGATTATCAAAGCCCCGAACTTAGTTTTCAGTAGTGAGCTTGGTAGGGCTTATTAGATTATTAAAAATGATTCAATAAACTCTCTAAGTGAATAAATGCAGGTTATGCATGGACCAATGATGAGCTTGTGCATGAATCATGGGTTAAGATTAATCAAATGTCCATCTGAGTCCAGATTTTTTAAAAGGCCAGAAAAAAAAATTACGCAATTTATTAAATAGGAGGTAGAAGAGGAGACAGATACGTAAACCACAAAACAGATTGAGAAAGCTCCAAAAGGCACAGAGAAAATGGACTAAAATGTTATAAATGGAGAAGATAGTAGTTTTGGTTCAAAAACATGCCAATTGATAATGCACAGAAGTCCTGGTTGGTGAAACTTACCGCTAAGTCACTGATATCAAACTCATCATCACCCATCATCCAGAGGCTTGCTGACGTGCCGGTTATTTACACTAGCGTGGCTCCCTCAGTTTCCTCCTGTATAACACCTTAAGGTCTCTCCCAGCACTGGATTACCACTTAGGCTTTCTTAGCACAATTCCAAATTTTGTGTTTCTTGTCCTTTTAAGTGGCCTTTCAGCTAAAAATTTCAGAGCCACTAAAAGATTACTCTTAAAGCATAAGAGATCGTATCATGGGCTAACTTAGCACTGCTTTCATAAAGATGTCTAGGATGCTTAATAAATCATATTGAGTGACAACAGCAAAGAAGAAAATTCCAGGCCTGCTTGATATTCGTGACCTGTCTATAACAGAAAATGGAATTCTCTGCAATCCAGCTACTAGCCAGGCCTCTGCCCATTATCAACCCTCCTTTGATAATGTTGATACTGCAATACATTGGTTATATTTTTAAAGTAAACAAATATGTGTTTAGAAAGTTGTAACAAATATAGGTTTCTAAGGTCAAAGACGCTGACATTTACAGAGATAGACCTTACATGGGGGCTATGAAGGGTAAGATTTCCTGATAATACAGGCAACAGACACAAAAAAAGTCAATGGTGAGGAGGAGACAGAATTTTAAGCAGGTACTATGGGAAGCTGGGATGACTGAGATACATCTGTAGATTTCCAAGTCCTACTGTTAGTAATATAAACGTCGGCCTGGAAAGGAGGAGAAACAACGAACTTCCGTAAACAAGACCTTATAAATAGCATCTCACTCAGTTCAAGAACATTGACCAAAGGCATGCTCTGTGGGAAGCACTTGGTGATACGAATTCCTGCATCCATCAGTATTAAATCCCCAAGACCCTGCAGTGGAGAAGTGCTGAGCTGACAAGCAAAGTCAACTTCCCAAGCCACTCAACGCAGAAAACTAGGATACCTACCTATCTAAATTTCCATATGTATACAGCTACCAACAAGCACAGGTACGGTACTGCGTCCTCAACCCATTTACGACAGCACCAGCACTCTGTGGGAGGGCCTCCTGCACCCAAGATCCAAACTGTCTAAGGAAGATACACCAACCCACGATAAGTCTCTACCACGTAGGGTCAGTTTTTCAAATGGGGCAACGTGCACACAGATTGTACAACTATTCCAAGTCTAAAGCTAGTCCATGAAACAAATGGGGAGCACTCCAAGATGCTATTAAAGTGGAACAGGAGATTATAAGAAATGAATGACAAGAAACTGGAACCTTGAAGCATTGCTGGTGGAAGGTAAAATGGTGCAAATATAAAGGTAAAGAGGAAATGAATTGCAACTTTTCCATTTTTACAAGGAAAAATATTGTGAACCTGCATGAGAGATCACAAATTACTATGTATCTCTTAAGAGCCTTAGTGAACTTAAATGATCAGCATGTAAACTCATGCAGGGAGGAAGGACCTCTGCAGTGATTGATGACTGTGCCTGATTAGCTATTATTTTTTAATCAAAAATTCTGTTTGGCCAAACAATAAACATTTCTACTCATCACTAAAAAGTGGAGATAAATTTGCAGAACACTAGTGAATATTTACTCACTCTCTGTTCCCAGTATCATCCGACTCACATTGACAATAAGAAGGAGAGGAAAAGAGCGATCCCGGTTTTCCTTTATGTTGCAAAGATTTTCTAATTTATTTAATATCCTGTTCCCATATAATACATCTCTTGAGGGCGCCTGGGTGGCTCAGTTGGTTAAGCGACTGCCTTCGGCTCAGGTCATGATCCTGGAGTCCCGGGATCGAGTTCCGCATCGGGCCCCCTGCTCGGCAGGGAGCCTGCTTCTGCCTCTGACCCTCCCCCCTCTCATGTGCTCTCTCTCATTCTCTCTGTCTCAAATAAATAAATAAAATCTTTAAAAATAATAATAATAATAATAATACATCTCTTGAAAGCCTTCTCTCTGTGGTCACATTCTGTTCTCCCCTACTGAAAATTCAGAAAGGAAACAGATGCCTCATCAGACATAACCTTGACTGTGCCATGGCTCTGCCTAGTGATGCCAGCGCAAAGGTGTTGGCTAAAGGGTTAGACTAATTTGTAAACAACATTAAAACATCTTGATTGCATTTCTAGAATTTATACATTGGCATAGCATTTTATACAATTCACTCAGGAAAACGAAGATTATAAACGCATTAAAATAGTTACAAATGAATGAGTAAGAAACAAACAAAAAACTCACAAACCTTCTTGTGAAGACACAATGGGTGGCATGTAATCAGGAATGTACTCTTTTCTTTCCTCTGCATCTTTACTTCCAGGTTGAGGAAATTGGAGGACATTGTTCTTACTAACAGGAAATGAAGGAATTTGATGTGGGAAAGTCACAGGTTCAATATTGTGAATATAGTCTTCTAGTTCATGAAGGCTAACCCCCATAAGCTGGAAAGCTTCACCAACATCATCCAAAATTGGGTCTGTTCGGCCATCTGAAACAAAGTCAAAAGCCAAGCAAATTACTTTAAGAAAATTCCATGAATACTTTTTAAAATATTAAGAAGTACTGGGTTCATAGGTAGCTCAGAATCAAATATACTATACATACTTAAGACTGAGTTATTGGAAAGAATTTAACAGATTTTAAATGAAAGAGCATACTGTTTAAATATTAGAAAGCTGATTCCTGAAGTCAATTTGAAATACGATCTGACAACCAGACAATTCACACTAACAATCAGCTAGTACCGAATAAATTTCAGAAGTAGTTTACAGACGAACAGTGACGGACCAAATGTAAATGCCCAGTAAATATATTTTTTTTTAAGATTTTTTATTTATTTATTCGACAGAGAGAGACACAGCGAGAGAGGGAACACAAGCAGGGGGAGTGCGAGAGGGAGAAGCAGGCCCCCCGCGGAGCAGGGAGCCTGATGCGGGGCTCGATCCCAGGACCCTGGGATCATGACCTGAGCCGAAGGCAGACGCTTAACGACTGAGCCACCCAGGCACCCCAATGCCCAGTAAATATTACTACTGCTGTTTTTTATCAAATGACTAGAATGCTGTGCTAAGTAAATGTCCATTCCATTTTCACCATTGTTCAATGATGCATCTCTGGAACCTAAAACTGTGGCTGGCATACAGCTGGCACTCAATAAATATTTTTTGAATGAACTCTAGTACTTCCTTTCCGCCATCCCAGATTTCACTCTGTCTGGTTTCGGTTACCCACAGTTAACGCGGTGAAGCAGCAGACTTGGAGGGTCAGCAGTAGCCTAACCCTATGTCACAATGCCTACGTCATTCACCTCACTTCATCTCATCACGTAGGAATTTTGTCATTTCGCATCATCACAAGGGCGAGTGAGCACATTAAGATATTCTGAGACAGAGAAAAGTGATCATTCACTTAACTTTTATTACAATATGCTGTTATAACTGTTCTGTTTATTATTCGCTATTGTTGTTACTCTTTTAATGTGCCTAAATTTATAAATTAAACTTCATCATAGCTCTGTACAGGAGAAAACACAGAATATTTGGGGTTCGGTACTATTCGTGGTTTTAGGCATCCACTGGGGGGTGGTCTTGGAATGTATCCCCCGCGGATGAGGGGAGACAACTGTATGGCACTGAATCAATTTTTTAAATCCCAGAAAATTTACAGAAAACACTTAGATCAGAAAGATAATCTATGTGCAAATTTTAAATGTCATTAGAAGACACCATACAAAATGGACAGAGATAGATACAAAGTTAAGGCGAGATTCTCTTTACAAAAGTGGTGTTTTTTGTTTGTTTGTTTTTTTAACTGAAATCACTTCACTTTAAACTCAGTATGTCTGAAATTAAATCATGCTGTAAAATGAAAATAACCCAAAGTTTATAAAAATTAGACACATGCTTGCTCACACCTACATAAAAAAGTTCTGGAAGGATATACATCCAACTGTTAACAGTTTAAGGGGCTGAAAGCTGCAGTGCAGAGGGAAGGAAGCAGGAGACTCTCACTTGTAACTTCAAACATTTCTGTAGTCTCTCAATTTTGCTACAAGTAGGGGTTACTTCCATGATGTATAAAATAGCAGGGATAAATAAAATGGATATTCATTCTTCCTCTTAATGATGTAGATATGCATTTCAACTCTTCTATTCCTAGGAAAAGCAGTAGTATTCTCTCAGTCCAGAATAAATGATCATCTTGAATTCCTGCATATGCTTTGCAATTTCAACGCAAGACCCCTCCCTGGTTCTCCCCTCTTCCTGTCCATTTTTGGCCACAGATTTCAGAACATTTTCTTTCCCTCTCTTCCTACCATCACTCTCCTAGGTCAGTTTCCAGGTATCCTCACTTGAGTCTCTCTTGCACTCAGCGGGAGCACAATTTTCTTAAGATATCACTTTCATCATACTGTTTCCCTCCTTAGAAGCATGCAGTGTTTCTGACCATGCTTTCATTTCCTCTATGTCCCTCCCAAATCTGATTTCACATGTTCCTGTAACACCTTCCTAATGAACTGGCCACATATGTCAAGTTGGTCACCTCACTGGTACTTTCATCACACTCAGTCCTACTTGGGTATCATAGGTGATGCTTTTCTCTAGCCTGGCGTCCACTCCCACCTCTATATAGGCAGGCTTCACAGCTCAACTCAAATTTCATCTTTCCTGTGAAGTCATCCTGCCCCAGCCCACAGTCATCTTCCTTTACCTTCTTCCTTTTGCATTTACTGCCTATATCATGCAATTATTAAGTCACAAGTACTAGTCTTAAAGAGTCATTCTGAAATATTTAGCACCTACTTTCGGTGCACGCACACATATTTAATACATAATACGACACAGCGAGAAATATCTGCCCTGAATGCTTTCACAAATCATGACCTTAGAGAAATTTAAAAATGCATCATTTGTTGAATTAATAGCAACTTCTGATACTTGCTTTAACTTGAGAGCAATTTTTTTTAAAAGGAGCAAACATCATCAGTTTATTTTGTTGACAGTCTGCACCTTTGTCCACAACTTGTGGGCAGGGACTGTGCCTCAGGACGTTGATGTCTCCAACACAGTGCTCAGTTCTTTTTTTCTTAGATTTTATTTATTTATTTATTTAGAGCATGAGCAGGGGGAAGGGCAGAGAGAGAGAGAGACTCTCAAGTAAGACTCTCACTGAGTGCACTGAGTGCAGAGCCCAACACTGGGCTTGACTTCATGACCCTGAGATCATGACCTGAGCCAAAATCAAGAGTTGGCCGCTTAACCAACTGTGCCACCCAGGGGCCCCACTGCTCAGTTCTCAGTGGTGCTCAGTGAATGTTGTCAAAAAGACAAAGAGGATTTAAAGAAGGAGAATACAAGACTGCACAGTGGTAACCTGAGATCAAAATCTGAGTTTAAAACTAGGATAGTATAAAAAAAAGAACCTAAAAAAAGTCTGTAACTAGTAAGTATACCAGGAATCGGCATTTTTAATAAGTCACAAAACTATGATGGAGAATAATGAACCTGATAATCACATTCTCACTAAAAGCAAGAAAACTGGCTGCCAAAATTGGGTAATTAGAAAAAGGATTAACATTAACACATAACAATGATTACTTGATGACTTTGGAATACCTGGTTACTTGCAGTGCCAGCACTGTTCTGTGTATAAGGCAGGAAAGGTAACTATGTATTCAGGGGATATTTTCATTACCTAAAAATACAGAACATCTGTCCTTATTTAGGGAACTTGGTAGCAAAAATATAATCTGGACTATGCATAACCGCAACAGTATACTCAAGGACCATGAAAAGGGAGAGGGAAGGAAAAGAAGCAAAAGCCAAGAGAACAGTGTGCTGGTGGTGTACTTTCAAGATAACAATGAATGAGAGTTACTTTGCAGTGCCATATTTAGATTAGAAGGATCAGTGAAATCAAGCATTCAAAAAATACCACAGTTTGGAACTCAAAAAGTCAAGTGACTAAACAGCTATTATGGTAGTAGGTTATCAGTTCATTCATTTCTTCAGCAAGTATCTCCTGGGTGCCTAGTAAATGATAGCACCGTACTAGGTTACAGAATACAAATATAATAAATTTGTCGCCTAGGGAGAAGAAAAGGAAAGGGTGAGAAACAGACACAGATGATTACAAAACAAGGTGTTACATACAGGAATATGTGCAGAATTAGGAGAACAGATGACATATGAATTTCCCAAATCAAGTGATAAGTGAATTTCAAAACAGAAGTAGTACCACCGGTGCACCAGGGGGTGAGGGATACTCTAGGAAACCCCATGTGTATAGGAATGGATAGTTTAAAATGTTTTGGATAAGGCAGGTAATTCAGCATGGCTGCAATCGGAACAGCAGGAGCAAGAAAAAGCTCACAAAGAAAATATGCTGTTGAAGAGTTGAGATGTTCAGCCTGCAAGCAATGGTGTACAAATTAAAATATTTTTAAGAATGACACGATCAAATATGTTTATGGACAAATTACTTTGGCAGCACTGTCGAAGCAGGAATGGAATTGGGGGCTCAAGAAGTAAAGTGTATCTGTGGGTCTCAATTTTCCAGTCTAGGATCCACTTCAAGGAAGCAAAGTATCTTATGAAACACTTTACCCAGTTCTCCCGCTTACCCACCTTAACGACCTGAAATTTCAATGAATGGCAGTTCCCCCATACATACACATAGACACACACACACTTACTTCACATCAGTGGGATGCTGTGTGGTTTCTATTAAGTATTCCGAATTATTAAATGCCATCAGCTATAGATACTACTGGACACTCACTTAAAAACCAAGTACTGCAGCCCAGACTACCTGGGGACCCTTGTAAATTGCCTATGTTCCCTCTATTACACTTTTATAACCACTGATAAGAAAATATCAAGGAGGAAATCAATGAGTAACGGGGATGTAAGTGAAAGTTAATCTAAGTGAAACTGACAAAGTTGGCCTTGGGAAAGAGTAAACTGTCTATGAAATGAACAGATACAGAAAGAAGAGGCAGTGTCCCCAACGGAGCAGAGCTGTCAACGAGTATATGCTGTTATGAGCTGAAGAATGGCTAGCCTTGTAAGAAACGGCCGGTAGACGGAGCGCCTGTGACAACTAGTTGTAGTAGTTTGCAGGCAAGGGAGGAAAAGGACCAAAGTAAAAGAGGCTGCAAGGCATTCTGGAGGTGGTTCTACACGCAGCAAAAATGAGATGATGAGAAAGACCGATGCATATTTCCGATGAGAAGACGTGAGAGGGTGTGGAGCTGAGAGCGGAGACAGGGGTCCCGGCTGGAGGCGGGAAGTTAGTGGATGAGGAAGAGGCACCAAAGGGATGACTGGAGTTTCCAGGGGCAGTGGAACCCGAGGGACGTCAGAGGGCGAGAAAATGCCCGATCTCGGGGTAGGGGTAGAGGACGAACACCTTGGAGACGGTGAGATAGAGAAGGGAAGACCGGAGGTGTCACTCGTGACTGGCCAGAGGCAGCCCTCCCGCACCCAGCCCGGTACTCACACAGCTCAGAGTACCGATGGCAGCCCCGTCCCAACTGCTGCAGATAGCGCTGCAGCACGTCCGTGAGGAGGTGGCAGGCGCTGAGTTGCACCGAGTCCCAGCCCAGCGCCTGGCAGATCTGCGCCACCGAGACCCTCAACAACGACCTGGAGTAACTCTCGCACATCCCGCTCCGTGGACTCCACCGCAGCCCTTGCTGCCACTCTCTCCACCCCCACCGCCTAACCTTAGCAGAGCCCTCGATTCATCCTCTAGGGCCCCCGCGGCGGGGAAATCGTCCCCCCGACCCCTGGCGACCACCTCAAAGCGCCAGCAGCACGGAGCGCGCCAGCCTGAGAGCCGCCATTTTGGACTCGCTCCGCCTCCCGCTGGACGGTCGCCGGGGCGAGGCAGCACTAGCCGAATGTTGAGCGCGTCAATGAGGAAGCTCCGCCCTGTTGGAGCAGAGCGATGGTGTCGGAAGCGACTCTTGGGCCTGGAAGGATGCAGGAAACGGCTGTGCTGAGCGCAGGTGGAGGATGCGCCCGGGGAGGCAGGTGCTTGGGGCCTTGGGTGGGCTCTCTTGGAGGGAAAAGGAGAGGGGACCGTCAGTGGTTTAGGAGCAAAAGAGGGAGTCAGGATATGAAATCGAAATGCGGGTGTTAGAAGTGGGAACCTGAGAGGCTGTGAGTGCAGGGGCGGGATTTGGAGCGTGGGAACTTAAGTGCCCCCAAACGCGGATCTGATCCGATCTTGCCTATGCTGCTGTTTAACCATGTATAGATAGGTTAAATCAAACCCAAGCTGCTCAGAGGTTAGAATCAGGCGAGTGAGACACTAGCCTCGGTGCAAAATTTATGGGAGCACAAGAAAACTGAAGATCAATCATTTTTTAATACAGTATTAAAAAAAAAAAATCCAAACCACTTCCCCCAAATTCTTGCCTTACTCGCCTCATTCTAATCCCAGCCCTGGGTTCAATAAAACTCAGTTGCCTACGGAGGACAACTGAAATCGATGAAGCAGGCTGAGAGGATGGGGAACTGTTGCCTACTCAAGACTCTTCTCCCAGCCCCAGTCAAGTGTTGCCAGATCTCTCCAGACGACCGGAACTCTGGACTTTGTGATAAATATCTCGAGTTATAAATATTACCCAACCTATGGGTAGTCAATTGCAATGGCTGATCTAATGATCTCTTAAATATGCCCTTTTGTGCTCCCCCCACCCCAAGTTTCTAGAGTGTTCTTTCCTTCCTTCCCCTCATCTCTCTCCTCTGTATTTCTCTGTCAATTTCTCTATTCTTCTACTTGGCACAGTGCATTTAGTATTTTGAGTTTATGCGCCTTTCCCAATAAATCGTGTTTCTGAATGGATCTACATTCTCCCTATAGGGAGTATTCCAGAACTGTGAACATAATAGATACTCAATTTTTAAAAGTCAAAACCACAGCAGAACTGAAAATGTGGTGCTTCAGCCAAATGACAATTCTGAAGAGATGGTGCTCCGTGGTGGGGTGCCTATAATATTTTCTTCAGTGACACTTGTGTCCTCAAGATTATCGGGGACCTTTGGGGTGCAAACTCTATGGGAGTTTTAGCCTTAGGACTTTTAGTCCTAACCTTACTTGACCATTTTGTAGCCA
This sequence comes from Mirounga leonina, assembly GCF_011800145.1. Taxonomy (NCBI): domain Eukaryota; kingdom Metazoa; phylum Chordata; class Mammalia; order Carnivora; family Phocidae; genus Mirounga; species Mirounga leonina. The sequence goes on from NW_023270453.1 coordinate 14,309,352, forward strand.
TTTGTTACTGTTGAACACTACCTTAATTTTGAAACTCTCTTATACCTTGGATTTCACAATACCTTATTATCTTGCTGTCCCTTCAGTATTATATTAGACCCTTCTTCATTTGCCTCTGTGTGTGTGTTCAACTCCTTAATCTTTTATTTCAGAAAATTTCAAACCTACAGCAAAGTTGAAATGGAAAAGTGTAAGCACAGGCATATACTTCACCTAGATTCATCAATTGTTAATGCTTTGTTACATTTACTCTATACGTATACACACATACTTTTTTTTCAGAACAGTTTGAGAATAAGTTGCAAACTTCATCACACTTAACTCAGAAACACTGGGGCGCCTGGGTGACTCAGTTGGTTAAGAGTCTGCCTTTGGCTCGGGTCATGATCTTGGGGTCCTGGGATCGAGCCCCGCATCGGGCTCCCTGCTCTGTGGGAGGCCTACTTCTCCCTCTCCCACTCCCCCTGCTTGTGTTCCCTCTCTCGCTGTGTCTCTCTGTCAAATAAATAAATAAAATCTTTAAAAAAGAAAAGAAAAGAAACACTTCAGTATGTATCTCCTCAAAGCAAGGATATTCCCCAGGAAGTTATTTCTGGGATGGAGATCAGCCTGCAGAAGGTTTATTAAGGAGTGTTCCAGTGGCTGCTGAACCTGTCCGTGGTCCAGCAACATTGGGCAAGAGAGTTCCAAGAGACACCCAGCCAGACCACTTGGGTGCCACCCATCTCTCCTTGCTGCCCACTGTGTAACTACAGCGTGGGCTCCTAATGACCGGAGTCAGTTACTCCTACCTGCACAATGACTTCTTTCTGCATGCTGACCCCTGGCTGAAGTGCCCAACTGGCAACTGTAGCTAATATTTCAGTGGGACTCCTGTGTGTCCCTTGGTGAAAGCATTCCCCCTTTTGCAAATTAGAACTATCAACCTGGAGGAGCCAGAGTTGCAGGGACAAGAAAAGTTTCACAGGTGGGTCACTGTAGGGGCCAAAATTGTCAAATGATACATGGAGATACAATGGGGACCACTGGACCTGCATTCTTTGAGTCTTTAAGGATGCCACTAATTTCTCCCTTCCCCTTCTCCCTGAGGTACAGGACCAATCTCAAGAGCTTGTTTCAGCCTCCCTGCTACCATAGTTCTGACCCCGCAGGCCAAGGAATCAGTGTGGAGGTTGTGCCAACTTCCCTGTATGTCTAATGTAACTACACATTGGGGGATCAGGGAATTGAAATCCTTAAAATGTTTGAGTATTTCCTTTCTCCAGTGGGTGGTTACTTGAGTAAGTGACTGTTGGTTCCTTTGCCAGAGGAGTAGGGAAATCATTATCCTCTCCATTTGGTGTTGAGTTCTTCTTCCTAAAGACTTAAGAGTTTCTGTCTGAAAATTGGCTCGGATCCAGACGTTGGGTAAGGAATCATGGCTGCTCATTGGGGCGACCATCCTCAGCCACCTAGTTGTCTATCCGTGAATTATTTTGATGGTACAGATTGAGGAGCCCACTCATCGGCGGCCCATCTGTCTGTTTCACCCACCCTTGTTCCAGGAACCATTTCTAAAACTCACCAGGTGACTTCCTCCCCCACCTCTTAACTTCTCTTATCGTGAGTTCATTCACGTGGCTTCCGACTAATACACAGCGAAGTACAGCCCTTTTGGCTTGTATTATTTTATAGTCCTACTGTCCCCACTTTGCTTGAATATCTGAACACTGATACCTCATACCAGCTTGTTTCCACTTTATACCGCCCTAGTTCACCCCTGGTAAAAGTTTTACAACCTGCACATTCTTGAACTACCTACCTTGTGCCAGGGGCTTATCATGCTCCATCGACCACCAGTGCTGAGGTCCTCAGGGCCAGCCAGGTGGCTGACCCAGCTCCTAAAATCCTCCTGTCTTAGTATCTACTGTCTCCACCCCTTCCAATACAAATTGCCCCCAAGTGATGGGGTGCCTGGATGGTTCAGTCATTAAGCATCTGCCTTCAGCTCAGGTCATGATCCCAAAGTTCTGGCATCTGGGCTCCCTGCTCAGCGGGAAGCCTGCTTCTCCCTCTCCCACTCCCCCTGCTTGTGTTCCCTCTCTCGCTTTCTCTCTGTCAAATAAATAAATAAAATCTTAAAAAAAAAAAAATGCCCCAAGTGAGACTCTCCAGGAAGCAGCCTCTGAGATGGAGATCAGTCTATAGGAGTGCTCTTGGGATCAGGACCCAGGGAAGGAAAGCAGGTGGGGGTGGGGGAAGGGAGACATCCTGTGAGTTCAGACAAGGGGGACTGGCTTTATATTCCCACACTGAGCAGGCACTGGGTGTGGGCTGCCCAGGAGGGAGGGGGCTGTGATCTGGGGCAGGGCAGTCTCCAGCTGAGGATTCCAAAGAGGGTTAAGTGCTGAGGGCTGTGTCCTGACACAGTTCCAGAAGCTCGGGAGACACACCCCTAAGTCCTGCTGTGGGTGGGGGGGGGGGGGGGGGGGGGAGGATCTGGGAGGAGCATCACACCTTCTGCTACACCATAATACCATTGTCACACACAACAGACTCAAGGGTGATACAGTAGTATTACCCAGTATCCAGTGGGTATTCAGATCTTCCCATGGTCCCCAAATGCCTTTTAGCTTTTTAATTTTTCAATCCATAATCTAAGAATCCCTCCTTGCATTTCATTGACATCTCTATAGTCTTTTTTAATAAGATCAGCACTCCCCCCCGCCCCGCCCCGTTGTTTGTAGGGCTTTTATTTTTTTGGTCTTTTATGACATTTTTGCGAAGTCTAGGAGTTTTGTTTTGTTTTGTTTTTTAGGACAGTTATTTTATAGAATGTCTTGCAATCTTTGATTGTTTTCTCACCTGATTAGGTTCAAGCTAAACATTTTTGGCAACAATATTCCTACACAGGTTAACAGCAAGGGTCATGTTGTGCCATCACTAGTGACAAAGTTTGGTCATTTGTAAAGGTTAGGTACCTACCAGTCACCATTGTAAGGTATCCTTTTTTTTTTTTTTTAACTTTGAGATTAATAAGTAATCCATAAGGTGATACTTTGAGCCGATTTGAATAACCTGCTTCTCCACAACCTTTCGCCACTGGTTTTATGAGCATCCATGTCTGATCTCTTACTGAGTCAGTCACAGTCATTACTCTGGTAGTTATTAAGTGTTGATTTTTCTAATCTGAGCGTTTTTTCCTACCTTTCTTAGCAGACGTTCTAGAAAGTTCCCTCATTTTTTCTAGTATGATGTTAGTATGGAGTCAGACATGCTTTTTATCCAGTGAGCTAGAATCTCTTAACATTATTATTCTTTTGCTGCTTAAATTATCCTGTATTTGGCCAGCAGGAGTCCTTTCAGGCCAGTTGCTGTGTGCTTTTAACAATGCCTCTGTCATTCACTGAGTGTTTCCATACTTGGTGGCACGAGATTTTCTCAGGCTCACCTTATGCTCTTCCCTGCCCTAGACTTAGAATTAGCCATCTCTCTAAGGGGCTCTGGTTCGCTATTTAGAAACCAAGATATGGGCTCTAGCTGACCTTCATTATTACTGGGGTGTCATTGCTTCAGGGACCTTTTGGTGGAGAAAACTAGAAAATATGAATATTCCAAAAGTCTGAAGTACATACTGATGCCTGATTCAAACCCCTAACTCCATATTCTTTACCTCCTCCCATTTCATATTTATATCTCCCTCCTCCCAAAGTAAGAACCCTGATTTCAATTATAGCAAATATTTGCTTTCTCCTCTAATGCCTTTGCCTAATTTTTAAGTATTTGTTCTCTTTTTATATGCTTCACTCCAGTAATTTTCATGGTTATATAAAGATGACTCCTTAACATAACGGTTTATTCTAAATTTTTCCCAAGTTTCAGACTAGTGTAACTAACTGCGTCTATTCAACAACTAATGTCTATCTGGATATCCCTTCTACAACTCATTTAATTAGTGTTTGATGGATGCCCCAAATGAAACTCATCGTTCTTTCTGTTCTTGGCTGTACACTTCAGTTCACCTCAATTACTAATCAGTGCCCAGTATACAACATCGTATCTAGCAGGCAGTCAGTGCTCAATAAACGTATGCCTTCTAGAACAATTCATCTTGCAATAACGTGTAGAATTAGAGAACAACTGTCTATACTAGAAACCCAAATTATGCACTTTAAAACAGTGAATTTTACCACACGTGTCTTCTCTCAGTGAAGGTGTTATTTTGAGAGAATCGGATTTGAGTGGTGGTAAGGAGACAAGCACCTCCTCCAAGAGCTGCAGCAGTGGGGACAAGGGGTGGCTGCTATCCACCGTCTGTTGACACACCAGTAGGACCCAGGGCCTGCGGACTGAACTTTCATCCTGAAAGCAGAGTGCTGACTCACCCAAGGACCCCTGGTCCTTACCATCCCGTCCCAGTGGAACGTGGAACGTGGAACGTGGAAGTGCTGGGGACCGGGATGAAAGAACCCAGCCGAGGGGGTTACAGCACAGGCCTAGGGGGCCCCAAGTACACTGGGGGCATCACTTTGTATTCAGCACTCACCCTGTATCAGATTCTGAGTATTTGGCAAGCATTAGCTCATTTGATTTTCCTAACAACCCTATGAAGTACTATTTTCATCTCCATTTCACAGATGTTAAGACTGAAAGAATAAGTCACTTGCCCAAGATCACACCACCAGTAAGGGTTGAGCGGGGTCTCCACGAAAACGTCATAGAATAGGTATTTTAAGATATGCAAGCTCTTAAAAGGTTTACCTATTTACCTGGAAGATGTACACCACCAAAACATCAGAGAGGGAAAAGTGTGACACAGGAAGTGAGCTCCAACCCAGGAGAGCGAGGCACCTGACATAGCACTGATAGACCAGAACGTCCATACTCCAGAGACAAACAGAGGGCTGGCACCATGAGGCCCCCACAACTGTTGTCCTCTCTTCTGAACCTCTGAGTCTGTCACGTTGAGCCTGACAGATTTTTACTCGACAATGTGCTTACATTCCTGCTTTTCTTCCTGCTGGGTTGTCTAGAATATGCAGTTCACCCTCATGGAAGTGTTCTGTTGTCCTCAAAACTGGAGATGGGCCAACGTGTTTAGAAGCAAGATAAAAAACGCCACCTAGCCCCATTCCTCGCTAACATTCCTGAAGGTGATCTAGTAGTTTGAACACACGTACGTGTCTGCCCGATGCCTCAGCCTCATTCATCCACCCGTCAAGTGATTCCTGTAAAGGCTCAGGGAAGCTAGAAAAGGACCCTGGGTGCTGTTCAGTTTCTCTTCCGCAGCCTTCTTGTAAGAAGGCAGTACTGCTCCTTACAGGCTTGTGGTTGCTCATCAATTTTTATATTACTTACCATTCACTTCATTTTTGTAAAAATAGTTGTTGGCAAAATAATAAAGCATTTGAAGAAATCTTTCTAAATAGATGTATTTAATGGTTTTTAAAAGTCAAGAGCAGCATACAAATTGTTAAATGAGAATGGGTATATTATATATATATATATGTATTTAAAAGTTTTTATTTATTTGACAGCGAGACAGACAGCGAGAGAGGGAACACAAGCGGGGGAGTGGGAGAGGGAGAGGCAGTCCTTCCACGGAGCAGGGAGCCCGATGCGGGGCTCGATCCCAGGACCCCGGGATCATGACCTGAGCTGAAGGCAGACGCTTATTACTGAGCCACCCAGGCGCCCCTATATTTTTATATATTATTTTTTTATAGTTCTTTTTGTAATTTATATATTACTTTTGTAATTAAAAAAATAATTTCCCTATTTTAAACAAATAGGAAAACCCTGACATTTTGGCACAGCCAACTTGTGCATAATCAGGTTAGGCATCCAATCTTAATGGTTATCTAAATGTGAATATGGAATGAGTTATCATACTGAAAGATTTCTCAGTGCTTGGAAAAGTTACTTAAATTTTATTTATTTATTTATTGAAGATTTTATTTATTTATTTGAGAGAGCGAGTGTGAAAGAGATCACAGAGAGGGAGAAGCAGACTCCCACTGAGCAGAGAGCCCAACGGGGGGCTCGGTCCCAGGACCCTGAGAGCATGACCTGAGCCAAAGGCAGTCACTTACCCAACTGAGCCACTCAGGTGCCCTGATATTTAAAATTTAAAGTAAGTATATGCCTGGAATTCTATATCCCATAGATGAGAAAGAGCAAATGACTCCAATAGCATTTTTACTTCATTTTGTTGGATGTTCTTTTTGAAAGAGCAGAAGAATGAAAGGCTGGGCTAGCTTGTGGCCTGCTGCCTCTTCCTTCCCCCCAACCCCAAATACTCTGGACTTGCGAAGGGTGTTCTGGAACTGTAAAATCAGCAGAGGCTCTTAGATTATCTTCTTACCAAAAAATTTTAGCAGTAGCAGGTCAATATTTTTAAGTACTTTTAACATCCCACTTTGAAAACTATTAACTACTGTTCCTATATAATAAGAAAAGACAGTGATTTTCTTTCGGTAAGTTGTTTATTGTAAGATAATTTACAAACCTCTTGCTGTCTTTAGTAGTTTAAACAATGGACCAACAATTTCTTCTGACAAGGACAACAGTAAGCTAAAAATAAAATCCGCTGGCTGAATTTTCCTTCTTTATCTGAAAAACAAAGTACAGAACAAATAAAAGTCAGTTTTGGAGGGAAAAATAATGATGTCAAGAGACAATACCTATTTAAGTGGGGTTTAAAGAACTGACTTTACACAATAAAATGTTACTATATACTAGTTGTTCTCAAATTTTGGTCTAGGGACTTTTCCACGCGGTCCATGAAGGCAAACTACTTTCTTATTTGCCTGTTTTACTCATTCTCAAGAGTACATGGTAGCATTTTCCAGGGCTAAATGACATGTACTATCAGGACAGAATGAATACAGAAACAAATGAGAATCTAGCTCTCTTCTATTATGTCAGAGGTGAAGGGGTCCTGAGATCATCAAGTTTGAGAACCACCAGTCTATATTTAATATTTCAAAATAATGCTAATTCTCTATCCGTAAAGTTTATTTAATAAATCAAAAAAAAAAGTGCCTGGCATTACCCATATGCTACCACAAGCTGGCAGCTACTATAAATGGGCCAAAATCTAAATCTCAGAGAATCTGTTTCACTTGCTTCATCAGTGTCAATCGTATCTAGCTAAATTTCTTTCTGGTGGGGTTAGGGGAGAGAGTGTGAAATATTGCCACTTTACCTCTTGTCTGAGGATGAAACTTGGTTTTCATTAATCCCTGGTTATTATGTTAGAAAAAAAGACAAAACAAGCCAGTCAAGAAGCAATCCATGCTAGTTAATCAGGTATCATTTCCAACTAAAAACATCCGTTTCCACACTCGGTATCTCGAGGAAATCATGTAAGTTAGTTACCAAACTATTCCTTTAAAACAGATCCGATGCCTGTTATAAAAAGTTACTAATTTCATTCTGGTTGGAACAATAAAACCATGTTGATGCAAGAAGGCAAGACCACGTAAGTGTAACTGAAGTGTAATTGAAGCCCGATAAATAGCACACAGTGTATTACTAAGGAATCAAATGTGTTTGTATTAAACAGTAAAGTTTTAACCAGAATAATTGATCGGTTACAGAGCATGCAATCCACTCATACACACACTCCAAGCTTGGACTGCACAGCCAACCCTAAAGGATTTAGACTACTTTTCTAGAGAGCCAAAATTTAATAGTCAATTTCTGATTCTCAGTTTTTATGTCCCAGTCTCCCTCTCCTCATTTCCCCTGGTTTTGCTCCTTTTTAGCCAGGTTTCCCATATTTCTAGTCAAGGAAGAGGGCAGTCCTCAATACTGCAGATGCTGTCTCCTCGCGTTTTATTCCCAGCATTCCTTTTTCAAGAGCAAAACAGGATCCTTGGTTCCCTGGATCACAGTCCCTAGAACCTTCAGAATGCAGCTTTCTCCCCCAGGCCCCCTCACACTTACCACCCAAGAAGAAAACAGCTTAGCATTAGCAGTAGGACATACAGCAAGGAAGAGAATGAATAATATGCTTATGTAATCCTCGCCTTAGCCCCCGTGTTATAGGACAAAACTGAGTCACAGAAAGAGTATCACACCCAAGTTTATCATGCTAGGAAGTGGCAGGGCCATTCATCATTGCACTGTACTCTCTGATGCTAACACAACATTAGTGACTAGACTGAGAGATGGGTTAGTCTTAACAAAGTCCTGCTTGGAAAGCAAACTAAGACAAGAACGCCTGGGCTAGCAAAGCTGATGGATCTGACTGACAACTTATACAATGGTCTCCATCAGTTTTGTGTGTCTCTTTGGCATTCTGCCCAGTTTCTATCCTGGGGAGATAATACTTCCTTAAGTATTTAAGGAATTACTTAATACCCAATTTAAATTTCACCTTAGTGACGAACCTATCTATTCCTGATTCTCAAACACGGATCCACATTTTCACACACCCACTGAAATGTTATCTCTCCCTCTTCTGAATTTCCACCTCTTAGGGCACATCACTCATTCGCTCAACAAGTATTTACCGAGGAAGTATGTGCCAGGTGGTAGGGCTACAAAAGTAAGACACAGTCCCTCCCAAGCCACAGGAGTACAGGCAAATAAAAAGGCAATTCCTAATAAAATAGTGTAAATGCTGAAAAGGGGAAGCACAGGATGCTAAAGGGTGCTCCACCCGAATGGTGAAGGAAGGCTTCCTGGAAGAAAGGCTTCTCTCAATTCAGGAGAGAGAGAAATGGAAGTCTGTCTATCAGATGAAGAATCCAGGGTGCAAAAGGAAGAAAAGAATGGCATTTCAGGCAAAAGCACATGACGTGTTTGTAGAACTGAAGTACATCAATGCGGCTGAAGTTCAAGGGGAAGTGAGACGTGGTGGTTAAGACTAGACTAGAGAGTGTTGGTGGCCAGAAAACACAGGATCACATTATCTCAAGCTAAGGTGTTCTGCAGGATGATTATGTAAGAGAATGGATTCTATTCTTTTCCTTGTAACAGCCTGTTGCAAGGCCAGACAGTAAATATTGTAGGCTTTGTGAGTCACATACTGTCTCTTTTTTTAAACAAAATAACCCTTTCAAAATGTCAAAACTGCTCTTGGCTCTGAGCCATAGTACGCTGACCCTCTTTTCTCCTGCAATGTCTAAGATAATTAGAAAAGAAGAAAAGAGTTTCCCTGTGGAGGCTGTGAGCTCTCTGAGGGCAAATACTGTCCCTACTACATCCTCAGTGTCTAGCACAGGGTCTGACACATAAGGGGCACTTGATATCCTTATTAATTCAGGAGAGAAATGACAAGGATCTGCATTAGGTGGGCATAAAGGGGAAAGAGTCAAGGGATATTAACAAGGTAAAATTTACAGAACTTAGTGACCAATTAGGAGGAGGTGAGAAAGAAGAGTCAAAGATAACTTACTATACATTTACCTCTCATCACAATTACCTACGTATTTTTGTTATCCTGTTACAATAGCAAAGCCTTGGTCACATCCTTTGACACTTCCTAGCACTGAACTTGACACACGGTGGGGGTTCAGTTTAGTCATTTTAAAAATAGACTCCCCATTTTCTCAACCCTGGTTTCATAAACCTTAACATTTCTTTTTTTTTTTTTTTTAAGATTTTATTTATTTATTTGACAGAGACATAGCGAGAGAGGGAACACAAGCAGGGGGAGTGGGAGAGGAAGAAGCAGGCTTCCCGCCGAGCAGGGAGCCCGATGTGGGGCTCGATCCCAGGACTCTGGGACCACGACCCGAGCCGAAGGCAGACGCTTAACGGCTGAGCCACCCAGGCGCCCCAACCTTAACATTTCTAGACAACCAAGAAATTTTCTTGAGGAAAATGCTACATTATCATATGGTACTAACATAGAAAATTTAGTAAGTGAAGAACCAATTTTGACCAAGATTTACCAAAAAACCCAAGATTTAAGTGAAACCAAACCCAAAACCAGTCCTATAGTTGGAAAGCTTGGTTTGTAATGTTTTAAGTTCCAAAGATAGATTTTATAAATGATACTAAATTATTTACATCTTTATTCCTAATGTTTTAGGAAAGTGAGAGCTAACAATATACTGATTTCTAAAAGAAGAAACTAAGCCCAAAGGTTTCAGCTTGAAAGAAGCAGAAGAAACCAGAGATCTCATTTTCACCAAATCTTTATATCCTTAAGGTAGATTACAAGGTTAGGCAACGGATCATTTCACCTTTAGCACAACAAAAGCGAAACTGAAACATCGTCACGTTAAGCCAGCAGACACGGAAGAGAGGAGGAAAAGTGTCTGGAGGCAATCTGCTGCTACTTACAGAGCTGCTGCGCCGGAGATGATTTCAATCAACTCTTTCGTGATGACAGCCTGGCGGGTGCGGTTGAACGTCAAGGTCAGTTTGTCAATCATCTCGGCTACAAACAAACAAAACAAAGGGATTAGACAACACTATCTCACACTACGAAAGAATAACTCATTCCTTAATGTATTCAGAGATGTATGTTGCTTAATTTAAAAATAAGAATTTTTATGTGTTTTTGGGTACCAAACCTGGCCTCTCAAAAAATTTCACAAAGATATTTTTACCTCTTCCATAGATACCTTTTCAAAGTACTTGCAAATTTACTGCCTACCAAGTGAGATATACTTCCTTAAAGGCAGAGATGATTATTTGTCTGTCTTTTGAGACGGAAAAATTCAAGGAAAGAGATGGTCATTGGTCAAAAATGTCATAGAATCAGTGGCAGAATCAGTGTCTTACTCAAACAGTAAGACAAGAGAACTGAGGACTGGGACTAGATCCTTGTTCTCTTGTTTCCTGGTCTACTCAAGGGACAGTAATGTTTTTGATGCAAAGGTCCTCATGCTACTCTCAGCAAGAGAATAACGCTTTCAGAAGAGATCCACTGTGTGCTTACAAGCGTTCTTGCTAGCGTTGTCCATGGCCGTCATCCTGGCACTTTGCTCACTCGTGGTGGATTCCTTTAGAGAATAGTAGATGATGCTGGCCAGATTGTATTCTTGGTAATTCTGCAGCACGTCAGCATCAATATCATCATAGATACTCATGCTCTCTGAAAGAATAAGTCATAAATTTCTTTGAAGTTACATAGTGCAAAGAGGGATTAAACAAAAACAGCTTACCAGTATAAAAACGCTTAATAATTACAGAGCAGAAGTCAATGTAAGATAGGTTAAAACATTCAGTTCTGAAAGTTTCATCTATTTCCACACTATAGATTATAGGTTTTCACCAAAATATAATGTGTAAACAAAGCATTTGAAATTCTACTGTAAATGCTTAACTTACTAAAACCTAAGAAGCGAACAATTAAAATAAATTCTCTGCATTTCATGGTCATGAGGTCCTCTGGATAGCATCAAACAGAGTGCCTGGCACAATGTCAGCAAATACTCAATAAATATTTTTTTAAAAAATAAAAGAATGAATGAAAAAACTGAAACTCATTTAGTGGAATACAAAAATCCCAAATTAGCCATTTGATTATTGGAGAAATCTGCAGGTGTCCATCAGGTAAATGAGAGGGAAATGGAATACAGAAGAGCAGGGCAGGAATCAGAGACCGACTTACATCTTGTTGATTACAATGCAGAAATTTAGTGGCACACCTCAACCTTCATTTATTAGGGTAAAGTGCTAAAGTATTGTACTTCATCAAACTTAAAATGCTATGGATGATAACCCCGATTTTAGACCATTAAGAAAGAAAATAACAACAATTAAAAATGGCATGCCATTGACTGGCAGAAACATCCCAACTTCAGAGACATTAAAATGTTTAAAAAGTATACATCTTAATACAGGAAATACTATGTACAGAAGGGGAAAATGCCTCAGGAAAATAAAATCGGTTCCAGAATATTATTTCTATGATGCTACCCTGAGCAATGATGACGTTAGTCAAACAGTAAGACAAGAGAACTGACTGAGTCAACGCAAATCAGTTGTGAGGACTGTTCATGTCACGACTCCAGAGCTGCTGAATATACTGTGCTTTGGGAGAGTGCCCAGACAGAGACTGCAAAGCCAATTCTAGCTAGGCTCTTCAATCTCTGAGAACAGAAAACACATCTAATCATTTATTTATTTATGTTCTCTTAATGAAGGAATGGAGTCAGAGTCATTAATGAATGGATCAAGAGATCATGGAAGCCACTGACAGACGGTGATAAAGCCCAACACGGTTCTGTTACTGCCGAAACAGGCCATCCTGACAAACACTATTTTCCCAAAGGTATAAACCTCTGCTTTCTACACAGAAAAATCCTTTTCCTGCAAAAACTACTTACCAGCACTTGCAACAGTTTCAAGGGAAAAGATGGGCTTTTCTTCTGTCTTGTAGGAGATGACAGACCTAGAAATTATACGAGCAAATGTCAATCTCAAAATAATAAACTGTTAAGTAAGCATTTACTTATTTTAAAGGACGAACACAAGCATGAAAAAGCTTCGATTTCTAAATTTTTCTTGCCTGAACTGATTAAAGATGATAGACCCTTCATCAAATTCATATCCGGAATTTAGCAGTTCAAGGGCAATAGTGGACGCATCCCCAAAAGTAGGAGGTTTTCTTCCTACTTCTTTGAAGGACACCAGAAACTGGTCAGAGTGAGTCCTACAAGAGAATCAGATCACACAGAGTAGTTTAAAGGAATACTTCTGCCGAACACAGGGAACGAGGGAAAGTATTATCACTTTGGATCAAGTTTTTTTTTGGGGGGGAGGGGGGTGTTCACTGAATGGAGTTGTTCCATCCATTATTATGATTATTTAGTGGCTGCCAAGAACTAAGGACTAATAATCAGGCCTCTCTTGTGTTATATTTCTCTATGCCTTGATTTCTCTTCTTCCCATCTCAATTAACTGCTGTTCACTTCTGACATTTCCAGGCTGTGCTAGCTCTTCAGAGTCCTTTTTTGTTTAAAATGGCAACTAGCTTTTGATATTCCTACTGTGTTCCACTCATGGGTTGGATGAAGGAGAAACACAAGTAAAAAAACAGAAGAAATCTATATATTCTGATTGTCCTAAAAAAACAAAAACAAAACAAAACCCTCTCTATGGGTATAAAAATAGGTAACCAATTTGCAACGACGTGGATGGAACTGGAGGGTATTATGTTGAGTGAAATAAGTCAAAAAGAGAAAGACATGTATCATATGATCTCACTGATATGAGGAATTCTTAATCGCAGGAAACAAACTGAGTGTTGTTGGAGTGGGGGGTGGGGTGGGAGGGATGGGGTGACTGGGTGATGGACACTGGGGAGGGTATGTGCTCTGGTAAGCGCTGTGAATTGTGCAAGACTGTTGAATCTCAGATCTGTACCTCTGAAACAAATAATGCAATATATGTTAAGAAAAGAAAAAAAGAAGAAGAAGGTAGCGGGAGGGGAAGAATGAAGCGGGGGAAATCAGAGGGGTAGACGAACCATGAGAGACGATGGACTCTGAAAAACAAACAGGGTTCTAGAGGGGAGGCGGGTGGGAGGATGGGTTAGCCTGGTGGTGGGTATTGAGGAGGGCACATTCTGCATGGAGCACTGGGTGTTGTGCACAAACAATGAATCATGGAACACTTCATCTAAAACTAATGATGTAATGTATGAGGATTAACATAAGAATTTAAAAAAAATAATAAAATAAAATAAAATGACAAAAAAAAATAAAATAAAATAAAAATAGGTAACCAAAAAAAGACACACCTTGCTGAAATAAACTATCAAAGATACTCCCACTTACTCATGCTTGCACCCATTTACACATAAACAGTATCTATTTAAATTACCTATGAAGTATACCCCTGATTTTATCACCAATTCCAACAAGCATGACTTCTTTCCCAGCTGCTGTGAGCGTGGCTGCCTCACTTTTCATCTGTTTAGCAACCGAGGAATGAATAGCACCACAGAGCCCTCGATCTGAGGACACACCAATAAGGAGGTGTTTCTTCTTGTCTTCAGGCACCTTAATATCAGCTTTTTCATACAGAGCTTAAATACAAACAAAAAAGCAAGAATTTAAAAATATGTAACATATACAAAATAAAGCAAAGATCCCTAATTTACAAAAGAGCTGAAAGAGTTGGCTGTTTTCGAAATGATGCATTTAAATGTAGGTGGCATCTGATATAATCAAAACTGTCTGTGTACTTATTCCATTTATAATCAGGTTGAAAACCATAAAGGTTTAATTCTCTATGTGATAAAGGCTCCAAGGGCCAATTAGTGGTCAATTTACCTCAAATGTTGACTTAAAGAAATCTCTAGTACAATTAAAGAATTTATAAGGAGGTCTGAATTACAGAGTACCAACTTACCTAGATACCAGACTTGGGAAGGATGCAAATCGTCAATATACAAGCAAAAAAGTAAGAAGCAAATATTCACTGACCTGTTCATATAATCTGCATATCAAGCTCTTATAAAAACTGTTGGCATTAAAATAGCAGATGCCACTTTTATTCTGGGGATTGCTTTGACCACCTTACTTGGTTGGTCTAGCCTTGTCAGCAGCAGAGGCCAAGAGGGGATTAAATGGGATGAAATATACACAGATTTTACTGGGGAAAACAGAGGAAATGGCTGTGGGAAAAGGCAGGAAGGAGTCAGAAGGGCCATCACAACATGATGCAGGTCTGACCTGCGGGAAAGAGGGAAGAGAGGTCGGGTGGCAGCTTCCTGGACCACTGTGCAGTTTCGGGGAAGTTCAGCAAGACCACTGGGGAGGCTGCAAGTCTCCCAAGAACGTGCTTGCTCAAGTATCCTGCCTGCTCAGGTGCTGGCTAGGCATGGCCCGTAGGAAGCATGGCCTGGGTGCAAACGCAGGGTGAATTCCAGCAGCTGGTGCCCCTGTAGGTACAAGGTGCATCTTCACAGCCACCACATTCGCCCATTTCAACAAAATTCCTGCTATTACCTTTTTCATTATAGAGCAGGGATTCTCAAACGCCAAAACCTGAGGTCCCTCCATAAAAAGCAGAGAAGTGGAGTGATGGGCATTAAGGAGGGCACTTATTGTGATGAGCACTGGGTGTTGTATATAAGTGATGAATCACTAAGTTCGACTCCTGAAACCAATGTTACACTATATGTTAACTAACTAGATAATTTTTTTTTTTTCTTTTTAAAGAGGCTCCACCCTGGGCATGGAGCCCAATGCAGGGCTTGAACTCACCACTGAGAGCAAGGCCTGAGCTGAGATCAAGAGTCGAACACTTAACCAAATGAGCCACCCAGGTGACCCCAACTAGAATTTAAATAAAATTTTGAAACAAACAAACCAAAAGCAGAGAGAAGTAAATATTCAACTCCAAAGTTCAGGGGAATGGGGAGAATATTTCTTTTTTTTTTTTTTTTAAAGATTTTATTTATTTATTTGACAGAGAGAGAGACAGCGAGAGCAGGAACACAAGCAGGGGGAGTGGGAGAGGAAGAAGCAGGCTTCCCGCTGAGCAGGGAGCCCGATGTGGGACTCGATCCCGGGACCCTGGGATCATGACCTGAGCCGAAGGCAGACGCTTAACAACTGAGCCACCCGGGCGCCCCGAGAATATTTCTTTTAAGTCTCTTTTTATGTTTTATATTGTACAGCATAAAATGCCTGTTAAAATTTTCTAATTTAAATATTTAAAATAATTAGCCACTTAATATCTAGCAGGTAGTATTTGGTTTGAAGGACTTCAGAACTGATTGGCAGCCTTGGCTTGAATTTTTAATATTTTACCACAAATACTCTAATCAGACATCTAAGCCAGTTTCTTCATGAGATAATTTTGTGATTATGGACTTTGGAGGGAAACAAATTTATTATACTTATTCATAGCAGCAAAAAAGGTAAATATTGAAATAACTTTCCCTTTTCATATAAATATGTAATTTATCAAACTTTACTGAGCCACTAAGGTGCTTAGGATTTATTGTGCAGCGAATGGGACTCGTGAGAGCAAAGGGCTGGGGTTGATAAGGATCGCTGAAAGCTAACCTACCAACTGTCCTCTGCACCTGTTACATGAAACTAAATGTGGCATTTTTAGAGCGAGGACTCATTTCCACCAAGGCCTACTGCTCTATCATTTTCTCACGCAAAGTTAATAAGCAAAATTTGCCTTCTTTATGGTTGAGTTTAAACATTCCACTCAAGTATTCATGAGTCCTGTCCATGCCTGCTCAGTCAACTCCACTGCAGGCTATCACCTCTGCACCCCGCAGTCTTAAACCAGCACATCACAACATCACAACATCACAGGACGACATCAAGCACCTAAGTCGAATGCACTATATTTCTAAGTTCTTTTGAATATACAGTTAATAATCTGGGAAAATTTTCAAAGTATTTTCTTTTTTTTTTAAAGATTTTATTTATTTATTTGAGACAGAGAGAATGAGAGAGAGCACATGAGAGGGGAGAGGGTCAGAGGCAGAAGCAGGCTCCCTGCCGAGCAGGGAGTCCGACGTGGGACTCGATCCCGGGACTCCAGGATCATGACCTGAGCCGAAGGCAGTTGCTTAACCAACTGAGCCACCCAGGCGCCCTCAAAGTATTTTCAATATTCACAGTCACATACAGCGGTTAACAGGCAGGCTTTGATGCCAAACCACTAAGTATGTGACCTTGGGCAAGGTACTTGATTTTAGTGTTTCTCATCTGTAAAGCAGGGACTCTAGCAGTTCTGACCCTTGTAGGATTGTTGTGAGAAACGAGGACTGTCTAACACTCAGACTAGACCTGTCGTCACCAAGCACCAAATAAAAGTCATTAGTGGTGATCTTTGTTAAACAGCTCTTCGTAACTTGTGAATTATACCCTTCACTTACCCAAAGATCCGATTCCATATACTCGAGCTGGTTTCAGCTCCCTCTCGGCTCGGGCATATTTTGCTGCCGCTACCATTTTCATAGACTTGGTGATTTTCTGGATGTTTTTGATTGACTTCAGTCGCCTGGTAACTGAAAAAGAGAAATAGCGTGTTATGATAAAGGAGTTACCATTTCACTTGTGAATTTATCGCAATAGCTTTCTAAACTGTGAGGTAGAGTAAGTAGCACTTAGACCATCGATTAACAGCATGATGCCAATTGAGGCTTGAAGTTAGAACGAGTACTGAGCAAAGGTGAAAGCCAGCCGCTGCTCAGACAGGCAAGGAGGCCACGGGAAAGCTAACAGAAGGTCAAACGCAGCTGCCACTTAGAATAAGATGGCCGCAGAACGGGGCGGCACACATTAAAAACATTTAAATAGCTTCTTCTACCGCTATCACTGTCATGGTACAGACAACAGAATCAGAACCACCGTGTGTTGCCTCACACTGGTCTTTTCCAAAACCAGGTCAATGTCACACACAAATTGACAAAAAGAATATTTTGTCAAGTTTTATCAAACATACAATGGGCTCAAGCAGCATATTTTTATTTCTATTTGTCAAAAATTAGCTTTTCTTAATTCACATATCGAGATTAAGTACTTACTATCTTTTAAAGTTGCCATATTTCGAACTTGGATCCTGAAAATGAAGATTTTAAAAATATTTTAGTTTTCTGAAAAAGAGCCCCTGATACAAGAAAAACTATCAAATACATTTAAAGAATGCCCCATAAAAAAACAATCTATTAAATATAGGACTCTGATATACAGATATTTATACACATACACACACATATTTAATCCCTTAATACTGATACCAAACCTTACTACCAAAGGCCTCATTTCATCTGCCTTAACAGCACAGACCTTCCACCAGTCACGATGGAGATCACACATGCTCCTAGTCCCACCTTCATGCCTCCCCCTGTACAGTTTCCATGACAAAAAAGTCCTTCCCATTGTTAGGCTATCCAAGTATACTTAAAACCAAGGTCAGCCACCTATAAAAAGCTACCTTGACTTCCTTAGTTCACTGAACACTTAGGATCAATTATACATTCTAACATGACCACATGTGTTAAAGTACAGTTTATTTAAACCAGTTCTTCTTCAACTCAGAAAAAATGTACTAAGCAGGGGCGCCTGGGTGGCTCAGTCGGTTAAGCATCTGCCTTCAGCACAGGTCATGATCTCAGGATCCTGGGATCGAATCCTGCATCGGGCTCCCTGCTCAGCGGGGAGCCTAATTCTCCCTCTCCTCCCCGCTCATGCTCTCTCTTTCTCTAAAATAAATAAATAAAATCTTAAAAAAGAAAAATGTGCTAAGCATCTACTATGCTCCCGGACATGGTCTGTGACCACAGGAAGCATACTATTATTTCATAAACAAGATTCATAAAAACTTAAGATTTACATAAAATGTACATTAAATATTTTTCTAATCTTTATGATTACAGTGCTAATGCATAAAAGTAAAAATGATTTGACTTCAATGTATGTTAAATATACACACACACATCTACATTTATGAAAGATAAATACGAGAGGATTGCCACCCTACTAAGGAAGACAACATGCTATCAAATAGAAATTATCTGTTAGGCCTTAAATCTCTACAAAGTGTCTGTGTTGGCTCAGAAAGCTCCATGGGAGAACTGAAGAATCTGTGAATTTGTGCATAAAGAAAGAAGGCCTAAGGAGGACATTCCCAAACAGGATGTAGTTTTGAAGCTGGAGACATAGGTTGGGTTAATTTAAATTTTATTTTATAGGTAGCAGGGAAACAATGAATACATACAAGCCCACAACCAGTTTAGTTTTTCAGTAAAGTACCTCAGATGGCAGTGAAAAACACAAAATGATGTTGGAATATTGATGACATGGGGACTGCAGGGGGCTGCTGCAGTTTTCAGACTGGAGAAGGCAAGAATGTGAACTAACATGTTGGCAAAGCAACAGGAAGACTAGATTTATGAGCAAGTTCTCAAGAGTGAAGAGGAAACCAGTAAGAATGATTTCCAATTTAATGACCTGAGTGGACAGTGTCATTAACCAAGGTAGAAAAACTGAATGGGGATGATCTCTCTAGAGATAATGAATTTTAATGAATATGACATAAAGACCATGGGACAAGGTGGAAATGTCCAATGGGCTTGGGAAACGTGAGATTTTTGAGCCTTGAGATACAGATCTCTAACTCATGGAACATGGATGTTGGTGCCAAAATAGGGAAGTAGAATTAGAAGCAGAGGGAAATTTCCTAATTTTATGAGGCCAGCATTACCCCAATATCAAAACCAGATAAAATCATTGTAAGAAATGAAAATTAAAGGACATTGTCTCTCATGAACATAGATGCAGAATTCCTCAACAAAAGATTAGCAAATTGAATCCAACAATATATTAAAATGAATTTTATACCACAACCAAGTGAGATTTATTCCAGGTATGCAAGGCTGGTTCATCATTTAAAAAACAAATAATATAATCCATCACACCCACAGGTTAAAGAAGAAAAATCATATGGCCAATAAATGCAGAAAAATTTTTTGACAAAATCTAATGCCCATTAACAGTAAAAATAAAACCCTCAGCAAATTATGAATAGAGAACTTCCTGCACCTGATGAAGAACATCTACCCAAAACCCCTGTGGTTTAATGATAAGAAACTAGGAGTTTCCCCCTAAGGCTGGGACTAAGGCGAGGATGTCCTCTCTCCTCACTCCTATTCAACATTGTACCGGAAGTCCTACCTAATGCAATAAGACAAACAGGAAATAAAAGGTTTACAGATTGGAAAGGAAGAAATAGTAAAACTACCTTTGTTCATAAATGACACAACTGTCTATGTAGAAAAATCCCAAAGAATTGGCAAAAAAACTCCTGGAACCAATTATAGTAAGGTTGCACAGTACAAGGTCAATATATACAAAAGTCAACTGCTTTCTTTTTATCAGCTATGAACACTTGGGAATTTCAAGTTAGAAAAATAGCATATTAAAAAAAAAGAAAAACAGTATCATAGAATTGTAGATTTAAAAATGGTTAAGATGGGGGTGCCTAGGTGGCTCAGTCAGTTAAGCGTCTGCCTTTGGCTCAGATCACGATCCCAGGATGGAGCTCGATCCCAGGATGGAGCTCGATCCCAGGATGGAGCTCCGAGGTGGGGGCCTGGAAGGGGGGTTCCCTGCTCAGCAGGGAGTCTGCTTCTCCCTCTCCCCAGCTGGTGTTCTTTCTCTCAAATAAATAAAATCTATAAATATAATATACATAATATATGTAACATATAAATAGAAATAAATCTTTAAAAAAATGGTTAAGAGTAAATTTGTTATGTGTATTTTACAATTAAAAAACACACAGAAAAAGACTACATATAAATCTAACAAAATATGCCACAAGAAAACAACAAAACTGATGAAAGATCTAAATAAATGGAGAGAGATTCCATACTCATGAATAGGAAGATTCAATGTTACTAAAATATCAATTCTTCCCAACTTGATCAATACAATTTTTGACAAAACCTCAGCAAGTTGTTTTATATATATCAATAAACTGATTTTAACATTTATATGGAAAAGCAAAACACCCAGAATAGCCAACACAATATTGAAGAACAAAGCCAGAGAACCGACACTACCTGATTTCAAGACTTACTATAAAAGTGTGGTAATCAAGACAGTATGGTATTGGTGAAAGAATGGGCAAGTAGATCACTGGAAGAGAGAACCCAGAATTTCACTCATAAGTGAAGTCAAAAACAAGAACAAAAACAAATGAAAATACAAACAAAAAGTAGAATGAGACCTACAAACACAGAGAACAAACTGAGGGTTGCCAGGGTGAGAGGGGTGGTGGGGGATAGGCAAAATGGGTGAAGGGGAGTGGGAGATACCAGCTTCCAGTTACAGAATGAGTAAGTCTGGGGAATAAAACACACAGCATAAGGAATAGAGAATCCAGAAATAGACCCACACAAATACAGTCAACTGATTCATGTTTGATACAGGAGCAAAGGTAATTAAATGGCGAAAGGATACACTTTTCTACAAGTGGTGCCAAACAGTGGACATCCATATGGAAAAATATTAATCTAGATAATAATCCTACACCTTTCACAAAAATTAACTTGAAATGACTCATAGATCTTAAGGATAAAACACAAAACTATAAAACTTCTATAAGATATCACAGGAGAAAATCTAGGTGCCTTGGGTATGGCTCTAAGTTTTTAGATAAACAAGAAAAGCATGATCCATGAAAGAAAAAATGATTAAGCTGGACTTTATTAAAAACTTATGCTCTGTAAAAGCCACTATTAAGAGAAGGAAAATCCAAGCCACACAATGTTTACAAAATACCTATCTGATAAAGGACGGTTATCTAAAATATACAAAGAACTCTTAAAACTCAGTAAGAAAACAAACCACCCAAATAAAAAATGAACAAAAGATCTAAACACAAGCCTAAGATAAACAGATGGCAAAAAAGCACAAGGCGCTCAGTATCGTGTCATTAGGGAATTGCAAATTAAAACAATGAAATACCACTTCACACCTGTAAGAATGGCTAATTTTTTTTTTTTTTTTTTGAGAGAGGGAGGCAGAGAGAGAGAATCTTAAGCAGGCTCCACGACCAGCATGGAGCTGTCTCAGGGTTTGATCCCACAACCCTGAGATCATGACCTGAGCTGAAACCAAGAGTCAGATGCTTAACTGACTGAGCCATCCAGGTGCCCCAAGAACGGCTGAATTTTTTTTTAAATGACAATTCTTTTTTTTTTTGAGATTTTATTTATTTATTTGAGAGAGAGAGAATGAAAGACAGAGAGCATGAGAGGGAGGAGGGTCAGAGGGAGAAACAGACTCCCTGCCGAGCAGGGAGCCCGATGCGGGACTTGATCCCGGGACTCCAGGATCATGACCTGAGCCGAAGGCAGTCGCCTAACCAACTGAGCCACCCAAGCGCCCTAAATGACAATTCTAAATGATGGCAAGGATGTGGAGCAACAGGAACTCTCACTGATCGCTGGTGGGAATACAAAATGGTACAGCTACTTCGGAAGATGGTTTGACAGTTTCTTAAAAATCGAAACAGTCTTAACATATGATACAGCAATCACGCTTCTAGGTATTTACCCAATTGAGCTGAAAACTTATGTCTACACAAAAACCTGCACACAAATGTTTATAGCAGTTTTATTCACAATCGCCAAAAACTGGAGGCAACCAATGTCTTTCAATATGTGAATGAATGGAAAAACGTGTACATCCATACAATGGAGTTATCCAGCAATAAAAATAAATGAGCTATCATGCCACAGAAGATATGGAGGAACCTTAACTGTATATTGCTAAGCAAAGAAGCCAATCTCAAATGGTTATATACTGTCTGATTCCAACTATCTGACATTCCAGAAAAGACAAAACTACAGCAAGAGTAAGATCAGTGGTTGCTAGGATTCTGGGGAGACTTTTAGGGCAGTGAAACTATTCTGTAATGGTAGATACATGTCATTACGTATTTGTCAAAACCTACAGAATATACCACAAAAAGAATGACCTTAATGAAACCATGCACCTTAATAATGTATCAATATTGTTTCATTAATTGTAGTACATACACCACACCAATGACAGATGTGGTTAAGTGGAGAAACTGTCCAGAGTGGGATGTGGGTATCTGGAACCCTCTGTACTCAACTTTTCTAGAAATCTGAAACTGTACTAAAAAATAAAGCCTCTTCACAATACCTTCAGAAAAGGATATTATAAAATTATGTTTTATGATCCCATTTCTGTGATTATATGTATATAATATGCATAAAAAGTTTGAAAAGGTCATAACCAAAACCTATATTTTTAACAACCTTTCTCTCCCTCTCTTTAAAGATTTTATTCATTTGAGAGAGAGACACAAAGCAAGCACAAGTGGGGGGGCAGAGGGAGAGGGAGAAGCACACTCCCCGCTGAGCAGGAAGCCCGATGTGGGGCTCGGTCACAGAGCCCTGGGATCATGACCCGAGCCAAAGGCAGACGCTTACCCGACTGAGCCACCCAGGTGCCCCAAAATCTGACTTATATATCTTACTATTGGTGTTATGCAGCCATAGACAAAGAAATATAGAGAAGAGGGCAGAGACTACATGAAAAACTTTAGATTTAGTTATAAGAATGGATCCACTAACGGATAAGACGGAAGTTGTCAAAAACTGACAAGTTCTGCTGTTTCAGAGCACTTACCTGACATACTGACCATTCCATTAACATCTGTTCATAATGGCGCTTGGAAAATAACATCATTTGTTGATTTTTTTTTTTTTTTGTAATACCTACTTTTTCACCCCAACCAATCTAAATGTATAGACTATAAGGAGTGACGTTTGGACATTATGGATTTAGGCAAATACTCCCAATTTAACGGACGTAAGTTTCTAGTCAGAGAATATCAGGGAATAAATCTGAATTGCATGCCATATTTGGATGAACACAGAATGTTTTGGTTTCCACAAGTATCCCAAGTGAGAGGTATGAAGAGGTAGGATCTTTTGTGATTCTTTATGCTGTGCACATGCCCTAATTTCCTATTTTGAAGTGCTCTCATGTTTAGCTTTCATTCAGTTCTAAAGACGTCTATGTTATTTTTAAGTACAATTTGAGTACATACAGAATAACCATAAGCTGATCCCAACTCTTTAGGGGCAGCTTGCTCTACTGAATATATAATTTTTGCAAATGAAAATATAAAGTTTTGAATCAGTTGTTTGTTCTGGAAACTGCATCAAATCCTGAGAAATCCTTGGGAGATTATTGGAGAAACTTAAAACATATCAGATATAGTGGATAGAAAAGTCAGAGGTTGTGGATTACCATTATTTTTTTTTAAGGATTTTATTTATTTTTTGTGAGAGAGAGCAAGCGTACATGAGTGGGGGGAGCGGCAGAGGGAGAAGCAGACTCCCTGCTGGGCAGAGAGCCTGATGCGGGACTCGATCCCAGGACCCTGGGATCATGACCTGAGCCGAAGGCAGACGCTTAACTGACTGAGCCACCCGGGAGTCCCAAGTTATTTTTAATTTTATTATTATTTTTAAAAGATTTTATTTATTTATTTGACACACAGAAAGAGAGCACAAGCAGGGGGAGCGGCAGGCAGAGGGAGAAGCAGACTCCCCGCCGAGCAGGGAGCCCGATGTGGGACTCGATCCCAGGACCCTGGGATCAAGACCAAGCCAAAGGCAGACGCTCAACAGACTGAGCCACACAGGTGCTCCTATGTGAAGTTTAAAAAATCAAATTAAAAAAAATTTTTAAGATTTTATTTGAGAGAGAGAGAGCAAGTACACAAGCAGGGGGAGGGGCAGAGGGAGAAGCAGTCTTTCTGCAGAGCAGGGAGCCCAACTCGGGGCTCAATCCCAGGGCAGATGCTTAATCGACTGAGCCACCCAGGCGCCCCCGTGGATTACCATTATTTACTATGATCATACAGCAGTGTTAGCAAAACTAAGAGCAGTAATAGAGGAGGGAGTCCCAGCAAGGTTGCTAGGGGAACGATTCCTTAAAGAAATTTCAGAGTTTGCAAGAATGTTAAGATGTATGCTGTATAAATGTAAAAATTAAGGAAGCAGCAGCATCAGCTAATTCTTAGGGGGAAATTATGAAGTATGTCTAATTCTAATAATACATGATTGTATGAAAGTCCATCACCTGCCTGTCCGCCGAAAAATGACTCCCTGGCACTTTTCCCCCACGACCACCCATGATCCAGTCTTGTTTGGCAAGTACAATAAACCTTCTTATATTACATTTTATGTAGGAACTGCATAATGTCGTTTTCAATTCATGTATCTGGATCCATACCAGCATTTCTTCTACCACGCCATGTTCTTTACAAATACTCATTTAATCTTCATGCTAACCCAATGAACTGTGCACTATTATTACCTCCATTTAACAGATGAAGAAATGGTGGCACAGACACTGAGTAACTTGTCCAGGGTCACACAGCGAGGTGAGTGGCAGTCGAGATTCAAATCCTGGTAGTTGGCTCCAGAGTGGATCTCCTACACTACATACCCCGATGCCTCACATTTTTTTACTTTTACAAGTAAATAAATATCTGCCACCTCAATCTCAGAATGTAATCTGCCTTCTGTCTCCTGAAATGCCATCTCCCTTCCTTTTCCACAAATATAATTCAATTAATGGCTATCGGTATGCTACCATAAAACAGTTCCACTTTAGAGAATGGGGAACACAAAATAGAAATGTATCTTCCCCTGATCTGAAGACAGGAAAAAAAAAAAAAATCACACTTCTCTTCCTTATTTCCATTTTCTTACATGCTACTTAAAAACAAGTTTAATTTCCCGAAATTTTGGGTATTTTACTGATATCCTAAACAACTAATATAATTTCACTAAGATTTTAAAAAGGCCTAATATTTAGCTAATGTTAGTAAGCTAACCTCCCTGAAACAAAACCTGTAACAGTAACAAATGGCATTTTTAAAGCTTCCAATAACCAAAACAGAACGGAGAAAATGCCCCTTCCTGGTTCTGTAAAGGCAAAGCTATTTTTCTCCCCTTCCAAATTAATTCTGTGGAGTGTGAAACATTAAGATGGTTTTCATTTCTGAATTTAAAAGGCAATTATGAACGGGAAGCAAAAGGCCACCCAGAATAATGGAATACGTGAAAATGCTTTCCCTTGATGTTTGATGAATATTCATAACCTACCAATTTAAAACCAACATTCTAAAGGGGTTAAGGTCCGGATTACAACCTGTATCTGCTGATGTAGGTTCCAATTTAGGAGCCTAACAGTTCCGTCACACTACTCTTATTTAAAACCATCCTTTATTATAAGATCTTCAAACTGCCTTACAAGTTTTTTTTAAAAATTGCTACAATTTTACGCAAATTATTTTGTCGTTTCAGAAACTCTTTCTATTTCTTAGAGATGAATTCGGATACTACCTCGGGTGAAAATACTGACAGATGACATTTCTGCACCGCAACAGGGGAAGGAGAGCTGATGTTTGCTGAGCGCCACTGCATGCCAGAAACTGTCCCATAAAGCTCACTAAGACCTTATGTATTTGTTTAGCACCACTTTTTAGTACTTTCCATAGTACGAACTTGGTGCAGGGCAGGCACCCAACAAATGTGTGCTGAGTGATTAACAAATGGGACAACCTACATGACTGAGAGTCCAACTACGGTGACTTAATTGCCATGAATACTCATTTTCAATATTAGAAAAAAATCTGACTTTGAAGGCAAATCCACCAACAGTTTTATGTAGGTATTCACATCCTACTCATTACCCTAAAATTTTTCTCTATTGTTAGGAATTATTTCCTTAATGAAAAACGTACTTATTTCCATTAAGGCTTTCTAGTCCCTCCACATGAAAATTAGGACACAAAATCTAGTTTTGCGCTGCAGCTCGTTAGAATTCTTATTTACTGTAAAACCGGAAAATTGCTACACTCAGCTTTTAGCCAATAATCCCCTTAGCACCGCGTCTGAAATTCTTCCAGACTCTGTCTAGCTTTAAGACATTTCATCCTATGATATGGTACAACCCACAAACCAACGTTTATCTGCCTATTGCGTGGCCTTCTAATATGCAATTTTTTTTTCGGAAACCAATGTTTAAATTCCTTAAACTTGCACGGCAGTTAACAGATGGCGATTGAAAGCCATCTATCTCCTCCTCCTCAGGACCTTCGGACCATTTCATGACCTTGCAGGGTTACTGCTTCAACATAATGGTTTCAAGACAGGGCTAGGTGTCTTTCCCTTCCGATCGCCATCAGGCGGATTTTTAAGGTCCCTTTTGCACCCAAACTACCATAAGCCCACGAAGGCACTTATTTTATGCAATAGTGCCCAGCAAAGAGCCCGCGCTACATACACGTCCTGGCTGAATCGAACAGGTCTTACTGGCCCATGCAAACCCTGCCCAGCACTAGAGGGTTCCAAAAGGCGTCAAGGACAGAAAGCACAACCTAAGCTTCCCTAGACCTTTTCTTAGGTCTTCCCCACCCCCTTTGTGGGCCCGGGGAAAGACTCGGTCTTCACCAGCCCGCACGCAGCAGGGGCTCCGTGAGTGTTAGTTGAGTGCATCCCAGACCGCCCTGAAATCAATTCAGACTAAAGTCTCAACCCCGGGGTCCAAGATGACCGCTCCTCGTGGCCCTCACCCCGCCCCACCCCGCCTCAAGAGACGTGGCGAGCCCTTACTGTCACCGCAGCCCCTTTGAGCACCCTTCCCGGATCGGAGGGGCTTCCTGCAATCTGGGCTTCCCGGGGCCTCCTAGGGACTGGGGGCCTCGCAGGCCCTGCGACCCCTGTCCTCCCACTCGCCTCCACTCGCTTCCTCTTCCCCCTAACCGAACTCCTCCATTCCTCGCAACCCTCCCGTTCCTTCCGCAAACCGCCATACCATTGCGGCTGCACGGCGCAGGCCGAGAGCCCAGCGACGCCCGCCCGAGAGAACATGATGGTACCGGACCGGCTGAAGGTCGGTCAGACAGGCCTCACCGCGCATGCGCGGGACCTTCCCGAGGCGCCTTCCCACCCAGTTTTCCCCTTTAGTCTCGCTTCCTCCCGCCGGACGGGAAGCCTCGCGAGCGTTGGGTGCTCAGCCTCCGGAGGCCCCACCTCCTTCCGGCTCGCGGCTGGTATTTGGCCCGCCCACTCCTCCCCCGCCCCCCCGACAGCTTCATTCCGCTTCCGGTTGGCGAGGCGCTGGGCTTCAGCAAAGTTGTCGCTACCGTGGTCGCGATGGGGAAGTCAGATTTTCTTACCCCAAAGGCCATCGCCAACAGGATCAAATCCAAGGGGCTTCAGAAGCTGCGCTGGTATTGCCAGATGTGCCAGAAGCAGTGCCGGGACGAGGTAGGCGGGCCTGGATGGGGCCCTGCTGGAGATCCAGGTTCAAGCCCCTGACACTGGGGGTGAGGGAGTGGATCTCAGGTCTCTAGTCGTGGGTTTCGCGCTGGGCGAGTCAGCTTCTCAAGTCAGTAGGGCCATCCTTACCTGCAGCCCTCATCCTAGGGGGACCAGTGGTCTCTAACACCTCATTCCTCCACGATCTTCCTCCAAAAACAAATGAAATAAGAAAAGGTTTTGCAGCTCTCGTAGACGTGATGCTACTCAAGCTGTCATGAAACGGGGGGCGTTGAATAGTGCAGCACCGGATGCCTGGGGGAGAAGAGTAACCATCATCTCTGACCTGACTCGACTAAACAGGATAGTTAGGATTCACATCTCTTTTCGGGATTAGATGAAAAAGGACAACTAAGCTCTGGCACACTACTCACCTAACAAGCGTTTATGGAGCACCTACAGTGTGTCGGGCCCAGGGGATTACTGTGGATAGGATCGTGGACGGGAGTCAGACTGTCAGAATCCTGAATCCCAGCCGCGCCACTTCCTAACTATGTAGTTTTGGCCACGTTGCTTACATTCCCTCTGCCTGTATGCTTATCTTGTAAAGTGGAAATAACAATTGTACCTACCGGTAAGATTGTGAGTTTTAAATCAGTGAATTATGCGTTCAGTGGCTCAGGGGGTCTTTGGGCAGATATAGGAAGTTTTGTATGCCATACAATGGAGTTTATACTTTTTTTCATTAATGAGGTGGATGATAAAGCACCTTGAAGAATTGAGAGCAAGCTAGTGACAGGATCCTATTTTTCTCTGGAGACTGAGTTGGATTGGGTAGGTGCAGGGGAACATTGGGTAATTGGAAGAATCTACTCGAGTGTTTCTGCAGCGAGAGATGAGATACTTAAGTAGGACTTACACTGAATAACACTGATGCAGTTTTTCCTTTTCATTTCTCTCCAGTTCTTTCTTTTTAATAGTCAAGGTGAAATTCCCACACAGAAAACTAGAAACTGGTACAGTGAACATTAATATATCCATTACCCATATTTAACATTTTAAGCAACTTGCCTATCTTTACTTTTTTCAGAAATATTTTTTTAAAAGATTTTATTCATCTCTCTGACAGAGAGAGAGAGACAGCGAGAGAGGGAACACAAGCAGGGGAAGTTGGAGAGGGAGAGGGAGAAGCAGGCCCCCTGCTGAGCAGGGAGCCGGATGCAGGGCTCCATCCCAGGACCCTGGGATCATGACCTGAGCCAAAGGCAGAGGCTTAACGACTGAGCCACCCAGGCGTCCCTCAGAAATATTTTAAAGTAAGTTGCAAATATCGGGATATTTCATCTCTGAATACTTTGGTATTTAAATACTTAAATACCTAAGTATTCTAAGATATTTGGATATTTTTCAAAATAGCCACGATGAACATCATCCCACATAACAAAATTAATAAAAATTCCCTTATGTCATCTGATACACACTCCATATTCACATGTCCTCACTTGTTCCCACAAATGCTTTTTAAAAGTTATTTGCAAACCAAGATCGAATCAAAAGCTATGAATTGGATTTGTTATTTGGACTTTAAAAAACAGATTTTTTTTAAAGAGCGTTTTTAGGTTCACAACAATAATGAGCGGAAGGTACGGAGATTTCCCATACACACTCAGGCCTCACGTATATACAACTTCCCCAGGATCAGCATCTTGCAAAAGAGTAGTACTTTTATTACAATCAGTAAAGCTACATTGACACATCATCATCACCAGAGTCTTTAGTTTATAGTAGGGTTCACTGTTGATGTTGGATGGTCTATGGGTTTGGACAAACGTATAATGACACATATATCCATCACTGTAGTATCATACAGAATAGTTTTGTTTCCTTAAAAATTTCTGCAGTCAGTTATTAGGGCTTTTATTTCTCTCTCAATTCTAAACTGAGTATAGAACCCACTTCCCTCACCCTTCCTTCTGCCCCCCTGAAACCCAATTATTTTTCTTTTTTTTAGTTAATTTTTTTTTTTTTTAAAGATTTTATTTATTTGACAGAGAGAGACACAGCGAGAGAGGGAACACAAGCAGGGGGAGTGGGAGAGGGAGAAGCAGGCTTCCCGCTGAGCCGGGAGCCTGATGCGGGGCTCGATCCCAGGACTCTGGGATCATGACCTGAGCCGAAGGCAGACGCTCAATGACTGAGCCACCCAGGCGCCCCTAGTTAATTTTTTTATATGCCTATAGTTGACACACATTACACACACATTACATTAGTTCCATTAGTTTCAGGTGTACAACATATTTTATACCTTATGCATATACAAGTTTATACCTTATGCTGTGTTCACCACAAGTATAGCTATCATCCATACCATACAACATTATTACTATACCATTGACTATAATCCCCATGCTATCTTTTTTTTTTTTTAAGATTTTATTTATTTATTTGACAGAGAGATAGAGAGAGAGAGCAAGTAGGCAGAGTGGCAGGCAGAGGGAGAGGGAGAAGCAGGCTCTCTGCTGAGCAGGGAGCCGGACATGGGGCTCGATCCCAGGACCCCAGGATCATGACCTGAGCCGAAGGCAGCCGCTTAATCAACTGAGCCACCCAGGCGCCCCCCACCCCCACCCCATGCTGTACCTTTTATTCCCATGACATATTCATTCCATCACTGGAGACCTATATCTCCCACTTCCCGTCACCGGTTTTGCCCATCCTCCCACCCCCCTTTCCTCTCCCCTCTTGGCAACCATCAGTTTGTTCTCTGTATTTATAGGTCTGATTGTGCTTTTGTTTTTGTTTATTCATTTGTTTTTTAGATTCCACATATAGGTGAAATCATGAAATTTGCCTTTCTCTGACTTATTTTACATAGCATAATACCCTCTAGGTTCATAGTGTTATAAGTGTCAAGAACTCATTCCTTTTTATAGCTGAGTGATATTCCATTGTGTATGTCTTTATCCATCTTCTTTATCCATTCATCTATCACTGGATTCTTGAGTTACTTTCGTATCTTTGCTATTCAGTTGTTTTTCTGATACTGGCTTGAAGAGACTAGGCCAGTAACTGCCTTGGAGCATTGCCACTTTCTGGTATGAAACAATTAGGTTTTCTTGTGGTTGTCTTTCACCTTCCTTCTCTAACTTATAGTTTCTATAAACTGGAACTTAGATCTGAAGGCTTGATTAGGTTCAGGTTAAATATTTTGGGGAAGACTACTTGATAGGTGATCCCATGTATTTCCTATTACATCACATAAGGAAGCTCATAAATATCTGATAGTGCTAGGATATTTGAGTAAATATGACAGCCTGTAAAGTAATGTTAGAAAGTAATATTTTTCCTCTTGCAAGAGCAAGTAACTAGTAAAGAATATATCTAGTTTCCCATCAGTCTTTTACTTAGGTGTTTTAGCATCCTTGCTTGAGTCCATTATTGCCTTAAGAGTTGCAAAGTGGTTGTTTTTCTCTATTTTTCTAAATTTATTATTGGCTACCATTCTTTTCTAAAAAATGTCCTTTTTCTCATTAACTAGGCCTATTTGGTTATCCTTAAATGTTACCCTAAATTATAATTCCTGTGAGAAAAGGAGGTTAAAGGCTTAATTCTTTCCTTTGGTTACCAATTTCAGAGTAAGACACTTGTGGTGGTTCTGTCCTGTTTGCCCTCAAATCTGTTTATTGCCTTCCCTACCTGGGAGGGTGACCTGTAGGAGGAGAAGTTAGTCCCTCTAAGGTCCTCCCCTCTCTCAGTGTTGGAAAATTGAGGGAGAAGATCAGATCCAGAGTATCCCCTTCTGCCCATCCACTCATGGGTTTCTAGAATTTAGTAACATCATTTTGTTTTCATTTTATTGATTTATTTTCAATTTATGGAAAGTAGTACTGGTTTTTTCATTTATGAGACTGATACTAAGTTTCCTTTTAACATACAATTAAGTAAGAGTAATTCACAGGTACTACACAGATGAGGCAGGAACAGTGTAGGTAGTCTGTGGGCGACCAGAGCTTAGGAAGCTTATCAAGATGGAGCATTGACATCAGGCCAGTGGCGTGGGATTGAGCCGAGGGACAGGAGAAGAGCTCTTAAGGAGGCCGAGAGTGGACTTAGTGGTACGTGGAAGGGAGACGTAGAGGAGGACTCGAGGATGCCTGTCTTTAGGGTCCTGGCTGTGGGTGTGGGATTGTGCTGTTCACCGAGATGGGGAATACAGGAGGAGAGACACATTTTTCATTTCTCTTTCTATGAAGAACCAGGTGTAAATGTTAAGTTGAGTAGATACAAGTCAAAGCTTGTAATTTTTTTATAGTCATCTGAAGAAGATGCAGATTTAGTGTATTTCACATGAGGTTTCTGTAATATGCCGCAGTGTGTTTTGGATAATGAACTAAAGTAGAGTGAAAATAGTCCCCTTCGTGGAAATTCACTACTGGCCCATCTTACTTCATTCCATCCCTCCAAGCACTTGCACAGCCCTACATGAAGTAGGCGCTCAGTAGAATTTGTTAAAGTGATTTAAAAAACAAAGTCACTCTTCTGGTACTGTGCCCTGTCACATTTCTCACTAATGTCTGTTTTCCAAAGCGCTGTTTTTCTCTCTTTAATCTGGAATTATTCTTTGGTTAGCAGTGTTGCATAACTCAACCTCGTAAAAAACTTGTAAATAAATATAATAGTGTGCTTAGAGCTAGTGATTTTTCTTTTTTTCCCCTTTCTTTTCCTTTTTCCTATTTTTTTTTTCTTCCCTTTACAATTTATTATCAAAGAGTAGCTTTTTAGGGTTGATTAAATACTTCTGTTTAGGGCCCATTGTGATGACCTAAATCAGAATGTAACTACTACCTTTACATGTTTGTAGAATGGCTTCAAATGTCACTGTATGTCCGAATCTCATCAGAGACAACTCTTGCTGGCTTCTGAAAATCCTCAGCAGTTTATGGATTATTTTTCAGAGTAAGTAACTTGAAGACATCCTTTGCTCATAAGCTTTACTGAGTTGGACATTTAGTAGATGCTCAGTATTTTCTATATTGGGAGCTGTGTTTATTCCTTACACATTAACACGATAGCTGTATTATCCTGTGCTCAGGTTTTGTTTTCCTTTGACAGTTTATCAGAGTATGAAATTGTTGCAAAAGTGGTCCTCACAATTTAGTCTTGCACTTCAAGCATAAAAAACTCTTTCTAACTCAGTTGTGGCTCAGAGCATAGCTCTGGAGTCAGACTGCCTTCCTTAAGCCTGCAAATCCAGGCTTCTCTACTCATGAGCTGTGTGACTGGCTGAACCACTTACATTTGTTTGTGCTTTTGTCTGCTCATCTGTAAAATGGGACTAAAAACAGCAGCATCTTCCAAGCGTTTGCTTTATTTTCTAGAGCTTATATAAAGATTAATGAGTTAATACTTTTAAAGTGTTTAGAAGAGTACCCAGTACTCGATTAATAGCTGTTAATTATTATTACTATTAATGTTTAGTTTCCTAGCTCTTTCTTTCCAAAGTTCTAGGACGGAGCGTTGACATCAGGCCAGTGGCATGGGATTGAGCCGAGGGACAGGAGAAGAGCTCTTAAGGAGGCCGAGAGTGGACTTAGCACTTAAGCACCCTTAAAAATTATTGAAGAGCCCCAAAGAGCTTTTGTTTATGTTTGATATTGATACAGTGCTATTTGTAAATTAGAGATTAAAAATGAAAAAAAAGTATTTATTAATTTATTTAAAATAATAAACCTATTACATGTCAAAATAAATGAATTTTTTAATTTAAAAAGCCTATATTTTCTTTTTTTTTAAACCTTTATTTTCTAAAACAAAAAAGTAAAAGTGGCACTGTTTACATTTTTGCAAATCTCTCTAATGTCTGACTTAATAGAAGACAGTTGGATACCACAATTGCTTCTGCATTCAGTCTGTTTCAAATGTTTTGGGAAGCACTTAAAGAAAGCCTACCCTGTACATAGATGTACAGTTGGAAGGGGGGAATATTTTAATAGCCTTTTTCAGATAATTTTGGATGTTCTTTGATACTACATCAAAACAACGGCATGGGAGTTTTTTAAACTTTTTTCTTTAATATTTATTTATTATTAATTTAAAGAGTGTACCCGCCTGTGCATGAGTGGGAGGATGGGCCAAGGAGGGAGAGAATCCACAAGCAAACTCTCCGCTGAGGGTGGAGCCCAACGCAGGGCTCGATCATGACCAGAACCAAAATCAAGAGTCAGTGGCTCAACCAACTGAACCACCCAGGCTTCCCTGGCATGAGTAGTTTCTTAAAGATCAGTTGCAGTGTGGAATCTGAAACCACATCAGCAAACTTTTTATATTCTATTACATTATGATCCCTCAATCTTTCACTTTAAATGGATCTCGTACCCATGCATGATTTTATATCATCATGCGTTGGTCATTTGGAAAATATTGGTTCACTGAGTATTCTGAATGTTGACACATTTTGTTACACAGTAACTATAAAATCATATTTATTAATGTGAGCATCAGTGTCATTGGAAATGTCTTTAAGTTTTGGGACGTATGTCAAACTCACAGTGACTGATGCTAGTTGACCAGATTCAAATTTTTGCTCGAAAGCTCAAATTTTATCATTGGCAACAAATACCGTCCATTGTTTTCCTGGATATGACAAGGCTCCCTTTGTTTATGTTTGAGGAAATGTCTACTAAATATCCAATTTGGAATAATCATGGTTGATTTGTCAGTCATTCTTTCCAATAAAAATGGTGCTCCGTGAAAAAAGGTAGTTCAGCGCAAAGCTCAAACGATTGCACAAGTGCTTTGCTCAAGACAATCACTGTCCAGCAACAGGTGGTTTACTCATAATCCCATTTCATCACATAGGATAGTGGACAGAGGTAGCCCCACAGGTTGAGATTTAATCCTGTTACTGATACTGCTTTGTCAAGGACATTCTCAGTGAGACTGGCATTGACTTTCACCGAGAGCGCCTGCCCATGAAGAAGACCTGGGCCGCTAGTCCAGGGTGGCCTCATTGCCTACTGCCTGGACTTGGCTGAGATGCCAGCAGGTTCTCCCTGCATGGCTTTCGTGCCATCAAGGCAAGTAGCACAGTGTAAAAGGGCAGAAAGGATTTATCTGTGAACCGCCTAAGAACATCTGGAATACACTGGATACATGTGCCACATTTGGGGAAATATCAGTCTGGCCAGAGCCTTCCTCTCTACGCCCGTCCACTGCATCCTCGGTAGCTGCCCTCCTCCTCCACCAGCCCCCTGGAGGGTCGCTTGTGCCTCTTTCCGTTTTCCTCTCTATCTTTTCTCAGTGGATGGTGCTCTTAACTGTCCGTGAACGCCTCTGTTTTCCATTCTTTCCTACTCCTCCTCCCTCTGCTTACTTTTTTCCTTAACCCTCTGCCTGTCCCCCCAGCTCCTCAAATGCAAGAACGTTCTTCAGAACGCCCGCTTGGCTTCCTTCCCTCCATAGTACAGGGGTTCCAGGAGTTCCGTTATTCTTGCAGCTGTTAACCTTTGTGTTGGATGACTCCTAAATCTCACCGTTCATTCCTAACATCTGTCTTAAGGTGTAGATTTTTTTTTTCTCTGCACAGTTCTATGTTTCTGAAGGCTCTCTCAGAGCCAACATTTTAAAGCTAAAGGCAGTATTCTGCCCACCACACCTGCTTGTTATCCTGGGCTGGCTGATAACTGCCTACCCGGAACGCGAGGCTGGGAAGTCCCTGTTGTCAATTCTCCTCTACGGTGTCCTTTAAACTTGCATCCTCTCCATTCTCACGGCTCTAGTAATAATAGTTCTCATCATTTCTCGCCTAAATTAATTCCATGAATAAATGTTTTTTAAAAATAAATAAATAAAAACCTCCTTAAGTGGGGTAACAAAAGTTTCCGAAAGTAAAATGAATACAGCGATAAAAAAGGAAGGACTGATAATAATTCTTACCCCAAATGAGAGGATGCACTGGGCTCCCAGCTGCAGCTTCCGCTCCTCCCAGACATGTTTTATGCCAGTGGATCACAAACCACTACACGCATCCGAATCACCTGCAGGGCTTGTGACCACAGTGGCAGGTTCTGAGTCAGTAGATCTGAGGTGGGGCTGGAGACTTGGCATTTCTATCTAGTTCCCAGGTGATGTTGATGCTGCTGTGCTGGGGACCACACTTCGAGAATTCTTGTTCTATACTTTCCACAGGATTATCTTTCTAAATCACAGATTTTCACAGACTAATTCCTAAATAAATTATTTGGTGCTTTTCCACTGCACGCATAAAACCCACCCTCTTTACCATAACATTCAAGATACTTCAAAGATTAGCCCTACCAGTATTTTCCAGCTATTGTCTTCCACCCCCGCTCCATTATTCTATTCTGTTCAATCCCCCTGTGTCTCTCATTTCTATCTACTCTTAACATTAGCTCAATTAGATTATCATTTCCCAGATGTGATGCTTTCATGTCTCTCTGCCATCTGGGAATGGCCTCTTCCTCTTCACCTCTAAAGTCCTATTTATACTTCACTGCACATATTAGAGATCACCTCTGGGCATCTCCCTCCACTCCCCTGATACTTCGTTATATCTCTTTTGCAGTTTGATTTCTGTTATGATTGCTTTTGCTAGATTGTAACCTGGGTCAAGATTCCTGTTTTATTCACCTATGTTTACCTAGCACTTAGCACGGTACTCAGTTCAGAGGGACACGGTAAGTGCCAATTTCCTGTGGAATAGGGAAGTTTTGTTACCAGGTGTTGTACACAAACAAGGAATCATGGAACACTACATCAAAAACTAATGATGTACTGTATGGCGACTGACATAATGTAATAAAAAAAAAAGAAGAAGAAGAACTGCATTATTATGCCACATTCAGTAGCACTAAGAGACTTGATGAAGGAACCTCTGCAAAGATGTTTAGTCAGTTTGGTTACGGCTGCTCCAGTTTCAACTCCAGGCTGACTTTTAACTATAGTTCTTAAAAGTTACACTCTTTTGGGATTCCTTCCTTTTTTAATTTTTAAAGGTTCGTAATAGATATTCACATGGATGTCTTGTATATCATTTGGGTGTTCACACTGTATGCTGGCTTACATTTCAGGAAGATGATGCTTTATATTTGTAGAATTACCATAATGCTCTCTTTCCTTTCCTTATTAGGGAATTCCGAAATGACTTCCTAGAACTTCTCAGGAGACGCTTTGGTAAGCATCCGAGTATTGTGCATATAACAACGTCATAATCTTATAACCTGCGCAGGATTGACAGTGTTGTATTTTGTTCTTAGGCACTAAGAGAGTTCACAACAACATCGTTTATAATGAGTATATCAGCCATCGAGAGCACATCCATATGAATGCCACTCAGTGGGAGACTCTGACTGATTTTACTAAGTGGCTGGGCAGAGAAGGTAAGAATAAGACAGGATTTAAATAGTTATGTGGCGCCAATGCAGGGAGAGAGAACTGTCATAGTTTCTGTGTAAATTTACAGAAACAAGGATGAGTAGGGCAATTAAAAACTCGTGGACAGGAGCAGAATCTTCCAGGATTGATTTCATTTGTTACACTTGAATATGAGTGTCTGGAATGGTTCTTTTGATAGTTCAAAGATGTATCACCGAAGCATCCTCTCATTTGGGGTAAGAATTATTATCAGTCCTTCCTTTTTTATCGCTGTATTCATTTTACTTTCGGAAACTTTTGTTACCCCGCTTACGGAGGTTTTTATTTATTTATTTTTAAAAAACATTTATTTGTTTATTTTAGAGAGAGAGAGTACAAGCGGGAGGGGCAGAGGGAGAGTCTGAAGCAGACTCCACACTGAGCAGGGAGCCCGTAGGGCTCGATCTCAGACCCTGAGATTACAACCTGAGCCGGAATCATCCAGGCACACCACAAGCTTTTTAACATTTTGTTTCAGTTTATTCCATTTCTGATCTTCCTAGGCTGAAGCTAGGGAGAAGAGAGGAGAAAGAAATTTTCTGTCAATGTATTACTTATTCAGTGTGTTACTTTATTCCATTGTATGGAGAAAATTTCTACTTAGTAAGTTAGCAGAATATCATGTACTCCTTGTATGTTAAATACTTAGAAACAGTTAAATAAGCGAGGTAATACTTCTTTTGTGTGTTTCCCTTACTTAAATAGTTGACTTAACCTAGCTAGTTAAAAATCAGGATAATAATTTTTTCTGTTTAAGGAGATAAAATATTCTACTTAAAATATCTAAGTTTCATCAGCTGTGAATATGGAAAATTTGTGTGCTGCATGAATTTGTGTATTTGAATGTTTGAATGAATGTATTTTTTTTAACTTTTTT
The DNA here is from genome assembly GCF_011800145.1 of Mirounga leonina. Classification (NCBI taxonomy): domain Eukaryota; kingdom Metazoa; phylum Chordata; class Mammalia; order Carnivora; family Phocidae; genus Mirounga; species Mirounga leonina. The sequence continues at coordinate 14,347,406 of NW_023270453.1, forward strand.
AAATTAAATTTTATTTTATTATGTTCGTCACCATACAAAACTGAATGAATGTATTTGAATGAATAAGCACATGATGCAGAGATAGAACACATTTGTATTTACTTTTAGTTTTGATTGTATGCAAAAATGTTTTTTCTTTTAAGGTTTGTGCAAGGTGGATGAGACCCCGAAAGGCTGGTATATTCAGTACATAGACAGGGACCCAGAAACTATCCGCCGGCAACTGGAACTAGAGAAAAAGAAGAAGCAGGACCTTGATGATGAGGAAAAAACAGCCAAATTTATTGAAGAACAAGTGAGAAGAGGTCTGGAAGGGAAAGAACAGGTGGGCAACAATATCATTCTGGGAGGCAACAGAGAAAGGCTTCAGGAAGCAAAATTTTTAAGCATTGACTTGAATTTTGTAGGTCTTGTTCCTTAATTAAGAGAAGAAAGATGGCCAAGTATAAAAGCCCAGGTTTTGGAGTTGAGACAAATCTGGGTTCAATTCCTAACTTACTGACTCACGGTCTCGTAGAATTATATAATCTTCTAAACCTTGGTTTCCTTATCCCTAAGGCAGAGGCGATAGCTAATGGGGAAGACAGAGCAGATCACATCACTGGGCTGGAATTAACATAGTGCCGGAGTTAAACACAGTGTGGGAACCTATAGGGCCAGCATTCACCCCATTCTGGGGAGGATGCAGAGTATCTGAAGGTAGATACAACCTCTGGGCTTGAAGAATCAATGGGCAAAACCCAGACAAATGGGGGAAGGAAGACATGGTTCAGGTGGTTCAGATGTTGGAATAACTAGAATAAGGCATTTATTTTAACAAATATTTATTGGGTACCCCCTTCTTCTAGGCCTTCTTCTAGGCACTGGGGATAGAGCAGTAAACAGAAGGTAAAAACTCGCTGCCTCATGGTGCTTACATATCAAAAGTACAGGAAAATATAACCTAGTATATATGTGAAACTACTAGCCATTTAATATTTTTAAAAAGCTTCTTGTGGTATAAGATACATGTGATAAAGTGTATGGTGGGCGTTAATCTTAAGGTGACAGCTCAGTGAAATTTTACACATGTATGTGTCTTTAGCAGGATGGATGGAAGTAGATGGACGCATAGCCTATGTAGCGACCCACCAGATCAAGAAATAGACCATTTCCAGGGGTCATAGTCATTCCCAGTTAATAGTCCCCGTCCCCCAAGAAGGAACCAGGGTTCTTCCGGTACCACTGTTGATTATCTGTTAGTGTGTTTGTGAACTTTGTAGAAATGTGATCATACCATATACTCTCTGTCTGGCTTCTTTAACTTAAACAGAAGTTCTTTATGTTTCCTGTACCTATATTCTTTCCTATCAGTGTTTAACTCTTTTTTAAAAAGTGATGTTTGCTATTCCATTTTATGAACGTCACACAATTTATCCATTCCCCTTTTGAGAAACATGTGGATTGTTTTCAGTTTTTGGCTATGGTGAATACAGCTGCTCTGATCATTAGTGTACATGTCTTATAGAAGCTGTTTTGTACAGAGAGATGCAGGAATTAGTCGGCAATAAGAAAGTAAAGATCCGTTCATGAGTCAACTTTTATACCATGTTAGTTGACCTCCTTGATAAGTGATGGGTGTGCATGTGTATTATGGTACTCTTTCCATATCCGTGTATTCATATGCGTGTATTCACACAGCCTTTTAGGAGTTTTCTGTATTAAATTAAAATAACAATGGTTATTAAACTGCTGTAACTGTCAAATTTAAACCCTTGCCTAAGATTGAAAGTTCTTTATTCTTGAAATTCTTCTCTTACCTTTTTCATTTTAAACCTCTGCTTTCAATAGAGGGAAAATGGTAATTTCCTATTGTGGAAATTAAGAAGGATCACATCATGTACAGAGGAAATTGGTTTACTTTTTGGAATAGCATTGTTTTTTAACATTTTAGCATAATTCTACTAAAAACTTCAAGTTAATTCGTACTTTTCAAGTATAAATAGCATCTTCCCCTAAAAGGCAGTGGAAGTCCTACTGATCAGTGCTTCCTCATCGCACTCTTAAATATTATAAATTTTTAAAAAGCAACATCATCTTTCGCCTTCCTTTGTGAGATCCTAATGGAGAAAGAATATCCCAGCAGGATCTCAAGAACAACATTTTTATTAATAGAAAAAACAATCAACATTTATCAAACACTATTGCAGGCATTATGCTAAATGCTTCCTTTATTTTATCCTTATGACATCCCTACATATGCATATTATTCCCATTTTAAAGACAGAATAATTGAGGTACAGGGAGATCGTGAGATTGACAGGTGATGAAGCTAATAATGTGCAGAGGTGGGTTTGACCTGCAGTTCTGTCTGAGTTCGTTTTAGGCTCTTGATCTTACACTAAACTATCCCACAGTATAGAAGTGTTTTGCTTTTTAAAGTAATCCTCTAGCTAAAATTCTTTTTTTAAGATTTTATTTATTTATTTGAGAGAGCAAGCGAGAGAGAGCATGAGCAGGGGAAGGGAGAGGGAGAAACAGACTCAATGCAGGGCTCAATCCCAGGACACTGGGACCATGACCGGAGCCGAAGGCAGATGCTTAACCGACTGAGCCACCCAGGTGCCCCATCCTCTAGCTAAAATTCTTAAGGTTTATTGTTTTATGTTGTTTCCTGTTTAAATTATAGTAGAAATAAAAATGTAAGTAGTCTTCTGGGATGTGGTACAGAGAAGCCACTTTTTTCCCCTTTAGAATAATTCTTAGTTGAAGAATATTTGCAGTACATATAATTTCTTAACAAGCTCTTAATCATTTTTTTTTATTAAGATTTCATTTATTTATTTGAGAGAGCAAGAGAGAACTAGCAGGGGGAGGGAGAAGCAGACTCCCCGCTGAGCAGAGAGCCTGATGCGGGACTAGATCCCCGGACTCTGGGATCATGACCTGAGCCGAAGGCAGATGCTTAACTGGTTGACTGAGCCATCCAGGTGCCTGGATTTTCATCATTTTAGAGCTGCATGTTGGAGCTGCCTTGCAACATGGGTAGCAAGTCATAATTGGGACTATTGAATATTGATAGTAAATGCACTGTGAACCAAACCTTCATACTCTTTTTTCTTTTTCCCTTTTAGGAGGCTCCTATTTTTACAGAATTAAGCAGAGAAAATGATGAAGAAAAAGGTGGCTTTACTTTTTTCCTATTCTTCTTTTAATATGGATGATTTTATATTGGCTCTGCCAAAAACTAGCACCATGTTTAGGGGCAAGATGTATAATCTGTCTGGATTGCATTGTTTTTACCGATTTATGAAAAGGTAACAATAAATCAGGTAGGATGCTTTCAGCTGCAAGTAACAAAACCGACCAAAATTAGCCTAAATAATAAGGAAATACCTTGTCAGAACAAGAATCCCAGAGGTAGGGCAGTTCTGGATGCTAGGCCATCCATCAGGAGCTGGACACAAGGTGGTGGTAGGCACTTTCAGCCATCGTATGCACACCCAACAATGTCCAGAGGATGACAGAGAGCATCTCTTCTGGAGTCCCCTGTGAGCAGGAAAACTTTTCCTAGGAGACACTCCTCCAGGCAGCAGACTTCCTTTTGAATATCACTGGCCAGTCCATATCAGCCTCCACCTCAAGAACAGGCACTGGGAAAGGAAGTGGCATCATTTTGATTGGTTTAGAGCAAAAGAACCTTACTATTTACCTCCCGAAGCCCCCCACCTCCTAATCCCATTACTTTGGGCATTAGGTTTTCAACATACCCGTTTTAGGGGGATGCAAACATTCAGACTCTATCATCCTCCAAGCCATGCGTGCGAGGTGTAAGAAACAAAATTGGAGTCCTGTCCCCTTAGCATGGGGAGAGGGGGCCCGTGGATATGGGGAGCGGCCAAGGCAGTCCCCTATAGCTTGATCATATGTAGATCTTTCCCAGCTCTGTGAGCATCCGTTCAGTATTATCTGCAGGAATTCGTCATCTCTGGATAGGAGCATTCCAGCTCTCGTTTATTCAAAATGTCCGTGAGCTTTCTTTGTGGATACATTGTGGTGTCTTATCTGATAAGTTTTATAAGTTTCCTGAAATATATACACACACACACACACACATTATATATATATATAATACATATGATGAAATATACATGTAAAAAAATACATCATTTTTTTTCTTCCAGTTACATTTAATTTGAATAAAGGAGCATGTAGTTCAGCAGCAACGTCATCCAAATCAAGGTGAGCTCCATGAACATACATCTTAGAACTTGAGAATTTTTGTGAGATTGATTACTGCACTTTCAAAGCACAGGATTGTGAATTATTTTTTTCTGGTTGTAATTTTCTTCTTTGTCTCATTTTTGTTTGATGGTGGTTTTCTTTTGTTAGCACCTGTCTTTTTCCTTACCTGTCCGTGATACGATGCTTCTGAGGAAAGGCACATTTTGATTAAATGCCTCACATGACAAGTGTTTGCTTTTCTCTGAGTCCTTCTCCGCTTAGTGGCTCCCCTAAGCTATTGCAGTGCTATGGATTTTTCTATCACAGCCCACTCACCAAGTTTAAATATTAGCTTGGGTATACAGTTTTTGTTCTGCCTACTGTGTTAAGATTTTGTGAGAACAGAGACTAGGTTATTCACCCGCCTTCTTAGGCCCTGGTAAAGTATAAATGCACCAGAAGGCACGTACTCGTAGTTGTGCTCCCGGCTGCCTGGTGTAAGTAGCCGAGCAGGGCCTGACCAAGCTTTTCTGTAAAAGGCCACATAGTAAGTATTTCAGACATGATTGGCCGGTTGTCTTTGTCACAGCCACTTGACTGCTGTCAGAGTGAGAAAGCAGCCGCAGACAATGTTCCAACAAATGCACGTGGCTGTATTCCAATATGATCTTACTTCTAAATACAGGTGGCAGGCTGCATTTGGCCCTCAGGTTGGAGTTTGCCAAACCCTGATATAGCATGTGGTCAGGTTGCTTCTGTTCCCTTTTCATGTTCTCTTCTCTTGCGGTTCTTATCTGTTTTTTCACCAAATATTTATTCACAATCTGTGATGCGCAACGTGTCCAGTTTGGTTATGGAGATTCAAAACAAAACAAAACAAAACGGTAAGATACTCAGGAAGGTGCCTTCCCAGCGTCTACCAGAATTTTGTTTTTAGTTGGCCAATATTTACTTAGTATTTTATTTATTTATTTTTATTTTTATTTTTTTAAATATTTATTTATTTGAGAGAGACAGAGATAGAGAGAGCCCGAGCAGGAAGGAGGAGGAGAAGCAGACACCCCGCAGAGCAGGAAGCCTGATGCGGAGCTTGATCCCAGGACCCCGGGACCATGACCTGAGCAGAAGGCAGATACCCAACCATCTGAGCCACCCAGGCGCCCCTTTACTTAGTATTTTACGTGTTGTTTATTTAAGACCTAACTCAGTTTTCTTGGTTAAGTTATAGGCTAGTGCTTCTTGGCACAGCTAGAAAAGTGGCCAGGAGAAGTGAAGGAAATAGAGGAGCAATGTATAACTGCTTCTCTGGGCTTGCCAGAGATCTTCACTCTGATCTAAATGCTTCAGAATTGACACCTACAGTAGATACCATGAAGGACATGGTTAATTGGGTCCCACATACAGTACATTTGAAAAGAAAATTCTTTTCAAAATATTGGTAGGATATGACCTGGAAGACAGAGTCAAATATATCCAGTCACACACGCCTTATGGTTTTTAGACCCGTACGTGTTTCTCTCCGTTCTCCTTTATTATTTGTTATTCCTGAGTGTAGGTAAATGTTAAAATTGGTCCCAGTGGCCCCCAAATTGGTCTCCCTTGTATTAGTTTTCTATGGCTGCTGTAACAAATTACCATAAACCAAGTGTCTTTTTTTTTTTTTTAATTTTATTTATTTATTTGAGAGAGAGCAAAGTGAGAGAGAGAGCACGAGCAGGGGGAGGGGTGGAGGGGAAGAAGGCTCCCCACCGAGCAGGGAGCCCAATGGGGGGCTCGATCCCAGGACCCTGGGATCATGACCTGAGCCAAAGGCAGATGCTTAACTGACTGAGCCATCCAGGCACCCCAAACCAAGTGCCTTGAAACAACAGAAATGTGTTCTTTCTCTGGAAGCCAGAAGTCTGAAGTCAGTATCCCTGAGCCAAAATCAGGCCGCATGCAGGGCGGCACTTCCTCTGGAGGCTCTGGGGGGAATCCGGTCTTTGCCTTGCTCAGCTTCTGGTGGCTTCTGGAGTTCTTTAGCTTGTGGCTGCATCCTTCAGTTTCAGAAGCAGTGTCTTCACATTTCTCTTTGCTCCGTCTTCACGTAAAAGGATGTATGTGGTTCCATAGAGAGCCTGCTCAGGCAACCCAGGATAATCTCATCTCAGAATCTATAACTTAATCTCATTTGCAGAGAGCCTGTTCCAAATAAGGTAACATTTATTAACTCCAAGGATGAGGACCTGTTATCTCGGGTCTGCTAGTTAGCCTTCTATAGCCTGATGCCAGGCTCTGATGTTACTAGTAAAAATAGTTTTATTTGACTAAGTTCTATGAGTTCAGTCTCGAGTATCTATAATAACTCATATATAGTGTCTCAAATAATACAATGGAAAGACTCATCTAAATTTTCTTTTTCTGAGATTATGGTCCATTTTTATAGAGTTTGAGATTTATTTTCCTGTTGATTTATATCTCTTGTATATCTGAAACTCAGAATGAACAAAAGGATCTAGATATAAAAAATTGATACTTTAGATTATATGGAGGCACAAAGATAAGCCCTGCTTCTCCAGTGTTTGAACAGAGGTTACTCAGTTTCCATTTCTCTTTTGGGGCTTCTCTTCTTTAATTGCGTTAGGACTCACTCCAGTTACTGAAAGCAGAAATCTAGGGCTGTTCTAGAAGCAAACGTTCCATTTCCAGTCTGTTCCTGTTCATTTCTTGCCTTGATTTGAGTCCCATCTTGCCCCGTCTCAATTTGTCAGCCTCCAATAGCATCTTTGGGGAGGAGGGGTGTTACTGTTAGAGCAGGTAGTGTAAGATCAAATACAGTGCACAGCTGGGGCGCCTGGGCGGCTTGGTTGGCTAAGCGTCCGACTCTTGATTTTAGCTCAGCTCATGATCTCAGGGCCGTGAGACTGAGCCCCGCATCAGCCTCTCCACTTGGTCGGGAGTCTGCTTGAGATTCTCTCTCCCTCTCCCTCTGCCTCCCCCCTCTGTGTGCTCATGCACTGGGGGGTGCTCGCTCTCTAAAAAAGTAAATTAATTGATTAATAATAATACACAGCTGAAATTAATTAATTAATAATACACAGCTGAAAAAAACAGACTTTTGTTTTGCATTTTACTTTAATGTTCATTATTGAGATTGATACTTAAGTTTCTACTCTTAAAATGATTTGTATAGGTATTCTTTTTTGACTCTAGTGTTTTTAGGATAGGGATTATCACTTTGAAAGCTTGGTAAAATTTGGTAAAATATTGTGCTAGTATCTTTTACAGGTGAGGGAATACTTTTTTACTACTGATTCAGTTTCATTATGGTCATTAGTTTATTCAACTTCTCAATATAATCTTGATCATACAAATTTCAATAATTTGTATAATTTTGATTTTTCTAGAATATTCTTTTTACCTAGGCTCTCAAATTTGCTATTCTATTACTCTTTTAGAATACCAACTTTTTGTTTTCTTGAAATTGTCATTTCTTTGGTTTCTGTGTTACTGACTTCTGTCCTTCATAATTTCTTCTGTCAACATTTCTTATATTCTTCCTTATTCATTTTAGCTCTAATAGAATCGTGATATTGCAAGCAGGAAGATCTTTCTAAATGTCTTTCTTTCACCTGCGGGATAACGTCATTTTTGTCCATGCTACTGATCCGGTGCCTCTCCCGCCCCTTGCCCTCCAGCTATGCTAAATTATTTGCCCCATCCTAAGTGAGCCTCGGTGGCTCACCCTTTCTTGCCTTTACATCTTCTGTCCTTACTTCCCGGAATGCCCTTCCGGGTCTGTTCTCCCACCCTGTCGTGAGATCCCGATGGGCTCTTCTGTTTGTGTTTTTATCACCATTGCTTGTCACGCTGTAGACATTAAATAAGGCCAAATAAATGTTCTTGATAGGAAACTTTCTTTCTCTTCAGTTTAGTTTTTTTGTGCGGTGACATACATATAACATAAAGTTGACCATTTTCACCATTTTTAAGCATACAGTTCGGGCGATTCATGTCACGTGTGCAGCCGTCACCAGTATCCATCTCCCGGGCTTTCTCATCAGCCCAAACTGAAACTCTGTCCCCATTAAATGCTTGCTTCCCCATTTCCCGGTAGCCCCCAACCCCCAGTAGCCTCTATTCTGCTTTCTGTCTCTGTGGATTGGACTCTTCTAGGCTCCTCATAGGAGAAGAAGTCTACAGCGATTGCCCTGTTGTGCCTGGCTTCTTTCACCCGCTTTAATGTCTTCAGGGTTCATCCATGATGCGGCACGTGTTGGAATTTCCTTCCTTTCTAAGGCTGAATAATATCCTTTTGTATGTATGCACCACATCTGCTTCATCTCTTCATCAGTCATTGGACATTCGAGTCACTCCCACCTCTGGGCGTTCATGAACCATGCTTTTCTGAACATTGGTGTTCAGATACCTGTTTGGGTCCCTGCTTTCAGTCCCTTTGGATGGAGACCCAGCAGCGGAGGTGCCAGGTTGTATGATAGTTCTGCCTCGCTATTTGCCACAGCAGCTGCCCCAGTTGACATCCCCACCACCAGAGCGCAAGGGTCCCAGAAACAGAATCAGAACTTAGAAATCTATTCAGAGGATTGAATTATGGGACAAAACCCAGTAAGTGATTTTTCAAAAGGGTAAATGTAAAACGTTACAGTTTGGTGAACGAAGAATACCTGCCGTGATGACTGAGTGGGGGAATCCTGACCTGGGGCCCCTGTACAGAAAAGTAATGGTTGGGGGGGGCGCCTGGGTGGCTCAGTCAGTTAAGCAGCTGCCTTCGGCTCAGGTCATGATCCCAGGGTCCTGGGATCGAGCCCCGTATCGGGCTCCCTGCTCCGTGGGAAGCCTGCTTCTCTCTCTCCCTCTGCCTGCCGCTCTCCCACTTCTGCTCCGTCTCTCTCCCTCTCTCTCCCTCTGCCCCTGCTCCATCCCCTCCACTCATGCTTTCTCCCCTGAAAACTAAAAGCCTGAATAATAATTCTGTTGTTTTTCTGTTAATCACACCTTTTTCCTTGGTTATCTTCATGGTAGCTTTTTGCATGTATTTATCCTTTGTTCGTCTTTTGCAAATATGACAAACTAAATGATTACACTGGTAAGATTCATTGAGATATTAACTGAGCATGTATTTTATGTGAGTCACAAGATAGCAACTCTCTTTACAGGAAAAAAATAAGTATATACAAATATATACCCATTATTATATGTACAAATCATATATGCAAATGATTATAATATAAGGTGGCGTATGATACAAGCTAGAAAGTGCTATGGCAGTTCAAACCCTCATGAAGAATGGATCTTAAAGAATTGGAACAAATAGAGATAGATATTTGTTCTAATTGGAACAAATAGAGATTGAGCTGGGTATAAAAGAGGCAGTTTGCAAAGGCATGAAACATGGCATGGCTCAGTCAGTAACGAGTTATTCAGAATGGCTGGTGTATACAATAAGTCAGAGATAATATTCTTGGGCCAGTGGTGACAATTTTATACCACACTAAAAAAGTAGAATTTACACTGTCAATTCTAGGCAGTTAGGAACAATCAGAAATTAGGTGACATGTTCAGATTGCTTTCAAAAAATAGAACTGACAGTAATTGCTAGACTTCTTTGCCAACCTCTTATTTAATCCTTGCAATTGAGCTCTGAGTTGGCTCACACTGTTATCCTCATTAATAGATGAGAAACTGAAGCTTAGAAAAGTGAATCACCCAAGGTCAGAAGCAGAAGCCTCCTTAGCCCCTGATCTGCCTAACCCCGAAGCTGGCACCCCACTGGTCTGTGCTGATCATGGTTGGCACTAAGTGAAGGGGTGAGGAGAGGAAAGAGGGCGTTAAGGCGGGAATGGTTACATGTTCTCATGCTACTTAGGTCCTAGGTCCTCTGTTGTTTTGACTAATCTGTTGTAAATTAATCGTGTAACAAATTTCTTCTGTACTGTTCTGCACGTTAGAAAGCCTTCTTCTGTGCATTGGTTTTGTTAACAAGCATGGCTTTTCTTTTTACCAGTTCCTTGGGACCAAGCGCATTGAATACCATCGGGAATGCAGCATCAGTTAAAAGAAAAGAATCTTCCCGGAGCTCAGCTCAATCAAAAGAAAAGAAAAAAAAGAAATCTGCCCTTGACGAAATCATGGAGGTATAGTTTACAAGCTGCTTATCGATGTGTTAGCAGTTAGAGGAATGACATAATTCAAACTAAGGAAATTTTAGTCTCACCAATTCTTGGATTAATATAAAGTCAGAAAATGTATGCAGACTAGGTTAGGGGAAGGTAGTCTGGACGCAGTTCCATCTGGGTAGAGTTGGAATCCCTCATCACAAGTTTATTTTCGTGCCTCAGGTGCTGTGTTCAGAACTCTCCATGTGTTCATGGTCAGTGGAATTCAATCAAAAGGACCTGGGCGGTCACTGCAGCTAAAAACAAAAGCTCTGTTTCCCTTCTGTGGCTCTGTAAAATTGTCATCCTCCATGGATTCCTCCCACCAGCCTCTGTTCTCCTCTTGCCTCTGACTTCACTTACCACCTCCTAGCCAGCAGCAGAAAGCGATGACGTTGTTTTCATTTGACTTTACCTAATGGCTAAGCCTATGTGATGAATCCTTGAAAACCCGTGATTTAAGATTGAGGACCACACTTTGGCTCTAAATCTACTTGCACCTCTAGAGCTGTTCTGAATCTTCCTCTTTCCCTTTCCACACATAACCTTACCTTATCAATACATTTATGAAGTAAGTAGAAAGGAGAAGAAGGACAGGTGAAGAGAAAGAAGAAATGGATAGAAGAAGCTGACTTGTTTTTTCCTGTAATATCATTTCCTCTAATCTCCCCAACCTTCCTCTTTATTTGTGAAGGGATAGAGACAACTGTTTGGTCTTCCCCATTTCTGGGTGCTCTTACGATACAGGGCGGTCTAAACAGTTGAGAGTGTAATATAAAATGTGTACACTAAGAGATGTAGTTGCTCCATCACTGAGCATATACTGAGTCGCTGTTGTGTGGTAGGCATCATGCGAGGTCCTGTGTCTGTGTAGTAGGGAGAAAAATACAGTCCCGCTGTGTCATGGGGCTTTCTCTCTAGTAGGAGAGACAGTTCATGAACAAGTGAACGAGTGAGTAAGTTATTACAAAACGCTAAGTGCTAAGGCGGTCTGAGGGCGGGCCATGGGGGGTAGCTTGTGAAAAGGTGCCAAGGCAGGAAAGACCTTGAATTCAGGCACCTGAAGGAAAGGTCCATGTGGCTGGAGAATGGTGAGTGCGAGAGTGGTAGCATTTGCAGTTTGAGAGAGAAGTTGGAGCAACATCTTAGACGTCTCAATAGTCCATGACAGGAGGTTCCTGAATCTAATTCAAAGTAAAATGGGAAGCCAGACCTACCTGCCTTGTAAAACCTGCTAAATTTAGAATGTTCTTTGTTAATACTGGAAAGTTGGAGATATTAAAATGGAATTTATTATCAACCAAAGAATTGCAGCATCCTGTCCCACTGAAAGTTGGGACTTCAGGTTCACTTACAGCCATCGAGAAAGAAAAAGGCGCAATGTGACTCTTCAGCACTCTTTGTTTGGACACCCTTGTGCTTACATCTCTCGTGGTTATGTTTTTCTTTCCCTACATTCACAAGATTTATTATCCTTATCATACAGAGAAGCCCCTTTTGGCCATCACTGTAGGACTAACCGTGCTGCGCAAAATTGGTTTAAAGTGTTGTGTTTTTACCACATGAACATGTTGCTTGTTTCCCAGCTCATGACAGGCACACAAGGGAAGTGGGGAAATGGCGATATAGCGTTGGCATATGGCCTTGCAGTCTTGACTAAGTAGAGGTCGCTTGTGTTTATTTTCTTGGCCAGTTGACGTGCTTTATCACATATTTTTGTACATCCAAGTATGTGTGTGTGTGGTTTTTTTTTAAAGATTTTATCTTTAAGTAGTCTCAGCACCCAGTGTGGGGCTCGAACCCACAACCCCAAGATCAAGAATTGCATGCTCCACCAACTGAGCCAGCCAGGTGTGCCCCCCCCCACCAAGTGGGTTTTTTTTCCTTTTAATTAAAAATTAATTGCAAAAAATGTTTATTTGTATTTGTCAGAGCTTATAAATTACACGGATCGCCTTTGAGGTATATGTTTTATGGTGTTCATTTGCTACACAGAATGGTATTTGAAATAAATTGAGGATTTTAAAGAGAGAATTCTGTATCTTCTGTGTGCTACAGATCGAAGAGGAAAAGAAAAGAACTGCCCGAACAGACCACTGGCTACAGCCTGTACGTATTGAGTTGAAGCTTCTTATTTCCTGAATGCTTTTAAAAAAGTGAATCATGTAAAGAACATTTGGTACAAATGACTGAATTTCTCAAATATACTTAAATCATACGGATAGATCTATAACATTCATGACTTTTCTTTTCATCTGATCTTAAATGATCAGCTGCACCTGTATTGGAGAGTTACTTCACGTTTGTAGGCTGGTAAGATTTCTTGAGTTTAATGCCAGATTCGTTTGTGGACATCTTGAATTTAAGCCTGTAGTTATTTCCAATTTTGCTATAAGACAAGGGTTGTGTTTTCAGAAACGGGACTGAAAGGTAGAATTGTGAATGCCGAAGCACTTGTTTTCAACTTACAGCTTATTGAACTTAGAATCTCCCTTTAGGTACTTTGTCGGAAAAAGCCGGTTTTCATTTTACAAGCTCAAGTAGAGCTTTGTATTTTATTGTATATTTATTATTGCTGTTATTTTAAGATAATAATTTTGAAACAGTTAAATAATTTTAAACAGTATTATTTATTGATGCTCTGTTTTGAACCTAGATGTAAAGTTTTCGCAAGACGCTCAGGGTGCGTTTGTTAAAGCTTCTAAAAGAAGCTGGTTTGATCAATAATAGGAGACTGAAAAGTAGTGAGAATATGTGTCATTTAGATCATTTTGATGCAAAAAGTAAGATTAACAATAACCTAGAAGGTCATGAAGTCCAGAGTTCTCATTCAGATCTTCAGAGTCCTGCTCCCTCTAAGCAGGAAAACAATTTCATTTCCATGTCTTAGTTTGTGGTCTTCTGCATGGGAGGCATTTCTACATGGTACCCAAGTGAAGGCTCAGGAAGCAGGTTAGCTAACATGAAAATACTTGCTGCTTTACATCACAAATGAGTCCTCTGTATGAACTACTTCAACGAATTCTTCTATCAGCCCTATAAGGTAATTCCTGTTGTAATTCCCATTGTAGAGGTGAGAAAACTGAGGCATCAAGCATTTGAGTAATTTCCCCAAGGTCATAGAGTAAGCCCTGAGCCAGGATCTCCCTGGCAATCTGATTCAGTAGGTTGTGCTCTCAACTGGTCAACAGACCTGCATCCTGGGGTGTCTCAGGCGCCCTGACTCCCTGTCTCTGAGTACAGGTTGAGTCGAGATCAGTAAAGGCTGGACCTGAAGGGAAGAAACCACCCCTGTATTGTTTCGTTTTCTCCATTCCAGTAGCTAGCGTAAATATTAATAGTTTGATTATTGTTTATGAAAACGTAATCAAGAATTTTGCTCAAAGCATTCGTTCTTACCCAGAGAGTAATTCACAGATTTTTAGAGAAGTGTTTTTTCCAGATTATATATGTTTACTACTACCACCTTCCAGTCTCCTGCAGTGAAATGCACATTTTGACCAGCCTCCTAGGTGATTCTGATGTATGCCCTTCATTGGTTTAAAGGAAAAAGAAACCAAAAGAAAAAAAGAGAAAGCATTCCAAGTTTTAGTCCAAAAATTTTCTTCCCACTGGTAATACTTTCAGTTCAATTATATTTTCTGTTTGATAATTCTCTCTTATAATAAATTATTCAAATGTTTTTCCTAGTTCCCTCCTAACAGAGTATTACGTTAAAAGTGAGGATCATCCAACAGTGCTCTGATGACTCAGTGTGTCTCTTATGTTGAAATGGTCAATATGTTTGTTAAAATAACCAGCAGTCCACACAGATAGACTGGAGAGCTTTATTTAAACTCAGAAAAGAAGTATTTTGAACCGTTCTATTGTGTGAGCAAGTGTTAGTAAGCCCAATGATGTAATGAGTTAGCTTCAAATTTTAAGTGTGTACCCATGAGGGTCTTTGAGAAATTTAGCCCAGAAATACTCTGGCTAAATCAGAGAAGCTGTTTTGGCATTACTTGGCTTCATTTAGAAAGTCTTAGATTCTTAGAATAGAGTCCTAAGAATAAGACCATTCACGTTTTCTCTTAAACGTGTTTTTCTGCTATAATATATCCTCCCTACAAAGTCCTTATTGAATTTTGATTAATAAAATTTTTAGCCTGGCTTACTTGTGACCATCTAGTACCTCTGTTACATTCACTTGAAGTAGCAAATACAGAATCACTACAGTGATTATAGCATTAAGTCAGAAGAATGAATTTTCATGATCAGCCACTAGACAGCTAATCTAAATCAGGAAAATGATGATAAAGAAGCAAACTCAAAATGCATTAATATGAAATAAGCCCAGATTTCTCTCCCATTTGAGAATTAGATGTTCAGAATAATGATACTTTTAGCTGGAGCTAATCTTGAAGAATCCTGTCTGTATCAAAAATTCAGAGTAACCTAATGAGAAAATAACACTGTGAAAAATGTCATGCATAAGCTCAAAGACTCAGTTCCTTGCAATTCCCGGTGAGACCTGCCATCTGAGGTTTTATCAGCAGTGAACACCAACACTGTAATATCTTTGGCCCTTTTCATTTCCTTGAATGCAGAGAGAGAAAGAAGCTATCTGTGAAAGACATGGATTAATAGGGTTGAGATTGACAGATAAAAGTCCTAGATTTCAAGAGACCTTCAGTGTGGAAATCAGCCTTGAGACAGGTATTTTTTTTACCTCTTGGTAACCATGTTGAATAAAGGGAGAAAGAAGAAATAAAAGATCACTAAGGGAATGTTTTGCATAATTGGGAAGGCTTAGAACTCCAAAATTTCTTATTTAGCAGAGCAGTTACGTTTTGCTATGATTTTTGGTGAACATGGTTTAAAGTGAAGGAGTAAAACCAGAAAGCTAACTTATGTGTTCCCTTTCATCTTTATTTTTTTGTTGTTATTTTCTAGGAAATCATCGTGAAAATTATAACCAAAAAACTCGGAGAGAAATATCATAAGAAAAAGGGTGTTGTGAAGGTAAGGACGGGAGGCTGTGAATGGAATTTGTGGAAGGAGCTGGGCCTGGCCGAGTCAAGCCATTTTGATATTCCTGAAAAATCACGTCCTCAGGGCAGGAACATTGTGTCTCAGGATCTTGATGGTTCCATAAAAGGAAAGCTGAATTCATAATTTGTGAGAAAATGATTCTTTTGTGGCCATAGTTTCTATTTCACTTTGGTGTGCTTTCTTACTGGGGCAAATAGCATGTATGAAATCCCACTGGCACAGCTTAAACTCGCTTGCTCTGCGTGCCTTGCCAATCAGTGAGACACATCCTCTTTGTTAATGATGGGCAAGACAACTATGTCCCCAGAGTTCTAAGGAGGACTTCCTTGTTGTGTTTTGCCCAAGAAACTTTTAGTTGTTCTAGGATTTTAAAAGTTAAAGGTTGACGCTTCAGTCCTTTTCTCTCTTTGCTGTTGCTAAATAGTTTAATTCTGGAACCCAGCATTGTGCATGCAGAAATGCCCTTCTATTGTACTTCAAGCTAGGCATTCTTCTTCTCACTGTATTTGTTGAAGTCGTAGTCTAAGATCACCAACCAGTCCTTTATTCTCTCCAGACGAAAACCTTCACTAAGCCTTGAATTGAATTCTTTATTAGGAAGCATAGAACCACTATATTGTACATGTGAAACTAACGTAATATCGTTTGTGAACTCTACTGGAATTAAAAACGTAATAAAATTTTAAAAAAATTAAAAAGAAGCCTAGAATGAATAGTCGTATATGGAATCTATAAAATAGTGTCATTTATAGAAGGAGTTACAGCACTTACCTTTTGACTGGAATTTCATTTGTTTTCATCTTATCTATTTCTGTCCTTTGAAATTTGTGTGCACTTATTTCTGCTATTATAAAAGTGTTGATTTCACATGACAGGAAGTAATTGACAAATATACAGCTGTTGTAAAGATGATTGACTCAGGAGACAAGCTGAAACTTGACCAGACTCATTTAGAAACAGTAATTCCAGCACCAGGTAAATCTTTTTGCAGACCGTTTAATGTGTATGCTATCGAAATGAGTGATCCCAGCCTTAAAACCATAGTTTCTTGACATTACTTGATAGTTACAGACCCAGATTTCCATTCTAGAAATATATAGCTGCTGGTGTAACTGATACGCTTCATTTCAGGTGACACGATAGTTTGTTTACCAGTCCTCTGTGAAAGCTATTTTGTGGCTGAATCAATTTTCCCTTTCTGGGATTCTTCTTTTTTTTTTTTTTTTTTCTGAAACAAAACAAACTCACAAGGAAAAAAAAATTAATCGTACTATAGTTATTATTAATATATTTCTCTAGCTACCTGAGATAGTAAAGTAAAAGTCTGTATTGTTTTGCTTTTTCTTTTCCTTAATTGTCTCTATCATTTGAGTACTTCCGAATATCTAGCATGAATGCTGCTATGCCCAAGTTGTTTGCCTCTGACCCAGACTTCACAATACTATCCTTGCTAGCACAGCGATGTTAGACTCTAAAACTTCCGCTTATCGGATCCTTTATGCTTTCCCCCTAAAACAAAACTCACTTTATGGCTTAAAATTTTTTTTCAGCTTTAGTGAGATGTGACTGACACACAGTAAGCTGCACTCATATAAAGTATACAATTTGATCCACTTTAACCCGTGAATACTGTCTTAAACCATCCCTACAATCGAGATCATGAATGTACCCATCACCCCCCAAAGTTTTATCACTTTCCTTTATAATTCTTCCCCGCCACCCCTCCACTCCTGCTTACCATGTACCCCGAGGCAACCACTTGTCTGCTTTCCATCACTACAGAAGAGTTCCTGTTTAGAAGTTTATATGAATGAAATCATACCACGTGTCCTGTTTTTTGGTCTGGCATCTCTCATTAAGCATAATTATTTTGGGTTCATGCATGTTGTCAAGTGTATACATAGCTCGCTTCTTTCTATTACTAAGTAGTGTTTGACTATATGGATGTACCACTTTTTGTTTATTCGGTCACCTTTTGATAGACATTTGAGTTGGTCACAGTTTTTTGGTTGTTGCAAATAAAACCTCCAAGAACATTCATATGCAAGTCTTTATATGGGCATATGGTTTCTTTTCTATTGGGAAAATACTTAGAAGTAGAATAGTTCACTCATAGTGGGATATGTTTAAATTTTTATGAAACTGCCAAACCATCCTATGATTTTTATTATTTATTTATTTATTTATTTTTAAAAGATTTTATTTATTTGACAGAGAGAGCAGGATAGTGAGAGCAGGAACACAAGCAGGGGGAGTTGGAGAAGGAGAAGTAGGCTCCCCGAGCCGAAGGCAGACTCCCAACGACTGAGCCACCCAAGCACCCCAATCCTATGATTTTTAAAATGAGGCAAAGTGGAGCACCTGGGTGGCTCAGTTGGTTAAGTGTCTGTCTCTTGATTTCAGCTCAGGTCATGATCTCAGGGTCCTAAGATCAAACCCTATGTCATGCTCCGCCTGAGCGTGGAGCCTGCTTAAGATTCTCTCTCTCTCCCTCTGCACCTCCCCCTCTGCTCACACACCCGCCATCTCTTAAAAAAAAAAAAAAAAAGCCAAAGTAAGCTAAAATTTTTTCTGATTATTTCTGGACTGTAGACATTTCCCCTAAGTACCTTCTACTTGCAATCTAAGTTAAAATGTATCCCTTTGACAAGTAAGTGAAAAAAACCATGAGGATTCTTAGAATGTTAACAGTGATCAAGGCATCTATAAACTCTCCTTTAGAATATTACAGAGTTCTAAAATGATGAAGAACTTCTAAGATGGGTTTTGGTTTTCGTTATGTTCATT
Organism: Mirounga leonina; assembly: GCF_011800145.1. Lineage (NCBI taxonomy): Eukaryota > Metazoa > Chordata > Mammalia > Carnivora > Phocidae > Mirounga > Mirounga leonina. The sequence continues at coordinate 14,365,582 of NW_023270453.1, forward strand.
CAGTGTAGCTGCATTTTGCTATAACAAAGTAGAAGAAAAAAGTGAACATTTCTTTGCATTCAGTGTGATACTCTTTTCTACTGTAGGAAAAAGAATTCTCGTTTTAAATGGAGGCTACAGAGGGAATGAAGGCATCTTAGAATCCATCAATGAGAAGACCTTCTCAGCTACTATAGTCATTGAAACTGTACGTATGTTGACACAAAGAAATTTCTAAATGCTTTAAAAATGTGCCAGAATTCTTTTTCATTGGGTTGGTCTTTGTTTTATTTTAGAGTCTGGGTTTTTTGTTTGGGTTTTTTGTTTGTCTTCTCTCCTATATGGAAATCTGTCGGCTTAGTTTCTGTAATGACTCTGCCATTGTAAAGTATTTTGTGTTCTGATTTCAAAAGAAATGCATATGTGTCTTAGTCCACTCAAGCTGCTGTAACAGCATGCCATAGACTGGGTAGCTTATAAGCAAATGTGCTTTTCATGGTTCTGATGGCTGGAAATGCAAGAACAAGGCACTGGCAGATTTAGCGTCTGGGGAGGGCCTGCTTCCTGGTTCATGTGTCCTCACCTGGTGGAAGGGACAAAGGAGCTCTCTGGGGTCTTATAAGGGCACCAGTCCATTCATGAGGGCCCCACCCCCACAACCTCATCACTCCCCAAAGGCCCTGACACCAAATACAATCACATTGGGCATTAGGTCATAACTATGAATTCTGGATGGGACACATTCAGTCTATAGCAATACTCATTGTGTAAAACCTGAAAAGGACAATTGAATACAAATAGCTTTAAAAATTACCCATAATCCCCCAGCCAGATAACTCCCTTTAATATTTTGATCTGTTCCTTTCCAGTCTTGGTATTTTATAAAATTGTATGCCGTGTGTACAGTTTCACATCCCGACTTTTTTTCTCTCACATCTAATATAAAACTCAATTTGACATGGTATAATTAGTGGGGAATATAGAGTCAGAAGCAATGGGGGAAAAGCCCCAGAGATCAATATTTTAAACAGTCCTCCCCTTCTTTCATAAAGGGCTAGAAGGTAGCAGAGATCAGTAAAGTAATTTCAGGAAATCTGATGTGCAATTCAAAGTGTTGATTGACAGAACGGATGGCTCACTGACAGGCCTGGGAGCATGGCCCTGTAAGGCCTGAGACGTCTCCTGGGGGAAAGAAGGGCCTAAAGCGGGCTTTTCCCCCCTGCCACCTAATGCATTTTGGAACAGCAAACGACTGTGCTGTGCCTCCAAATGAAATCAGTTTTCATACCCAGTACCGTAGCATTCATTAACATTTGGGGGGTTAATAGACCCCTCGGAGAGTCTGATGACCGTCCTGAGCACTCTCTAGAACTGACAGGTAACTGCCCAGTTTCATGCGTTGCGTTAAGGGGTTGTAGGCACCTGAACCCAACACTGGATTGCGTTTGGAAAATGGTGTAGGTCCTTATATGAGAGAAACCACATTTAAGTAAATTGAGCATTTTTTTTTTCTGTCTCTGACAACACGAACTTAAAAACTGGCATTCACGAACATAAACCATAAGGGAAGGAAAGGAAAAGGCGTCTCTCCTGGTACTGAGAAATGTACCGATCTGACTGAATTCATAGATTGAGTTTTTTTTTAAAAACTCGGTCAGTTTTTCTCTCAGCCAGCATAAGGTCATGGAACATCTCATATTTCCTTGGCGAAATGATTCTCCTGCACTTTTTTAAATGCATAGTCCTATCCAAATTAGATCCTGCTTCAATTCATGCTTTCATCTCAGGGAAATGCAAAACAGCTAATCACTGCGGAGGGCATTCTAGGTTCCGTCCAGATCCCTTTGGGTCAGTGTGTGGTTTTCATGGGCCTGTTCCTTTCCTCCCTCCCTGTGACCCGAGCAGCTCCTCCTTCCTAAGCTTGTGTGGCACACAGAACTGCAGTGAGGCAGGGCCTGGGAGGGCCCCACATGGAAGGCCTTCTTGACTGCCAAGCAGCATGTACGTTTCAAAGGAGAAATCCACCTACTACTTTTCTTTTCTTTTGCAGCTTGCCCCCATTTAAAAAATAATCTTTTGTGCCCGCTTCGGCAGCACATATGCTAAAATTGGGACAATACAGAGAAGATTAGCATGGCCCCTGCGCAAGGATGACATGCAAAAAATAATCTGTTTGTGTGAGCCTGTGTCCACTCGTCTGCGTCCCCATGGTTCCTTCACATCATTGCCATGAAACACACAAACTTTCTAAGGGATTTCTCCTGCTATTTTTTATCATTTCTGACATCTGAAATTGTAGATCAGTATCAAAATATTTGAAATTTACTCATTTATTAAGCAGATTTTTAAGTAGCTAACAAATTGTTCAAAAACTGTCTCAGCCTTTTAGCCTGTTTGCCTAATTAACTGAGGGACTGGCTCCCTTCCCATTCCCCAGCTTTGTAAAAAAAAAAAAAGAGAGAGAGAAAAGCGAACTTGACCACAGGCCTTTGTACTTGATAATGAAAGATTCAGCCCTTTGTCATGCTTCATCTGGGAACTTACTTCCTTTAAATACAGTCATTGTTATATATTAAAGGAGTAGCATTTTAAAAAGGATTGTTAAGGGGAGGTATGATTCACAATGAAAAACACTGAAACCTCACTTCAAGGTTAGAGTCATCATCATCGTCATTTTATACTTTGCAAGAGAGAGGACCAGCTTTCAAATTTTAACCAAAAGATTTAATAAGAGCCAAGAATTATTGAGCTCATATTCCTATCATGTTCCAGATATTGTTTTAAGCACTTTATTGACTTGTTTCTATTTCCCAACAGCCCAGGAACCTAGGTCCTATTATTAATCCCCCCCTCGGGGATAGTGGGGCACCGAAGGCTCAAGTCACTTGTGCAGGTGGGATCTGAACTTGGTCAGTCTGGGCTCAGGACCCACATTTGTGCCTCTCTGTTCCCAGGCTGTATCCACTTTTGTGACAGGTGTTCTTTCCCAGTATCTAGTTTAACCCTTTTCCTTTCTTTTGGATACGAACAGAAAAAGCAAATACATTTGAGGTTGGGCTCATTTTCGGTAATAAAGGCCAGCCGAGCTGTCAGAGCTAAACTAGACAGACATGTTTGAGGATCTGAATTGCTTAACATGCTATCTGCTCTTGAAAAAGAAACCCCCAAATGGCACAAACACGGTAAAATTTAACTTCTCCTTCTGAAAGTCCAGGATGGGTGTTCTTTTTTTTTTTTTTTTTTAATTTAAATTATTTATTTATTTATTTGAGAGAGAGAGAGAGAGAAACAGCACGAGAGGGGATAGGGTCAGAGGGAGAAGCAGGCTCCCCGCTGAGCCGGGAGCCCGATGCGGGACTCGATCCCGGGACTCCAGGATCATGACCTGAGCCAAAGGCAGTCGCCCAACCGACTGGGCCACCCAGGTGCCCCAGGATGGGTGTTCTTGATCAGGAAGATCAAGATGGGAGCTTGATCAGCTCTTCTCGGAGGGGCGATGTGTGAGCCCAGGATTTTTACAGCTCATGTCTCCACCACCTTCAACAAGTGGCTTTTACAGCTGCCGTGTGCTTCACACACGCCAAGGCTGAGCAAGGTGGGCCACACGCGAGGACCATGTGCGTCACTTCCGTTCCCCTCTGTGGCCGGGGCTCCATCTTATGACCACACCTCCCCACGCGGGGAACCGGGGAAAAAGCATCCTGGGATCAGAGGACACACGGAGCAGCCAGCAGGTCCCTGCCACAGCATGTAGTGATGACACATTTCACATGTCATTGAAAAAGTCACTGCACTTCGTGATGAGGATGCCCTAGAAAAGTTTAAAATTCAGAGTCGCAGAGAAACGTTAGCTACCATACTAGGGTTACGGGGGTATGGAAAAGGCGCATTTGGATCTGTAAGTGTAGTGTCATTTTTCTTGTCTTTTAAGTCCCTGTGTGTTTTTAATCTTTTTTTTTTTCTATTGTTTTAACTTGTAGGGCCCTTTAAAAGGACGCAGAGTTGAAGGAATTCAATATGAAGACATTTCAAAACTTGCCTGAGTTTGAAAATTTGTTAACACATTAAAATCCTAAAGCATCAAATTGGTGTTCACCAAGACATTATGAGACTCTACTGTGTTAGGGTGTTTCTTTTGTATAAAGCAGATGGATTTATTTAAATACTACTGTATAGTTGTTCAGCTAAGCTTATAGAAAAATCAAATTATGTCTCACGAAGTATCAAAACAATGTAATTTTGTTCTTGTTGTTTTTGTTTCCTTTGTAATATTTCCTTAATGATTTTTTAATCTTCATTAAAAGAATGTTATTGTACAGTGTTTTATATAAGACTATTTAGAATCATACAGTTAGAGGACATCCTTCATATACTGTATATTTTCTGTAGTAAAGTTGCAAACTATAAATATAATGACATTTTAAAAAGTCAGACTATAAATAGAGTCACAGCGTTATTATAGAGATAGAGCTCACACACCATATAATTTTACCCATTTAAAGCGTACAATTCAGTGGTTTACCGTATATCTACGGAGTCGCGCACCCATCCCCGCTATTTACTTTTAGAACATTGTCATCACCGCATGTGCCCATGGTCACTCCCTGTCCTCCCTCTCTCCCCAGCCCCTGGCCACCACCAGTCTACTTCCAGTCTCTGATTTGCCATTCTGGACACTTCGTAATCATATGACATGTCTTTTTATGACGAGCTTCTTTCATGTAGCATCATGTTTTCAAGGTCTGTCCACGTCGGGCCACGTATCAATACTTCGCTCCCATTTTCTTGCTGTATGGGTAGGCCTACTCCCATTTTCCTACTGTATGGGTAGGCCACATTTTTAAAATCCATCGGTCAGTTGGTGGCCATTTTGGCTGTTTCTGCTTTGGGGCTATTCTGAGTAATGCTGCTACATGAACATTCAGGTACAAGATTTTCTGTGGACGTACGTTTTCAGCGCCCAGGAGTGGAGTCGCTGAGTCTCACTGTAACTCATGGGATACCATGTTTAACATTTTGAGGAACTGCCAGACTGTTCCAAAGTGGCTGCACCATTTTACAATCCCATCAACAATGTTGAACTATACATTTTTAAGCAATAGAGCAGTGTATTACTTAGGGATGCAAAAGATAGGAAATCCACCTCCTAGTTGGGTTATGAAAAAAAAAAAATCTTTTTTAGTAAATGAATGTATAGGTCACAGGACAAAAGGAGCAGACCTTAGCTTCCAATGGGGTTCAGAGTGTAAACAGCCTTATTGGGGCTTGGTCTCCGCGGCTCTTCCTTTCTCTGTGTTGGCTCCATTCTCAGCCCCTCACACCAGCAGGATGCCTGCTGGCATCTCCAGCTTCCCATCTTCCTTTCTCCCACAGTTCAAACAGAAGACTGGAATTGAGTTTTAACCAGTCCACATTGGGACAGATCACTCCAAATGCAAGGGTTGGAATATACTGATTGGCCAGACTTGGGTTGTGTGCCAGCCCCTAGGCCAACTCTCTTGGATGTAGCATCAGGGAGAGGTGAGAAATTCTCTAGCCAGAAGCTGGGAGAATATATGCTGGTGAACAGAAACAGAAGACGCAGCATAAGACATACTAATAGGATGATGTCAGTAGCTTTGCCAACACAATTCTTCCAGGAGGAATTCAAGTGTTTCTGAACTAACTTGACAGCATAGTCACATGAAAAGGAACTGAGTTTCAGAGTCGAGCAGACTTGAGATAGAATTTTGGCTGTTCTTTTCACCAGCTATGTAATCTTAGAAAATATCATGTTCTTGAATTTCAATGTTTTTTTTTAAATTTTTATTTATTTATTTATTTTTAAAGATTTTATTTATTTATTTGACAGAGAGAGACACAGCGAGAGAGGGAACACAAGCAGGGGGAGTGGGAGAGAGAAGCAGGCTTCCCGCAGAGCAGGGAGCCCGATGCGGGGCTCGATCCCAGGACCCTGGGATGATGACCTGAGCCGAAGGCAGACGCTTAACGACTGAGCCACCCAGGCGCCCCGAATTTCAATGTTTTTAATATACAAATTGTCAAAAAAAAAAAAGTGTCCCTCTAGGGTTGTTGTGAGAACTATAGAAAATAATAGGAAGTGTCAGATGTGGTGGTGGGCGTAGGTTCAGTAAATGGAGCCACACGTCTGTGGCCTGGCCTGGTATTAATCTGGCCCGAAGAATTTCAGGAGGGAGAAGGTTCTCCCCGATAATAAAATGGTAAATAAACCGCAACAGATTTCACATGCCTCCCCCAAATCTGTTTGGAATCACCTCCCTGGTTTTCTTCATAGGAAAAAATATTTCCTCTCTGCCTCCCACATTTTTATTCTTTTCCCCAACATCTTCCTGAAATTATCTTCAGAATGAAATAAAGTGGCATAATTGAGGTGACTTTTAAGTTTTAAAAATCTGAAGCACAAAAATATGATTCTAGGTGACAGGACATTTTTTCCCATAAGTTCTTAGAGCCCAGTAGTGGTTATGTTACACAAAGTGACTGTAGACACCTAAAATCAAGTTTTATATAGACTCTTTGTTTCCTTTTTAAAGCATCACAAGCTACTTTTCTTTACATAGACTTTTAAATTGAGCACAAGGTACGGAGATTTCACATCTATCCCCTGTCCCCACACACGCACAATCTCACTATCCACATCCCCCACCAAAGTGGCACATTTGTTAATAATGAACCCATGATAATGATTGATGCCTCATCATCATCCAAAGTCTGTAGTTTATATTAGCATCACTCTTGGTATTGTACATTCTATGGGTTTGGACAAATTGATAATGAAATGTATTCACCATTATAGTATCATACAGAATACTTTCACCAGCCTAAAAATCCTGTGATTTGCCTATTCATCCCTCTCTCCCCACAATTCAACTGCTTGGCAACCACTGAATTTTTTTTTTTTTTTTTTTTTTGCTATCTCCCATAGTTTTGCCTTCTCCATAATGTCATATAGTTGGAATCATACACTATGTAAACTTTTCAGATTGGCTTCCTTCACTTATATGCATGTAAGTTTTCTCCATGTCTCTTCATGGCTTGATAGCTCACTTCCTTTCAGCGCTGAATAATATTTCTTTTTCTGGATGAACCACAATCTACCCATTCCCCTACTGAAGGACATCTTCGTTGCTTCTAGATTTTGTCAATTATAAATAAAGCTGCTATAAACATCCATGCGTAGTTTTTATGTGGACATGTTTTCAACTCAGGGTAAATGCCAAGGAGCGCAATTGCTGGATCATCTGGTAAGAATATGTTTAGTTTTCTAAGAAACTGCCAAACTGTCTTCCACAGTGGCTGTGCCATTTTGCATTCCCACCAGCAATGATTGAGCGTTCCTGTTGCTCCACATCCTCACCAGCATTTGGTGTTGTCAGTGTTTTGATTTTCGGCCATTCTGATAGGTGTGTAGTGGTATCTCATTGTTATTTTAATTTGCAATTCCCTAGTGACATGACATTGAGCATCTTTTCATGTGCTTATCTGCCATCTGTGTTTCTTTGGTGAAGTGTCTGTTTAAGTCTTTTGCCCATTTTTTAATTGGGCTGTTCATTTTCTTATTGTTGAGTTTTAAGAGTTCTTTGTGTGTTTTGGAAAACAGTCCTTTATCAGATAAGTCTTTTGCAAATATATTTTCTCCCAATACGTGGCTTGTCCTCTCATTTTTTAGAAAGCTATTTTTCATCATATCACTTGAGGTCATATCAAATTATTGGTAATAGTGTCTTGGGAAACCAGATTCCCTGAGTTTTCTTCATTGGGCATGCCATTGGATCCTATTGCCTTCTGTGCTGCTTTTCCCCTTGTCTACTTCTGTCTATCCATTTTTGCTGTCATACTTGAGTAAATTCATTCAACAAACATTTACCTAGTGCCTCTGGTAAATAAGTCATTGCAGTAGGTGCTGGAGATTAAGATGTGAGAAGCGGGTATAGACCCAAGATGTGTGTTATGTAGGAATTGACAATGTTCAGTGAACTGATACTCAAATGAAATGATTGGCGAGTAAAGAGGAACTTGATAATCTAGGGCAGCAACTTAAAAATCCACCCTAGGGGCGTCTGGGTGGCTCAGTCGTTAAGCATCTGCCTTTGGCTCAGGTCATGATCCCAGAGTCCTGGGATCGAGCCCCGCATCGGGCTCCCTGCTCAGCGGGAAGCCTGTTTCTCCCTCTCCCGCTCCCCCTGCTTGTGTTCCCTCTCTCGCTGTGTCTCTCTCTGTCAAATAAATAAATAAATAAAATCTTTAATAAAAAAAATAAATAAATAAAAAATTAAAAAAAAAAAAAAATCCACCCTAACTTTGCTGGGCCTCAGTAAGAGATTTCATTAACTAATATCAGCATACACCTCAGTTCCTACTTCACTAAAATAGAACCACAGAATTAGAATATGAATCAGCCTTGATTGTTAAATTGGTTATAGGATTGACTGAAGTGTCCCCCAGAAACATTCAGTGAATAACTGAATCATTATACTATTAAAAGGAAACATCCTTGATTTTTCTTTCTCCTACATGGATAGCCCAGAAAAAGTCACTACTGTAGACTTGGCCAGTGTGGAAAAAGTGTTAAAAATAATACTACTAAATTCTTACCGCATTTTTATGTGCCCAGCATATATGAGCATTACTTAAGCATTTTTATGTATTCCGGCAGCCAGGTAACTTTTACTTTGATCTTAGAGTCTTTGGAATGACATATCTCTTTCAGTTGGGATAAGGCTGAAGTTAAAATGCCACTTTTTATGGTATTAAGTGATCCTATAAACATGTACAATGATTTGCATATCTCACACCAGTAGGTACTAAAATAACTCCTGATTCATAGTTCATTTTTACTATACATTGAGACAATCGTTAATTTCCTTTTCTTCCCAGTTATTTCTTTGGATTGCTAATTTTCCAACTCTTAGAAAATTGATTTTCAGTAACTTAAAAACACAAGTAAACATACAAACTTACGACAGAGATGCAATCTGAGACAAGAGGCTGTTTTTTTCAAACATGGGCTCTAATTTCCCCAACAATAAGCCATATATTTGCTTGGTTTAATGGAAACCATTTAGATTGATACTTACAAAGTGCTTTGAAGCTAGGCTACAGAAGTCCTAAAGATGATTAATATATATGACAGATAGCAGCTCTGTGATACCCCAGCTGAGATTTAAGTTGAATACCACTACTCTATACAAAATTAAATACTGATCAATTCCCAGTGGGTTACAAAGTGCTCCAAAGAATAAGAAAACATAATATAGGTAATTGTCAGGTTATTTTCCTTTATTGCTGAAAGCATAATACTTTCAGAAACTAATCAAGAGGTAGACAGTGGAAGAGTTTCTTCTTTTCCAACTATCCCTGTTAATTTGGTTCTTTCATTTGAAGTTCAAAATTGATTATTCATTTGTAACTCTAATTATATAGAGAAGGCATATTACTGGTCTCAGTGGGGACATGTGGACAGTATGAATACAAGTTTAGTTTTATTATTCAACACACCAGCTATTAATAAAGATTTTAATAATTTGAATAATATGGATTTGACTTTAAATCTAGTTTATTTGATAGAACCCTTGTTCAATATCCTGTGTATAAATGCACAGCCCAAGATCATCATTATTATTTTTAAAACTACAGAGCACATATAAAATACTAGGAATCAATCGAAACTTATGTATCTAAAGGTATAAAAGTCTTAAAGGCATAAAAGTCTTAAGGTCCAAATTGTTACCAAGTAACAGAATTAATTATAAGAACCCACTTTTGAAGTCTGTGTTAAATATTAGCATTTTAAGATCAGTATGTTTGAAATAGAAAATGGGAAAGATGTCATAGACTTTTTTAATGTATCATAGGTAACCATAGATGAAGCTGAAAACCAATGCCATTTGCCTCTTTAGCACTGGGGTCACCTTTGGATTCTAGAAATATCACGTTTCTTTAATATTTTACAATTAGGTCAACAGATAATCACTTGATTGTTCAAATAGAGGTTGGGTGTGTCCAAAAAGGGAGTTTTGTGTTCTTTCTAAAATAAAAATGACTTTTATAAATTATGGAGAGAAAGCTTCAAAACAATATAACTTTAAACCTTTTTTTAAGTGCAATTTTACCACTTTGGCCTTTGGAAATATATCCTAATTCTAGGAATTGATTTTTAAAGGGCAGTTAGAAACAAAGGAAAGTACAGACTTAAAATGAATCCAACTGGCACCATATCACGAAGATCCACTAGATTAATGTGGACGTGATGAAGACATCCGATTAGTTGTTTATTTATTCTGCCTTATAAATGTCATTAGCCTTTTGTTAGGACATAACTTGCTAGTCAAATTTATTTTGAAACGAAGTCTAATCATACAAGGTTTAATAATGTAAATGGCATTACTCTCAGACAAAAAGTCTACAAGGAATACTCAGGAAGCCTCCGCGTTCAAGATCATTAAATCGCTGTGAAACGTGTGGCTTCCAGAGAATCTGGAACTGTGATTGTCTACAGATTCATAGTAACATCAACAGCCATGTCAGGTAATGTCCGGAGCGATTTTAAATATGTGAAGAATTTGGGAGCAACACCATCTCTGAGGTGACCTTGGGATAACGGGAGGCAGACCTGTTAGGAGAGATTGTAATTTAATAAGCAGACCCCTCCCATTTGTATCATATCTTATTTGGAGAATGGCTTTGAGAACAGAGAGAGGTTGGTGAACTAAGGCCTTGTGACGGTGTATTTTATGTGTCAACTTGGCTGGGCCATGGGGTACCCACAGAGTTAGTCAAACATGCTTTTGGTGGTTTCTATGAAGGTGTTTTTGGATGACATTTACATTTAAATCATAGACTGAGTAGAACAGATGGCCTTCCTGAAGTGGGCCTCATCCAATCAGTTGAAGGCCTGTGTGGAACAGAGAGGATGACCCTCCCCCCAGTGAGTGGGAATGCTCTCGCTGACTGCCTGTGGATTTCATCTGCAACACTGATTCTTCCTGCCTAATGGCCTTCAAACAAAAGCATCGGCTTTCCCTGGTTCTCCTGCACCATCATCGGTCAGCCCACCCTGCAGGTTGGAAACTACCAGCATTTGTAACAACGGGAACAAATTGTTGTAATAAAGCTCTCTCTCTCCCTGTGTGTGTATTTAAATATACACACACACATATATGTGTTTCTCTTTCTCTGGAGCACCTACTTACACAGGCTTCATGGACTAAAAAGGACTTGTAAGGCCAACGCTGTGGAGGGAATCCTTGCTAACCGTATTGGGCCATCACAGGTACCTTGGCAAGTCTATCCCAACAGCTGGTGACAGGGCTTTAGTATTTATAGCCACAGAACAGTTAAGATCAAGGAACTTCCCTGTTCTTACTCGATGTTCGCCAAATCACCTTCTCAGAAATGAACATCCCATGTACCTGACAACGTAAAAATGTACTCAGCCTGCAAGGTTGAAGACCTGACACTTGAGAATAATGAAATCATCATAGTAAATGCCAAATGTAGGGCTCTGTCCGGAAGCCAGTCTGACTCGCCAAAGCAGCTCTCCTTTGCATGACCTTGATGAACACCTCTTAACATCGGAAGACTCAACAAAATCCTAACTCTTCTTTGCAAAGTGTTTATTTTTCTTCAGATGTATTAACAGGTTTTAAAAACCACCATGATATCTGGTTAGTGTTTTAATTATTCAGACCAAAGAATGACTGCAGGGAAAAACTGTACCTACAGATAATTTCCAAAGCCATCAATCTTTAAGGCCTTTTGAGAAAGCTATAAAGCTGAGGCACGAAGTAATCCTTGTAATGCCCATCGATGAAACCTTTTCCACTGTTGTGCACAAACCAACAGGAGACCTCCGTTCCAAACACTCTATCTGTTCGGTAGTCTTTCTGCAGACCTCTGCAAGGAAAATGGTGCATATAGTTAGGACACAGTCCAAGGCTTGGCCCTTCTGCATATCTGGAAAGGAGACACGCTCCGTCCCTTGCTGTTCTTTGTAGCATGTTCCTTCTAGGGCCATATCTGCTCGCCCCCACACATCCGCACTCTCCAAGTCGTATGGAACATCATTATCTGGGGCTTGGTGTTGGAAGGACAGGGAATAAGCAGTGTATCCTTAGATAATTCAAATAACCCTTTGGAGATTGACCAATAGAGACTTTTCCGGTGAGGAGTGCAAATTAACTTTCAGTTGGAGAGAAGGCGGGAACCCAACACTGGAGTGCTGTGGGCTAACCTCACATGTCACCTGCAGGATGAATCCAAGATGCCCCCCACCTCCCTGGGCGGGTGAGAGTGCTATGTAAGGGCGATGCCGGCTGTTTCTGAGAAATTCATGCCTTTTACTTAAAGGACAAAGAAGCCAATGATTTAAAAAGTCATAGGGCCTATTGTCACTAGTGAGCTTTAGAATATATACAATAGTGCACGGCCCCAGGTCAGCTCAATTTCAGTTATGCGTCACTAGGTGCTTGCGGTAGATGAACTTGAGGCCTAACAGTTACTTTTGTCATTAGAGGATAGCAGATGTGCGTTCACCAACCCCAGATAACTGTTCTTACTGTGATTACCTGTGCTCACCGTTGCTTTATCAAACACACACCCTGATGCCCATTGGTAACTCACTGGTCTCCAGTGCTCCAGAACCAGGTGAGTGGTATACTCACGAAGAGCTCATCTTTTGTTCTCTTTTGCTTTTTAAAGATTTTGACTTATTTATTTATTTGACAGAGAGAGAGAAAGCACAAGCAGGGGGAGTGGCAGGCAGAGGGAGAGGGAGAAACAGACACCCCAAGAGTTCATCGTTGTACTTTGTGTAAAACACAAAGCTACGTGTGGTGGTATGTATGGCTTAATTATGACTGCAATTTTATCGCTTACTTACATAGAAGCCAATGACATTTGTATGCAAAGAAAGTCATTTCTGGGGCGCCTGGGTGGCTCAGTCGTTAAGCGTTTGCCTTCGGCTCAGGTCATGATCCCAGGGTCCTGGGATCGAGCCTCACATCGGGCTCCCTGCTCAGCGGGGGGCCTGCTTCTCCCTCTCCCACTCCCCCTGCTTGTGTTCCCTCTCTCGCTGTGTCTTTCTGTCAAATACATGAATAAAATCTTTAAAAAAAAAGTCATTTCTTATAAAGCAAAGTTGATTGCTTTGTAAAAACTCTTAAAAGGCAAAAAAAAAAAAAACTCACCTGCTTTAAGATGCTATCAGATAGCACAGGGGAGACTACTGTCGAGGACTGGGAGAAATTGAAAAGACTGATAAGAATATTACACTCAGAATGCTTTGCGATATGGAATTCTCACTTCAAAACGAAGCATATGGATAGGGTTTGCATGAGAAAAGCTACACTAAAATGCATTGGGTAGATTCATGCTCAAGAAGAAGAAGAAGGCTCCAGTCTTAGGTAAACATATCCATTCATTCTCTAGCACTGTGGTTCACAGGTATTTTTTTTAAAAGATGTATTTTGAGAGAGAGCGAGTGGGGGGAGGGGTGGGGGAGAGAGAGAGAATCTCAAGCAGACTCCATGCTGAGTGAGGAGCCTGACTCAGGGCTCGGTCCCACAACTCTGAGATCATGACCTGAGCGGAAACCAAAAGTCGGACGCTCAACTGACTGAGCCACCCAGGCGCCCTAGTACACAGGTACTTTTATGATTTCCTCCTTTGATCAGCTTTTTCAGTAATCCAGCTTGTGTCCATAGGGCTAGTAATGCTTGACGGTGAGACCAACAGCTTAATTGTCCTCGGCCTTTTATGGTACCTGTTTGTCTAGCTAGTCCTTATTTGCATTTAGCCTGGCCCACCTGTGCCGTCCTTATGCAAACGTTGTGTATGTGTCTCTTCCTGATGAACCGTTCAGTCTGACATAGGTAACGCTTGCAAGAGCTTTTCTTGCTTCTATGATACTGTGTGAGTTTAATCCCGGGAGGCGTGCTCTCCGTTACTGTTGTATGCCTCCAAGGCCTACCTGGTGACAGTCAGCGTGTATCCCTTCACTTCCATGCTCGCCTCTGGCTTCTTGGGGACCTTTCCCGGTCGTTCATTGAAGATACGGATCTTTGGCTCATGCATGAACTGGCCTAGTGAGACAAAGTCCAGTCGCTGATTTACACAGAACCCAAGGGTAAATAAAAAACCAGTCTCATCTCATTTGGCCCAAGCTGCATTTCTGTCCACCCCCTCCCCAGAATTTCTGGGGTAGAAAGACATATTGAGAGGAGAAGGGCAGAGCGATGGAAGGGATGGGTCCTTCCCAAGAGCAAAGCTGGGCTGCTCGAGCCACAGTCATCTCACATATGAGGCTGACCTACTGGACAAGAAGTGGATCGGAACGCCGGCCCTGATGACGGGGTGAGCACCTGCCACATGGCTTAAATCGCAGGGACAAGGTTTGTGATGCCACATGCTTAAACTGGAACCATTCCTTAAAAAGTAGTAGGGAAAGTGGACCTAGATATCCTGCTTGTTATCACAGACTTCCAAAACCAGTTCACCTCTCTTCAGTTAGAAAAAAAACATCTTCCACATAAAATTGAAAGTGTATATCGCTTCTCTAACCTTTTGCCCAGTTTGTGAGGATGAAATCCTGGTTCTAGGAAAACCTCACCTGCAACGGCAAATGGTCTTGGCTAGAGCAACACCGAGTCCCCCTGCCCTGCTCTGTCGGGTTGCATGAATCATGTTTGTTATCTTCTGTATATTATGAGCTGACATCAAAAACCCTGACTGGCTGGGGAGAGACTGCCCCTCCCAGGGCCAGCCAGTTCTGAAAGACAGCGGAGGACTCAGGAGCATGCTATGATCTGCATGCAAACCATCCCAGGGCCAGACCTCCTCTACCTGGCCTGTGTGACCCGGAAGCATTCCAGGGCCAGGGGCCAGGTAACTAGAGACCACCCAAGAGCCCAAAGCCTGCCGAAATGATTCAAGCTAGCCAACCCGGAACTACCCTGCTCTGCTTTGTCTTCCCACAGAAACTCAGGAGAGGCTCTGGCCTAAACCTGTTGCTTCGGGTCCTGACCAAAACCTGGCCTTCTTCCGTGGCCCTGCATTGTGGGCCATGCCTCTTTGTTTCTAGGGGAACCTGAGTGACAATAAATGGTTCTGTCAATGGCATTGCCCCCTGTGTGTCCTCAGTCCCCTGTATAAATCAAGACCCAGGCACAGAGCATAGCCCCAACCTGTCCTTTGAGTCCAGACCCATCACTGTCCAAGTTCTAACCTCCAAAGTTGCTCAAGACCAAGACTCACTTGCCAGATGGGTGATAAACACCGTACCTATTAGTCCATGTGCTTTAGGTGAAAACTTATTTGTGGGGGGAATGTAGATCCCCAAAAAGTCTACATTGATTGGATGCTTCTTCCAAACGCGATGGAGTAAAACAGAGAAGGACATGTCTTTATCCAGGGTGATAGTCACAGTTTGCTCCTTCTTCACAGAGACAAGCACCCTGGGGCAAAAGGCAAAATGGAGTCAGTGTTTCTAGAACACACTGTTTTTAGGAAGTCATTCCTCCCACCATGAACTTGAGCTCGCCATCCCGCCCTGGACAATCCCACGAGTATTCTACTCCCTCTACAGCACTTTTCATTACAGAATGTTGTTTTTGCTCCTGGCTCCGGAATTCTGTCAGTTTATATGTTTGTATAAAAGCAATGAACAGGTAATCATGGGAAAATATGACTCATAAGACACAATCATAGTGTTTCCGGGCACACTCCGACATGGAGTTGGCTGGGGATTTTTGATGGATTCATTCACTTATCTGGCACGTCTTTATCGAGTCCTCACTACATGCCAGGCCGCAGGCTGGTGCTGAGACACACAGTGGCCAAAAGACATGGACTCAGCTGCCGGGGGGCGGGGGGCAGAGGGCTGAGTAGGCAACAACAATCTCTCTGAACCTCGACTTCTTCACATTTAAAATGATGACTGTAAATTCTGCGTTTCGATCACGGATTTCTGGATCGATTTGTGTAGTCATGTGTGGATGACAGACCCGCATCTGGACGTGACAGTACTCGCCTCTGATTAATGACATGAGCTGTGTCAGACCAGGAAAGGACAGACACCCGAGAGCCCCGACTCAGAGTGATGGTCTTGGTGCTGATCTCTATTTTCATGTCTTCGCTTTGTAAATAAAATCCCAGTGTTCCAAAATAGGTGCTGAGTTTTCCATTCTTGGGTTTCTTAGCACCAATGAGCTGCCCATTGACCAAAATCCCTGGAGGAGAAAACACGCTTTTTTCTCTCTGTGTGCCATTTTTTTGCACATGCGGGCACCATTATTCAAATTTACAAAACTTGACAATATGGGAAAATTATCATTTTTTGCTTCAGGACTTACATTTTTGTCCTAAGCAACTTTCACTTTGTTACTATGTCTTATTGTACTTTAAATGATTTATATCACAGCAAGATCTGCTAGTTCATACAGTTTCTTAGCTATTCTAATTCCCTTAGGAATATATTTATAATTCATTTCTCACTAATTATCAGAGTTTGAAAAGTACAGGACTTCTTTTATGGTGGGAAAGAAAGAAATTCCAAGTAGTGACAGTGAAACATGACAATGATCTAATTGCCTATTTCAAATATAGCATCTTTTTATTTTACCTGATTCTGGATCAGAAACAAGGTTGAAAATCTTTCCAGGTTCTGAGTCAATATTGAAACAAATATTCTTTTCATTTTTTGGTAGGTAAATGATGAAATGTGGGTCATTTTCAACTGGAAAATACACAAAGAAAATGAAATCAAACAAAATCATAGAAAGGAAGGTGACATTGAACAGTACTTTATTCCTGAACATCTTTAACTTAACAAGAACAAGTATTTATGGTGCTTCTACTAGATGCTAGGTTCTGTTCTAGGCGTTGGGGACCCAGTGGTGCAGACCCATTGTCCCTTCCCCATGGAGCTTCTGTCAGAGTTTTATTATTTTACAAATATAGTGTATACTTATTCTGAAACTATCACATATGATCTAGGCTAGAGATAAAAAAATGAATAAGAAAGACACAAAAGGGGTGCCTGGGTGGCTCAGTCGTTAAGCGTCTGCCTTCGGCTCAGGTCATGATCCCAGGGTCCTAGGATCGAGCCCCACATTGGGCTCCCTGCTCAGCTGGAAGCCTGCTTCTCCCTCTCCCACTCCCCCTGCTTGTGTCCCCCCCACCTTGCTCTCTCTCTCTCTCTGTCAAATAAATAAATAAAATATTAAAAAAAAGAAAGACACAAAGAATAAGAAAAGCACACATACACATCAGGTATACATATATATACTATATGTGTGTATATACATACCATGAGTGTTGTATAGATAGAGAAAAAGATGTGTGTTTTTTTAAGTAGCTATACACAAAACATAAAAATAAAGGAGACATAATATTATTTGTTGGCATACAGATATTAATCAATTCCAAGAGCAATGAAGCATCAAGCTTCTCTCAAGAAAGAACTCCTTTGCTACTAGATAACCTTATTCTGACTGATCTTTCTTGTTTGTTTGTTTGTTTAATCATTCAACAAATAGTTGGTGAGAAAAAAACCCAACTATGTCCAAAGCACTGAATTAGGCAATGTTTGGTATAGCTACAAATAAGTCATGGTCTTATTTATAAGACCTTCAAGAAAGTCACAATTTAATGAAGGAGTGACCAAGATTCTCTCCTTGACCAAACTCCACTTAGGCTCCCCCGACCTTTTCAACAAGGCCTCAACTTTTGGACTTACATGTTTGTCTCTGCATTTTCCAATTTTAGCAAGAATCCTAGTAGGCTGGCTTAGCTAGAATCCCCACCTGCCATACTGAGCACCCTTGATATCTAACTGGGTTCCTCACTCCCCACCGCCCTCCAGGTGACATCTGATCGCCTGACTGCCTTCAGCAAGAATCCTGTTAGGTCGGTTTGGCCAGAATCCCCCTTAATCCTGATGTTTCCTCTGAGTGATTTTGCACCCACTGCCTCACCCTGTCCTTGTCTATAAACTTCAACTTTGCCATGCTGTATTTGGAGCTGAGTCCAATCTTCTCCACCCAACTGCAAGACCCCATTGAGGGGGTCCCCATACCCATTGTAATGGCCCCCCTTGAATAAGGTCTTCCTGACCTTGCGTGCTCTAACGAATATCAGGAATAATTTTTTTCCTTCACAGTTTTTCTTCATTGAGACAGACACACCCACTGAGGGAAGAGAGAATAAAATAAATGACACAAAAATAGCACAAGTGCAATGCTCTGAGGGTAAAGATGAAGGGTGACCAGCCCCGCCTGGCCAGTTGAGAAAGGACTGGTGAAGGAGTTC
This sequence comes from Mirounga leonina, assembly GCF_011800145.1. Lineage (NCBI taxonomy): Eukaryota > Metazoa > Chordata > Mammalia > Carnivora > Phocidae > Mirounga > Mirounga leonina. The sequence goes on from NW_023270453.1 coordinate 14,383,888, forward strand.
ACACAAAACCTTGAAGCTAGGAGAGGCAAAAGACACAGAAGAAACAGATTTTAATCTGAATACACAGCATGGAGGTATAAAAGTGGGTGATTTGTTGGCAAAGTACCTCAGTGTAACTAGGGGATGGGTTCTTGAAGAATGTAGAAAAAGACCAAAAATGGGGGTTGTGGAGATGGGTGGAGCACCACACCTAAGAATGAAGCTTTAAGTTGGGGAGCTATTTGTAGTTTTTGAGAAAAAAATGGGACATGATTTGACTTTAGGGAAATTACTTGTCACAGTATAAATTAAGTATTGGGAAGTGGACGTGGGAAGATCAGTTAGCAGCTAACGCAGCAGTAACCCAGGCAAGAGATGTTACATTGAATGGGAAACAGGACAGACGGGGGACAGAAGATTCCAGAGACCAGTGGTAGAATCCACAATGTCAGGTAACTTAGCGTAGAGGAACAATTCAGATCTGCCAGGCTTCCTGCCTGAGTCCCTCAAGGCCCCGGAGACAGGAAGGTCTGAGCTGTAAGAACCGTAGTGATCGTCTTTTCCAGATTAAAATGAAAGACCAGGCTTCCACTCATTGAGAGGCTATTGTCTTCTAGATGTTGTCACAAAGTCCCATGCAAACATTAACTCAACTAATTCTCTTCGTATCCTCGCAGAGGACAGGTCACCTGCCCGAGGTCACATTACAGAGTTAGTGCGTGGCAGAGCTATGAGCAAAGCCAAGCTGTCCAATGACAAGCCCATTCTCCCACCTACTCTGATACGCTCGTTTACGTTCATGTGTGTGTTTTGGAACATGAAATGGAAGATAAGCGAATGCAGAACAGGAATACAATCTGGTACTTCTTTGCACCCCTCACATTACCAAACTCTTGTGGTGAGGTCAATAAATACTTGGTGAATTGATTTTGTGTTGAGCTGGGCACTAGAGGGCATCATTAAAACACAGAACAAAGGTTCTCATCTCTTTTTCCATTAAAAAAATTCATTTTGTGATGATAGCCTCTTCCTTTACACAAATAAGGTGTTTTGAAATATTTTTTTGAAGGACATAGCTTTTATTAGAGATCATCATTGATTTTGCCATTTTAATTAACCAAAATCCCACTAATCAGACCTGCTGGTAGGTAACCACGAATCAACTACTGAACTGGTATCACTCTAGGCAGCAGAAACGTCATGTTTAGGTGAGTCTGTGTAGCCTTACATTTAGATCAGGTTGAAGGTAGATTGAGGGCTTCCATGACTAACTTCATAGATTCCTGAGGACCTGGTGTTTATGAGCTTCCACAAGGAACTAAGGTTATAACCACCCTGCAATTTATCACCATCTCCATTTTACTGGTGGGCTCACTGAGACCTAGAGAGGTCCCAGAGTCTGGCCCACTGTCACAGGGGCAGAGTCTGACCCCGGTACTGTCTGACTCTCAAGACCTTGTCCCTTTAACTGCATCGTACAGCCGACTATGTACACTCAGAGGAAGCACCGCATTCTTACTGGAAAGAATATAAAAAATGAGGTTAGCTTTATCTCTGCACGTTTCTACAGAAGCTTCATCTTGCAAAGCCACAGTGTGAGGGGCTCACGCACCTGTCCTTGCCCTTGTCTCTTGCTCTGAGAGCCACTCAGCACAGGAAAGATGGCAATTTTGCCAGCACTGTAACCTGACCTGTGGATGCCCTCCCCACGTGTGCAGTGTTGTAAAGTTAAATTACCCCTGCTGGCCGGAAGCTCAGTGCAGAGCCCCTCATAAAGCTCTGTCCTCGGACGTGCCAGGTAGGACAGGGGAGGGACCTCCGGATAAAGCATTGCCGCAGATGAAAGAGCGAAAAAGCAAATCACTTTTGGCCCACAAAGAATACTTTTAGAGACAAGCCATAGGGGTGAGTTGCACTTGCTCTAAAAATTGAATCGAAGTCCTCACTATGTTTTCTCCTGCCAATTTGGTGCTCTGTAAGTGGTGGGTGTACAGTCTTGAGAAATCAGTTCTGACAGTCAGAAATGTTCTTGCTAGAAGATTCTGTGTTCCAGGCAGCCTAGAAAAGCTGCAAGCTTCTAGGAACATCAGGAGCTACTCTGCTATTGAAATTTCAGATAAAGGGCTGATATCCAAGATCTAGAAAGAACTTCTCAAACTCAACACCCAAAAAACAAATAATCAAGTCAAAAAACAGGCAGAAGACATGAACAAACACTTCTCCAAAGACATACAAATGGCTACCAGACACATGAAAAAATGTTCAAAATCACTTGTCATCAGGGAAATCCAAATCAAAACCTCAATGAGATACCACCTCACACCAGTTAGAATGGCAAAAATTAACAAGGCAGGAAACAACAAATGTTGGTGAGGATGTGGAGAAAGGAGAACCCTGTTGGTGGGAACCGCAAGCTGGTGCAGCCACTCTGGAAGACAGTATGGAGGTTCCTCAAAAAATTGAAAATAGAGCTACCCTATGACCCAGCAATTACACTACTGGGTATTTACCCCAAAGATACAGATGTAGTGAAAAGAAGGGGCACATGCACCCCAATGTTTATAGCAGAAATGTCCACAATAGCCAAACTATGGAAAGAGCCAAGATGCCCTTCAACAGATGAATGCATAAAGAAGATGGGGTCCATATATACGATGGAATATTACTCAGCCATCAGAAAGGATGAATACCCACCATTTGCATTGACCTGGATGGAGCTGGAGGGGATTATGCTACGTGAAATAAGTCAAGCAGAGAACGTCAATTATCATATGGTTTCACTTATTTGTGGAACATAAGGAATAGCATGGAGGACATTAGGAGAAGGAAGGGAAAAATGAAGGGGGGGAAATCGGAGGGGGAGACGAACCATGAGAGACTATGGACTCCGGGAAACAAACTGAAGGTTTCAGAGGGAAAGGGGGTAGGGAGATGGGTTAGCCCGGTGATGGGTATTAAGGAGGGAATGTACTGCAAGGAGCACTGGGTGTTGTGTGCAAACGATGAATCATAGAACACTACATCAGGAACTAATGAAGTACTGTCTGGTGTCTGGCCCAAGCTGATTCATACACGAAACTCTCCTCTCTCAGTGGAGGTCAACCATGCCTGTAGAAGTCACCTGGTTTACCAGGACTTTTTAATTTTATTTATTTATTTATGTATTTATTTATTTATTTTACCAGGACAACTTTTAAATGTATATAAATAAATGCTCCACGGGATTGCGATCCAGGAAGCCAGGATGTGAAAGCGGTGGTAAAGGTCTCTTACCTCTCATCACATGTGGGGGAGGAGTTGCCTCCAGCACTTGGGCTCCCAGTACGGGCATTGGGATCTTCGGTGTTGGGGAAGGGTTGACCCAAGATGGGACTGAACTCAGAACAACCTTGTTTCCATAATACAGGGCGCCTGTATAGAGAAACCCGGAGCCATTAGTTCCCATGGAAATTTCTTACAACTTCAAGTATCTGTGTTACGCAGAACCTAGAGGTTCTCAGCTATGGTTTTCTCCCATTACTTTTATTCCAGAACTTTCTCTGTTCCCGCTTTTCCTGTTTTTCCACTGTGGGGCCTGCTCGAGGGCTCTCTGCAGAGTCTGGGCCCCGGACTGTGGGCTCTGCCCCACAGAGGCTGGAGAAGGGCCCCACGTCTTCAGCCCAGGCCCGGGAGATGATGTCCAGGCCAGCCCCTGGAGAGGTCCTGGATTACAGCTGCCTCGGCCTGGGTCCCTTCCTATTGCCTCACCAAACAACAATCTAAACAATTCAGTTTCTCAGCCAGCTCATTTCCCCTGCTGGTTATAGCAAGTTCATTTTGCTTTCTGATATACAGGCAGCCTTCCTGTCTTAGAGAAAACAAATGGCAGTTCACCTAGGCGTCTTACCTAGCTGATACAAAATCACTTATAAATGCCAGTTTATCTAGGGCGAGTTTCTGCCCAGAGAAATTTAGCTGTGGGGCCCCAGGCTCTTGTAACTGGGATGTCAGAAGTAAGAGCTCCTTGAACCCTAGACTGCTGCGGTTACCTGGTATCTCACTCGGACAAAATGAAAAATGTGGAAAGTGATCCCTCCAGGGTGTGCAGGCCATTCTTAAGACTGTGTTTCAATAGGACTAGTTCCTAAGAAAGGGAGGGCAGGAAGAAGGTGATAAGCCAACGTCTTCTAAACTTGGCACACGTGCCCCTGAGCACAGCTTAGGACTTCTCCCCAGGACACAGAAATCATGGGTGGCTTTGTGGCAATTTCAAGGTTCTCAGCTTCCACGTGTACTTTTCCCAAGAAAACTCCTTTCTCCCAGTTGAGAAGTGGAAGGCATGCTCTCTCACTAAAACCCCCCCGGGAAAATTGGTGTAGTGCCGAAAACTGGAATGACTCCAATCCGTTGCAAGGGACACAAATCCGTTTGCAAGTCAGTTTCCAGTTCTTTGCTTTAAACAGAGTTGAAGTGGGACCTGAGCTGTCATGCGCTAGATCATTAAAAATAATTTTTTTATATCTAGCATACTAGATCCTATGTGAGTTTGGCATATAACTTTGAAGAAGCTGTAAGTGAGTGACAGTTGCTGTGACCAAATTCATTCCATTCCTATCTACTTAACCTATGTCAACAAGATTTATCCGGACTTAGGCCTATAAAAACATTTTTTTTAAGATTTATTTTTAAGGAATCTCTATATCCAACTTGGGGCTCGAACTCACAACCCCAAGATCAAGAGTCACACACTCCACCGACTGAGCCAGCCAGGCACCCCTAAAATTTTTTTAAAGAAGAAATGACACTGAATCTGATCTCTTTCCATCTATTAATAAATAACACTTACCCATAGGTACTCGAAAAAACAGCCACATTTTTTTCTCATTAAGAGATGATTTTCAATAAAATTTTACTTTGGGATATCAAATTTATAATCCATGTATATTATTTTGACCAATTGCCTACTTGTAGTAATTTTAATAAAACTCAATCTAGAAAAAAAATTTGAACACTCAGAATCTAATGGTCACAAGAAATTGAAAAAAATTTAAATTTGTAAACATTTTTCTTGCATAGGAGCAGGATGATCAGTAAAAGTCTTTCCCACATAGCAGTGTATTACACTGAGACATAATTCTGCCAGTAATGGAAATACCAGTTCAACTAGAAAAAGGAACCATATAAAATTTCTAATAATAGAATTTGTTTATGTATTTTTTTAATGGATGATGGAGAGTACCAAGTTAGGTATTCCATGTCGTTGAATACACTTAAAACAGTGATGTAACAGGTTTATTTTAAACATTCACTACTGGGGCACCTGGGTGGCTCAGTCAGTTAGGCGTCTGCCTCTGGCTCAGGTCAGGATCCCAGGGTCCTGGGATCGAGTCCTGCATCGGGCTCCCTGCTCAGTGGGGAGCCTGCTTCTCCCTCTGCTTGCTTCTCTCTCTGTTTGCTGCTCCCTAAGCCTGTGCTTTCTCTCTCTCTCTCTGACAAATAATTAAATAAGAAATCTTAAAAAAAAATTCAATGTTTACAATACGCCCCAAATTAAATTCGCTGCAACTATTTAAGTGTGGTGAAAAATGGTTAAATGCTGATTTAAACAATGCGTGCCGGGGTACGTAGGTCTTCAAAATTCCTTTGGGAGCTAAGTGAGCAAAAGTTCTAAGACCATAACAATAAACTACCCCAAAGTAAATTGACAGGAAGAACTCGGACACACGGGGACCCAGGGCTGGGAGCAAGAGGTGGGCTACAGGGGGAGAGGAGCCGAGGTTGGAGGACCCCAGTGCAGGCTAAGAAAGCTGACCCGTCCTATTTGTCCAGCAGATGGAAGCACTGACCTGAGCAACAGGAATGATCTTGAGGGGGAGAGTCGGCCAGCATGCGCTCATCCCCGGCCTCGTTCTCAATCACCATCGCGGTGAGTGGGGTCACTATGTGATGTTCCAGAGACATCTGCAGGATAGTTTTTGTAATTTTCCTTTTGGCAGCAGCTGTAGGTGCCAGGCTTCTATATTTGGGAAACAGAGGCATTCAAGAACATTACTGTGCTTACGTCCCACACCCCACCACCTCTGGGCTCAGCCGGGACCCTGGGGACTCCAGATAAAAGAAGGCTAACTGGCTCCATGAAGCCAGGATTTTATTTAGCCATGCAGTCCTACAGGACTTTTTTTTTTAAAAAAAAATAGACTTTATTTTTCAGATCAGTTTTCGGTTCACAGTAAAATTGAGGAGAAAGGACAGATTTCCCAGATACTCCCTGTGCCCACACACCACAGCCTCCCCCATTATCAACAACCCCCCACCAGAGTGGTGTATTTGTTACAACCTCTGAACCTAAGCAGACATTTACTCATCACCAAAGTCCATGGTTTACATTAGGGTTTGTTCTTGGCTGTGCACATTCTGTGGGCTTTAACAACCGTGTGATGACATGTATTCACGATTGTACTATCGTACAGACACTTTCACTGCCCTAAAGATCCCCTGTGCTCCGCCCGGTCATCCTGCCCCTCAGCCCCTGGCAACCACTGATCTGTTTTCCAGGGATTGTTCCTGAAAAATCAGTATTGAACTTCAGCAAAGTGCTGTGTATCTGTAATTTTGCTGTGAATGCACCCAGCATGCTTCAGTAAAGGGGCAGGGATAGTCACAGAAAACTAATTGATGGTGACCATGATTTCTACCACAGGTGTGTGTGTGGGGGGGTGTTCTGTGGGAAGGAGAACAAAGGACCCTTCAGAGAGGACAGAAGTGTTCTATAACGATCCGGGTGGTGATTACATGGGTGACACATCTAAGGATTCATTAAACTGTACGCTTAAAATTCATGCACTTCACCCACTTTGTGTATGTTATACCTCGATAAAAAAGAAAATTGTGAACTCAGCTTTACTTAAAGTGCTTGGAACCAGTGGAAATTGACAATCCAAATCCCAAGTTAATTTGCCGCTTTTCTTGGTTCCAAATCCTTCTTGTGTATTACTTTCAAAATATTCAAGGCAAACCTCTTACTTTTGCAAATCCCTGTTATGTATACTCTTCTCTTCTTACCGCTCAGCTAGAAGTTGGTTGATTGTCAGATAGGCCCACAATTTCCTGGTGAAATCAGGATCTGCATGCTTGTCTTTTGATAGAAAATCCTCCAAGTCGTCCATTTCGGCCAGAGTTTCTAAGACTAACTCCGTGTTAGCCTGGATGATGGAAGATTCAGTTGAAAGACATCGGGGGAGCAGAACTATAGTTAATCAATCCGCATTTTTCCTACCTACTGTGAGTGAATCAGGGAGCTATGTAACTTCAAGGGAAGCGCAAAATAATTCAAAAGAATACAAAAGAGGAAGTAAGTGCACACATGCAAGGTTTGGGATTGGCTTTGGGATCAGAAGGGAAGGATTTACAGAATGGTTTGGGGACCATGGCAGAGATATTCTCATGCCTTCCCTTCCACTTTATCACTTTTATTCCACATGCAAGATTCTTGGAATGCAAAATATTAACCTGTTAATATACAAGATGGACTGTATCGAGGGGACCAGTTAGTCTTTTGAGAAATAAGGAGATAAGTAGAAGTACCGAAGTGGCAGTGATGATGCTCTGTAACTGCTCCAATTTATCAGGGTTATATTTTCCTGCCACCACAATCTCTGAGCCTCCAAAATAGTTGTGGAAACTGTTTTGAGTGACATCCGATACTGATAAGTGGGGATAGTTGAACTGAACATTCCGGAGCAATGGAGTAGAGACCTGGTTGTAGAATTTCTACAATTCATAAAAAACAGAGAAATCATTATTTTCATACTACTTCATCAGTCTAACACACTTTTTTAAAAGGGAGGAGGGGCAGAAGGAGAGAGAGAGCATCTTAAGCAGGACCCACGCCCAGCACAGAGCCCGACTCAGGGCTGGGTCTCACGACCCTGAGATCATGACCTGAGCTGAAATCAAGAGTCGGACGCTTAACCAACTGAGCTACCCAGGTGCCCCTAAAGCGCTTTTTGCTGAGATTCCTCAAATGGTTAGCTGGTATCTCTTAATTTATTTTCACAGGATCTCTGTGGAAAGCTATGAGACAGGGAAAATTCTCACAATTATCAGATGAACTGAGAAATGGAGAAACTAAAAAATTGTTAAGAATATTACCCTTGGGGGTGCCAGTCAGTTAAGCGTCTGCCTTCGGCTCAGGTCGTGATTCCAGGGTCCTGGATGGAGCCCCGCGTCAGGCTCCCTGCTCAAGTACATTTACAGGCTATCGTTTGATCTGTGTTGCATTATAAAAAGCTGATACCAAGGTGCCAATGCACTTTGAAGGGGAAACAATGGCTGCGATGTTAAGAAGGACCAGTTGTTTAGTGGGACTGGAGAGCCCAGAAGCTTTGATGATGCGTGGGAGGACTTGCTCAGGGAGTAGGGAGTGTGTGCCCATCCCCCTCCTGCCTTAAATCTCACTGTCAATGCAGAGCAGATACCCATGCAGGGTGGGGTGAGAGAGCAATCGAACACTTTCTGGTTGTCACGGCCGAACATAGCTGAAATGATGACAATTGTGACTTAAATTTGGCTAGTTGAATGACTTTGAATGAAGGAGGAAGAAAGAACAGAAAAAAAGTGTTACTTTGAGCTGGGAGGATGTGTCCTGGTTTCCATAAATCCTTTGAGCAATTCCACGGTTTTCATTGGATAGTCTCTTCAAAAAATCATAATCAACGTCAAATCCTATCCCCAAGCTGAACAAGGAGATATTGTCTCGGATGTTCTGCTTCACGTTTTTCTGAATTTTTGACAATTTCAGTTCACCTAAAGTTGATGACGACAGAGAGGAAGAGAATGAGGGGCAATGTTATAATGTTTTTGGAAAATCCACGGAGGGCAGTTTAGCAAAATTTGTCGAATTAAAAATGCACTTCCCCTTTTTAAAAAAAATTTTTTTTAAGATTCTATTTATTTATTTGACAGAGAGAGACACAGCGAGAGAGGGAACACAAGCGGGGGGGTGGGAGAGGGAGAAGCAGGCTTCCCGCGGAGCCGAGAGCCCAATGTAGGGCTCGATCCCAGGACCCCGGGATCATGACCTGAGCCTAAGGCAGACACTTAACCGACTGAGCCACCCAGGTGCCCCTGCACTTCCCCTTTGACCCAGAGACTCAACTTCTAGGGGTTTTTCTTAAGCTGCACTCACACAAATGGAAATGACGTATGGGCAATCATACATAGCAACATTATTGGGAGTAGCAACAGATTGAAAACAAATGCACAGCAGTAAGGGAGGTTGGTTAAATGATGATACATTCAAACTGTGGGATACTATGCAACTATGCAGTTATTAAAAAGAGCAACGTAACTGTATGTATTTATATTGAATGATCTCAAAGATACATTTTTAAGGGGGAAAACTGTAAAAATTGGTATATGTAGGATGTATTTGCATATAAGCATGTGTGTATGTATGAGTGTGTATATATATTCACATATAAGTGTGTATAGATGTATATGGAGTATACACATATGCACAGAATATATCTGGAAAGATACACAAGAAATTGCTAACCAAAGATTGCCTCTGGGGACAGGAACTGGATGGTTAAGGGACAGAAATAAGAAGCAGACTTAATTTTCTACTATGTTTCCTTTTCCTCTTTATGAGTTTATTCTCAAATTGAGTTTTCTATTTTTATTTTTTTCAAGATTTTATTTTTTTAAAGTAATCTCTACACCAGTGTGGGGCTCAAACTCACAACCCCGAGATCAAGAGTCACATGCTCCACCAAGTGAGCCAGGCAGGTGCCCCTGAAATGGAATTTAAAAAGTAAGCTGATCTGAGAGGTAGAATTCAATCTCTACCACTGAATCTACCACAAAACCATAATGACAAATGGTTGCTTTTCGTCTAAAACTCTAGTGGCCACTGTCATGATTGGTCCACTGGTCTTCCTTCCATCGAGCTGCGTCTGGCACAGGTCCTTATCTGCATGGCAGACTGCAACACAATCTAGCATGCACTTTTGTATTTGCCAGTAGAAAGACACAGATGAAGCAGATAAAAATAACAGCACATGATAGAAGCCAGGAGAAGTTGGGCCATTTTGTGGCGAAGAATGCATAATGTACAGGATATATCAGAAAGAAGTCATTTCTCCAGTTGCCGTGAGTGACTGGGGGAATGTGGAGAAGGATGGAATAGGATGGAGAAGGATGCAGACTCCAGAAGTGTTCTGGAGACTGGGGACGGACACACTCATCCCACCCACTCCCGTACGCCACCTCACATACCTTAAGTTGAGAGAATAAATGTAATAGCATATTATTACAGTTCATACTCAAATTTCCCCACGTTGTGGAGGCCAAATGGGCGCTTTCAAGAGCATCACCAAGAAATGTCTGGGACTGGGTTTCAAGGGAATGAGTGCTCCAGGGTCAAAAGAAGTCTCCTGTTAGAAAGCATGGGGCTACAGTGGTTTAGAAACTTGCAAATGCCATCAGATTTCCCATTTGAAGCAAGAGTTAAATATTTGTCACTAGAAGATTGAAGTGCTACTTGCCTACTGTTGGGTCGCCGTCAGAAACCAAAATGATCAGAGAGACTGATTCAGGGTCCAGCATTCCCAAATTATTGGCTTCATTCAAAATAAAGATGGCGCGCAGAAGGGCTTCGTTGATATTTGTGCCTGTTAAAGTAACATTATGTGCTGTTCCGTTATGTACTGTCTCTTTGCACAAAAACCATCACATCCTGGGTTCAGGTTCGTCCGTCTGGTGATCACTCATACGTCATTTTATTCAGTACCCAAATCCTTCGATTGTTTTCCAAGTGACACAAATTTCTCCCAGGCTGGCCAAGATTCCCCAGGGGAGTAAAATACTCACTTTGTAGTAAACTATTCCCTTAAAGATGAATTCATCCTTTCAAAACACCCATCTGTCATTTTGTTAAACACCCAATAGAAGGTCCCTAAATCAGCCTTGCTGACATGCTGGGACATTGGTCTGGGGACAGTTGCATTTTATGCTGAGAGTCATAAGAAGGCTAGTGTCACTTGCTGATATCCTTTTCTGAGAAAGATTGGGATGGTCACAGACTTGTGTGAGATGGGTTATGCCTCGTACTTTCACAAGAAATTAGTATTCATCATGGAATAATGCATGCATTACTTAAGGCAGGCCATTGCAAGCTGGGCAAAGACCACTGTGGTAGGGAGTGATACTTGCTAAGTGAATGAAGATTTGAACCCTATGAATGTTTCTCACTGGGCTCTAGGGTAAAGTCACTCACCTCCACTAGGCTGGATTTTCTCAATATACTTCTTGGCATCTGCAATCTGTGTTTTAGTAGCTGAGACTAAATCATTTCTCCAGGTTCTAACATTGTGGTTGAAGTCAACCACAGAGAATTGGTCTTCATCTCTTAGGTCATCCAATATGGTCTTCATTGCTTCCACTGTCTATTTCAAAAAAGAATGAAGAAGGGTCTCATTACATTAACTCTCAGCCCAAGAAGAAAGGAGGAAGACCAAGAATTCATCCTATCATCTTGCAAGTACCAACTCAAGCTGTCATTCATCCAGAAAACCTCTTGGTCATAAGCCAGCAGATCTGTGGTACTTTGTCAGAGCAGCCCCAGGTGACCAAGATGAGGCCTGGGGGGAAGGTGCATTGAATGTCTGCCATGTTGGGAGGGAATCAAAGAAAGCAGGGAGCCCTGAGCACCCTTACCAACAAGGAGGTACTTACTTGTTTCATTTTTATTCCCCACATTGAGCCGCTAACATCAATGACAAAGAGGATGTTTTTGGGAATTGGGTCCAGGTTTTCAGGTGCAAAAAAGTGGACAAAATATCCATTAAATACCTGGAGAACAGAACACAATGTTTAGCATGTAGGAAGGCAGGGCCCTAGGGACTAAGAGAGAAGAGGCAAGCCACAGGGAACAGGAGGAATGCTGGTCATAAAGGGGAGGCTCGGTGTCCATCCATGTCTCTCCCTCCTCCTTCCTGCTCTCCCCCACTCCTCTGCTGGGAAGGTCCAAGACTTCTGGGTAGTTTCATTCCCCAGGGCATTTCACTTTGCTCCCCTCCATCCACCCAGTCTTCATGGACAGCCTGCCTTCCAGGCACCCTGCTAGCCAACAGCCAATGGGGCAGGATCTCTGCCCTTACCGGGCTCACAGGCCAACCCAGAATCCAGACAAGTAAAGAGACAGTTGTAGCAGAGTGTTACATGCTGTGATCAGGAAAATAAAGGACTCTGAGAACGCCCAGTGGACACGTATCTGACTCAGATGGGGGAGTCTTTCCCATGGAAATGGAATCTGCACTGGACTTGAGCATGAGTTTGGGACTTGGGCAGGCTTGGGGGGTGCAGGTAGGAGTGGGGAGGAGAGTTCCACACAAGGGTGAGAAAATATGGCACACTAGGGGCTCTGTAAGTGGTTCAGCACCACGAGGGCTATTGAATTCAAGAATTCAAGGAATTAGAGTGGAGAGTCAGCAGGACAGATCATGAAGGACCTTTATCAGCACTCTAGAGAGTTTAGATTGTTCTCGAAGTTACTAGAAGTTCGCTCCAACTGGATTTGGGATCTCCGTCTTTGTCTTCTGCTCTAGGCTCTAACGCCTGGCTCCCCTAGTTCTCTTTCCACTGCCCTTGGTCGCTTCTACCAGGACAGTACAATGCCTAGCTGGAAATGTGTAGCTGTGGACACTTCTCTACCTCCCCGTCCTGGAGAGAAGCACAGACTTCCAGATACCCTCTAAGGGCTTTACCTTAGCACAAGGGAAATACAGACATACACCTAAGACACGACAAAGGGGGAAAAGAAATTGAAGAAATCTCACAGTGAACATTGGCCCTGGAAATCACCACTAGCCCAGATCGTTCTCTTGGTTGTTCCGTCCACCCATCCCCATAATCTCTCTACTTTCTTTGATAGTTTAATTGCAAAGGGCCTTCGTAGGTTATCCAAAACTCCCATTTTGTGATTTTCCTATTGTACTTCATATAAGGCCTAGAAGTATCCTTCTGAGACAAGAACATGAAACTCAATGATGCTCTTTGTGGTTTTCTTGACATGAAAAGATGATGCTTAGTAACACTTAGGGAAATAGGATTCTATCCCTTCTCTGAAACTGGACGCTTGCCTTGGCAGCTAGGAGCCACCCAGAAGCCAGGGGGGGCTTGTTCCAAAAGACACCTTTGTTTGGCCTCAGCATGGCAGTCCTCTTGGAGACTGGTTTTACTCACCTCGAGTTCTCCAGCTTTCTCTTCTCTGTTCACATCATACATCACCACCAGCTCTCCGTCTACTGCAGTCTCAGAGCAGTTGGAGCATTTTCTTTGCTGTACCACAGAGGGCTTGAAGGACACATGTGCCTGGAAAGAACAGTGACATCAGAGCCCAGTCTCTGCGCCTCTCCCTCCCAAGATGGGGGGCTGACAGCTTCCTGTGCACACAGGTGAAGAGTATTGCCCATGGCTTGATGGCCAGCCCCCACCCAGGCAGCATCAGAAGTCGCATTCCCAATGTAAGGGACAGTGGCCGGGCATGTGACAGGGCATCTGCCAGCCTGTGGTGCTGCTGCCCAGGTTTTAGGACTTCTTAAGATACTCAAAGAATTCCTCCCTTCCCCCAACAGAGAGATGGCGACCAGCTCGAGAAAGTCTGTGAAAGGTTCTTAGAGGAGTTTGACTCCTCCACTGTTGGTTATTATTGGTCATGAAGCGAAGAGAATTAAGCTGAGCATCTCTTGCTGTGACTAATGAAAATCTACCACGTGATTTATGTGATTATGTGAAAGCTGTCTTTTAGCTACAGTCAAGCACATGACTTGAGGGAAATGGGGCCCCAAAAGGGACAGTCACTGGTCAAAATGTAATGAAACAATAGATTTTGCTCAGGGATCTCTGTTCCTCCACAGACTTCACTACCTGACCACTTTTCTGTTCCCCAGAGCACAGGAGGGGCAAAGAACCCATGAGCTTGTGGCCACTTAAAATAAGACTCTTTACAACAAGCAATACTTATGATACCTTCTGCTGTCCTTTAGATATGACAGGAACACCATCAAAATGGCCATCAAATGTGTCAGGAACATGGAGAAATTTGATTCCCTGAGGTTCAATAACCCATACGTCTACCTAGAGTTGAGAAAGAAAATTACTCAAAGCATCAAGGTATCTTTTAAGGTTTTTTTTTTTTTTTTTTTTGAGCAAAAAGTACCATGACTACATCCTCTGCTGTTTTTCTCATCTTCAGGCTTTCCCAGAAGTGACCCAGTGTGGGTCCATGATCACTTCTGCACGTTCCTTAACTGCCGTGGATCTGATTCACCTGGCCACAGGGGCTGAAGACCCTTTGGGCAACTCAATGCTCCCCTCCTCTTGCTTCATTCCTCTGGGTTTCATTCCCCATCTCTATCCTAGTCTATTTTTATTGTTGTTGTTTATAAGAGTATTCATGTTGTCAAAGGAAACAAAGGAAGGAAAGCCATTGCGAAATGATTCTGCCCTTAGTCTGTGGATCTGTCAACAAAGAGCCAGGGCCCTTTCATTCCTTTTCTGTCTACGTGCTTTGAACAGAGCGAAGCAGAAGGAACTCCCTTTGGATGATCCTTGGAAAAACCATAACCACGGCTTTCATTTCTCTCTATAGACTCTAAGTGCTCTGCTAAGCACTTCACATGTATGAACCCATTTAACTCTTACCGATATTCTTACTATCTATTTTATTTGTTATTGCTTATTTTATGGATGAAAAAACAGACTCAGAATTACCCAGCTTGGAAGTGGCTGAGCCAGGCTTCAAACCCAGGACCCAAACTCCTAATACATTTTACACTGCTTCTTGACTTCTAATAGCTTGTGCTCCATCTTTTCAGTTGACTTGGCCACACTATTCATTAGTCCCAGGCCACAATATCCTATTTGTTTTTCATGAGATTTCCCAGCTTTTGCATACACCCACTTAAATGTGAGGCCATCAGATGGAGCCCTATGCACATTGGTTTCCTTACTGCCTCTTACTCATTTAGGATCATTTATAACAGTGATGAGCTCGCTCTCTTTTGGAAGTCCCTGCCTTTGGAATCATGCCAAATTTTTATCTAATTTTTACTTTTTTAAAGTAGGCTCCATGTCCAGCATGGAACCCAGCACAGGGCTTGAACTCACAACCCTGAGATCAAGTCCTGAGCTGAGATCAAGAGTCGGACGCTTAACTGACTGAGCCACCCAGGTGGCCTGATTTTTTTTTTAATCTTCTTTCAAAAAGTCATGGACACTTGTCTAAGCAGAGCCAACATTTTCTTTCTTGGTTATTACAAATTCCAACATAAGATGTGAGTTTAATTTGCCTCCAAGATTCCCATTAGCTCCAGGCTCTCCATGTTGGTAAGAACTAAATCTACATAGAATCAGGTGGATCAGACATCCCAGGACAGTTTGACCCAGACATTTTGAGTAGTTGATTGAGCAGTTCCTGGAGGAAAGGGAGAAAAGTCAGGGAGTTGCAGAAAACTGGGTCCACTGCTTTCTCTCTTCCATAAGGTTCTACCTATAAATAAGTGTAGACTACTCAGGACAAAGTTCAGTCTCTCCATAAGAGCATAAAAATGGCAGAGGGGTCTTTTCCCGAGTGTCACAGAAGCTATTAGTAGTCCTGTGCTCAATTTGATGCAGACATGGCCCCCAAATCTAGTAGGAAACTGTGCTTTGGGGGTGTGTACCTACGATCCCATCACTGGTTCATTGACAGGTCCCAACCTGTCACCCAAGATATTTATTGGCATTTCTGGAAGGAACCAGCTATGGGAGTTGAAATAAGATCTTTTTCCAAGATTTGATATATCCGGAAGGTAGGGGTGGGAGTTAAAAAGAGATGTGTTCTCTGTGATTCCTGTGAGGGAAACGTATTTCCAGTTAGGTGGCCCTTCTGATGGTGATTAGAAAGCTTTTCTGGAATAAACACAAGGAGAAGGTCTAATTTTATGATTTTGCCTTAACTTATCTCTGGATAAGATCAAACCTCTTTAGAAATGAATACATTTCATAGATGGTTACGGCTGGAAAGTACCTTAAGAATCACCTGGTCCAAACTTCTTTCACAGATGAGACACTAGTTAGGTTTCCGTAGTGTAGTGGTTATCACGTTTGCCTAACACAGATGAGACACTGAAGGCCAGGAAATGGGTTCGCCCAGAGCCCAGGGCTGTGAGTGTTAATTCTGGACCAGAATTTGGGAAACTTGCCACTTTGTCTAACACTCTTGCTAATAAATTAAGCTCCATCTGTCTTATTTTAAAGACAAGGAATTCCTAAGAGCATGGAAAATTTAAGGATGAACAAAAATTTCAGAAATATAAGAAAGATTTATGTGCTACATAGTATGTGTGTTAAGAATCATTATCTTCATGGACTCAAACTCAAATTCTTGGATTAATAGCATAGAACATAGTTTCAAATCTTAATTGTTTCTTAGCTGTTTCCTTAGGCAAGTTATTTATATATCTCTCTAAATCAGGGTTAATGAGATTTACTTTATAACTTGTGGGGAGGAATCAATGACATATAATGTAAGTATCTTATCCAAAATATTACAGAAG
Source organism: Mirounga leonina (assembly GCF_011800145.1). Lineage (NCBI taxonomy): Eukaryota > Metazoa > Chordata > Mammalia > Carnivora > Phocidae > Mirounga > Mirounga leonina. Next base: position 14,400,447 of record NW_023270453.1, read on the forward strand.
TATTCTCATAGCACTAACTCAGTTGCTATTAATATTATTAACAACCTGAGCACTTGCATCATTGTAGGCAAGATGCCAATCACATCTATTTACCGTGGGATTCATAGAATTGAGCAAGAGAATGGCACACATTCATCATCACTCCTAGAAAAATAGCCAGGGTCACGTGTTGAGTTGTGCAGAGCCTCCAGCCAGGGCTTCAAGAGGGTGCTGAGATCCTGCCCATAACCCAATGGCCAAGTCATTTGCCCTGACATGGGGCTGCATTTGCCAGGACGAAGGGCATCTTTTCTTAATTTTCACCAAGGCCCCAGATGTGCCAGCAGGGACACTGAAAAGAACTCAGTGGCATATCCCCTGGGAGCAAGTTGATGCCACACAGTGGTCATGGGAAGAAGGTGGGTTCCATTGGTCAGATATGCACCTTTTCAAATTGGAATAAAAATTTCATCATGATCCATTTATCCCTTGGAGTCATCTCTGCCTGTGGACCCCACCTTCCTATCAGTCAAATGGAGAGGCAGACTGGATCATATACTCTCCCGGGCTGCTTCTGGCTCTGCTCTGCCTTTGACACAAAATGTTCATGTGATGTCACAAAGATTCAAGCCCCCAAAGAGTGTCTCAGTTCTTAGGGCAACAGGTGAAGATGATAGTAAAGGTGAGTTCGTATCAGTAGGGCCATGGGGTCGTAAAGGAAGACAGCTAGCATTCACTGAGTTCCTATTATTTGCCACCTATTTCCATAAATTATATGGAAAATATGTTCTAGCACCCTTTCCTCAGATGAAAAAAGGGACCATCAGGAGAATGTGTCCCATGTCAGAGAAGGCTAGTGTAAGGGTTGAACGGCGCTCTCCCCCACTACCCGTACCCCCGAAGACATGTCTACATGAAATCCCTGGACACTGAATGATACCTCACTTGGAAAAAGTATCCTCATAGATGAAGTTAAAAGGTAAGGATCTTGAGATGAGATCATCATGTCAGTGGACCCTAAGTCCAGTGACGTTTTCATATAAGAAGAAGGCAGAGGGTGATTTGAGACACATGGAGGAGAACATGGTGTGACCACCAAGGTCGAGATTGGAGTGCTGTAGCTATGAGACCACGGGTTAAGGAGTACCAGCAGTTGCCAGACACGAGGAGAAGCAAGGAGCAGATTCTCCCCCAAGCTTTCAGCAGTAAAGCCCTGCTAACACCTGGATTTCAGGCTTTGGTCTTCCAAAACTGTGAGAAGATGAATTTCTACTGTTTTAAGCCACCCAGTCTGTAATCACTTGTGGCAGCAAGCCTAGGAAACTAACACAGCTAATACGGAGCCGAGCCCTCATTGAAATCCCTGAGGAGTCCTGGTGGACTCCAAATCCATCACCGTCTTGCTGACTTGCATGTATCCAATGCCACAAAGAGTGGTGACCCCGGAAAGTATAAATCGGGGCTAGGAGCCATCAGTGGATGCGGTCCCTGCATGCCCTGCAAATTCCAACTCACCTCCAAGTGTTTGGCCAGTCGTCCCGGCTGCAGATGGAGCCTGTGTTCATAGGATCCCAGCTTCCTCCACTTTACTTCCTGGTAGTGAAGTTCAAACTGCACCTTTGCTCCAGGGAGGATGTTTACTTCGGTTTTGAAGTTTTCCATATCAAGAGCCCTGCTCCTAAAGGTTTAACACCCGCCCCGGGATGTAAGTCAGCACATGCATGATGGAGAGCAAGACCCCGCATCTATGCAGAGGGCACCTAGGTTTTTGTGGGCAATCAGGCTGCTCAGGTGTTTATGAAAACAGACAGGAGGTACAATCCAGATCACTGAAATTCCTGGGTAGCTTTAATTCTACCAATAGTTTAGTCTCCTCTCCTACCTGACCTTTTTCTTCCAGAGCTTCTTAGAGATCTGAGTGTTATCTGCAAGAAGCTACCAGTTACTGATCCCTATTCCACGCCAGGACCTTGACACGTATCATTTCTGACATGGCAGCTCTGCAGGATGGGTATCATCAACCTTGTTTTCCAGATGATAACAAATGAGGCTGATAGATTATTAGTAACCAGCTCAAGACCACTTGGCTACTCAGTTGTGGGGCAGGGGCTCAAACCCAAACTGATAATTCGTGCATTGGAGGCTTATTCTAGAGATTCTTTACATCCTTGAAAGTCTTCAGGAAGAAGAAACCTATGATTGCATCAAGTGGAATATGTATTCCCAACGTAAGCCCTTATTTAAACACATATATATCAAGTTTACTGTGATCATTGCTTGAGGTGTTTAGTTTTAAAGAGGAAATGGCAGGATTATCAAATGAGGCTGATTTGGGCTTTGGGACTGAGTGGGAGCAGCTAGCGGATGAGACCATGATCTGCGCTGGCCCAGCCCTTACCTCACCAACCCCGCAGTCTTGCCTTTGGCTCTTGCCTGGGAGTAGAGAGCTCGACCCACAGTCTTCTCCTTAATGGAACTAGTGAATGTCTTGCCGTCTACAGTCCTAAAAAATGACAGGAGGCCCCCGAGTTGTTGAGTTTTCCCACGCAGTAGTCTCAACAAAACAAACTAACAACAAATAACCCAACCAGTTGGATTTAGTGAATGTGGGCCATTATAATTTTGCACCTAGAAGAAATAAGAGAGACATCTGCCTATCGCCTGGTCAGGAGTCCCTTTATCTGAGAGTGTGATTGAAGAGATAGGCACCCTGAGCGCCGGGGTGGTTAAGCGTCTGCCTTCGGCTCAGGTCATGATCCCAGGGTCCTGGGATCAAGCCCCGCATCAGGCTCCCTGCTTGGCGGGAAGCCTGTTTCTCCCTCTTCCACTCCCCTGCTTGTGTTCCTGCTCTCGCTCTCTCTCTCTGTCAAATAAATAAATAAAATTTAAAAAAGAGGCACCCATCCTGAAAGCCTCCCCTTGGGTGCTGTTGCTTGTGTTTAAAATTGTTCCTCATTTTCAAGCTTTACCCTTCAGATAAGTGTTGTTCTCTTTGGGTAACCCTTTTGAATTACAAATATGCTGAGGAGAAGTGATTGATAAATCACTAGTTATCTGGCTTACATTTGTTTAGAAGATGACTCTAATAGCCTGGGGGCTCATACTCTCTGGCAAGAGCAGAAGAGAGTGAGGGAAGATGGAGGGAGGCATTGGGGAATCCCTTTGCAAATTTGTGTTTATCCCCCTAACATCTCCCTTAGGGATCTCTGACTTCCCTTTGCAACTCCATCTCAACACAGTGACTGTCATCTAATGCGTTCCAAGTAATGATTGGTGAGAGCCATCGTATTACAGAATTTCAGAAGTAAAATGGACTCCATGGCATTCAAATGGACAGGATCTCTCACCATGTGGAGAACGCTAGACATCTGGCAGCATAAGGGCCAATTTCTTGTCCCAAGTGCCAATGACATGCTTGGTGAGGCTCACTTGAAGGCCATCTCTTTAGATGAGAAGTCAGAGCCAGGAGACAGTGACTTGCTCAAGGTCACACAGTTGGTCAGAGACAGCTAGAACTAGACGCCACGTGTCCAGGTCTGCACTATTCCCATCAATCCATAGTCTGGTTCAAAGACCAAGAAGTCTTTAATACAAAACAAAATTATCTCTAATGGGAGAATATTTGGAACCTTGATTTTAAAAAGGCAGAAGAAATATTTTGCTAGAAGAAATATTTTGTGCAATTCATATGAAATTGCAGTGATCAAGCTGGCTACCTTCTCTGGTCTTCATAAATTCAGCCCTGAGTGGAGGGAGACCAGAGTAAGTGTATATGTTGTAATTCTATCTTTTGTCACCTCAAATCTTCTATGACATGAGATGGAGAAGAAGAAAAGAATAAAGGAAAACAGAAAGAAGCAATATCTAGAATAAATTCTGGTTATGTAGCTTCAAAATAAAAATTTATTACAACAGTTGTAAATGTAATTTTTCAGACGCAGTGTCATCTAATGCCACTACATAAAAGCTCTTCTTTCTACATTTCCTTTTTTAGAACTAAAAATTTTTTGAAAAATAAATTTCTAAGCCAATTCAAAGGATACCAATTCAAAGTCACCTAATGCCTTTTCCCCACCTACTTTGTTTTGTTTAAAAAATATAGTTAACATGCTCTGTAATTTTTAGAAGTCAAAGTGCATGGTGTTTGAATGCTTTATCTATTCACAGTTATCTCTGGTTACCTTGGTGGTTGAAAGACCAAAGCCGATGAGAAGTAACTCAATCTAATGTCTTAGTAAAAAAAAAAAAAAAAAGCCAGATTGTATGCAGAGTCTTGTGCTCTGTTCTAGGCAACTGGGACAGGACACGGCCAGGCAGAGAACACTCTGGGGATGGCTGTGTAAATGGTCGGGGGTAGAAAGCCATCCAAATACTTGGAGGAACAGGGAATGTTTAGCCTTGATACATGAAGCCACCAGGTGGAAGAAGATAAGTGGCCTCACTTTTTAAAAAGCACTGGAGTGGCTGAAAAGTATTTTTAATTACAGAAATCTTCAAACAGACAAAAAATAGAATAATAGAAGAAACCTCCATGAAACCATCCCTGAGCCACACCATTATCAGTACTCAGCCAGTCTCAGTTCACTGCTACCCCCACCCTCTCCATCTCGATTATTTTGAAGCCAATCTCAGAGAGCATATCATTTCATCCTCGAACACTTCAGTACGTATTTTGCAGAGAATTAGAAAAAAAATTTGTGAGTGGAACCAGAGTCACTGGGTAGAAACGGAACAGATTTCAATTAAGTATGAGAAATAATTCTAACAGACCTGTCAATCATTGAGTGGATTGCTCTGGGAAGTAGTGAGTTTATCATTAAGGAGATATTCAAGTCAAGCCTGGATAAGCCACTTGTCCTCGGTGTAATAGAGGAATTCAATCACTGGACAGATGATTGGATTTAATCAGTGGTTCTCATGTTTTTTCCCCATAGAGAAACATATGACAGGTGACACGGAACTGCTCTGCACTCATATATGGTTTCCTGTAGGCCATGGCAAATCCATAGATTTCTCCCCGCCCCCCCACCCCCTCCCCTGCAAGAAAACACATTAAAATGCAAGTAAGAGTTGTTACCAGGGAGATAGCTTGGTTGCTTTAATTTATTAGATATGAAAAGCAAATCCTTCACAAATCCTGATATTTTGAACAGAAACAAATTATGGGGACCCTTGATATTCACTGGGTCCACAGATCTGAGAGTGAGAACCAGTGGAGCAGTTGACCATTAAGGTCTATTCTAACTATGAGAAGTTTGGATTCTATGAGTAGAGCATATCCAATTTCTAGTCTACACAGGAGTTACTCACATGGAAAAGTTGGAGATGAAGGCTCCTTTGGGAATCTGAACATCAAACACGACATTCTGAGGCTCTGGGGAGTTGTTCACCACTTTGGTCTGTATGACAGTGTTGGCCATACGAGAAGTAATAGTGGACTGGACTTTATAGCTATAAAGAGTTACTTGATCAGCCTCTTCCTGTAATTGGCAAGAAAGCATAGGGGTACTCAGAGCAAAATTACATAGAACTTCACCACGTATTTGATGGTAAGAGCACCACATTTTATTATGAACAATTTTCAGGTATTGGTAAGCATATAACTCAGGTAGTATTAAGCATTCTCCTAACTTGGAATCCCCCCGCCAGGCAGAAGCCCGCCTTTGTTTTGAGATAGCTCGCGATGCCTTTCAGCTCTGTGAGTCTATTCATAATGACGTTTAAAATGCGAATACAGAAAATGGTTGTGCGATGCAAGATTGGATTGAGAAAGTTCAAGAAATAACTTCAAAGGCAGGACCCTAGCAAGGGAAAGGATAAGGATGGCGGGGTTTTAGGAGACCCTGGCTGTATCTTCAGAGGGAGGTGCAAACAAGGGTAGAGTGGGGTGGAAGTACACTTGTGGTCCCCATATTGCTATCTGCCTTCTTCCATCTTTTTTTTTTTTTTTTTTACGATTTTATTTATTTATTTGAGAGAGAGAATGAGAGAGACAAGGCACAAGCAGGGGGAGCCACCGAGGAAGAGGGAGAAGCAGACTCTCCCCTGAGCAGGGAGCATGATGCAGAGCTCCGTCCCAGGATCCTGGGATCATGACCTGAGCCAAAGGCAGATGCTGAACCAAGTGAGCCAGCCAGGCGCCTTGCCTTCTTCCATCTTATCTGTTATGGTGCCATCTTCTCGTCCTTTTCTCCTTCCAATTAGAACAAAATATGACACACTGATGGGCGTGAGCAACAATTGGAATATGAAGAAAAAGTATCTTGTCGATGCCATGATTGGTCCAGTGCTCTGGACCTCCTTTGCTACTCCTTGTCTATTCATTTAAGGCAGCTCCGGTGTAACAAATTGCAGTCTACCACTTTGCTGAAAAGCTCATGTCTTTCAGGAGATGCCTGAGAACCGCAAGCTCCTTCAGGGTTAGGGCAGTTAGGTGACCCATTAGGTTTTGCTTTCTTCTCCAAAAGGATTTGCTTATTTCGATAGTAGGTGTCATCCCCAAAACTTTGTCAGGCAAGATTAAGCCTTTCAACTCCGTAACAGCCAGCTCACCTCAAACTAAGACAGAAATCCAGGCTGAGTTACTTTTCCTTCTTACCCATTAAGTGTATGCTTCTCACAGTTTCTGTCAGTTCAGAGCAGGAAGCCAATGGAAACCATTTCCTTTTTTTTTTTTTTTTTAAAGATTTTATTTATTTATTTGAGACAGAGAGAATGAGAGAGAGAGAGCACATGAGAGAGGGGAGGGTCAGAGGGAGAAGCAGGCTCCCTGCCGAGCAGGGAGCCCGATGTGGGACTCGATCCAGGGACTCCAGGATCATGACCTGAGCCGAAGGCAGTCGCCCAACCAACTGAGCCACCCAGGCGCCCCGAAACCATTTCCTTTTGATGTTTTCTCGCCACAGGAAGGACTTTTGAACATCTCAGGAAATCAGACCATTTCATGTTTGGGAACTTCTTTCCCACACTGTCTTTTTCCTTCCTCCAAATCCGTTAGGTGTCATAGTTTAAATTAAAACGGCTAAATTGGAATGAATATGTATGCTTGGGTGAAACTAGGTTTTTCGCAAAACTTAAGAGAATAGAGAGAAAGGACTTTTTCAGCTCCTGGTGACATCTCACCTGGTGACATCTCTCCTACATATATCCTATACTCTTTCATGCTGAATTTTAGACATACTTCCAAACAGAATTAGGCAAGAGGGTATTTCGAAAGTCAGGTAAATGCTCTCAGGGCTAGAGACAAAGAGGAAACCGCATTGATCTCCTGATAATAGGTAACAGGAAAATCATTCGGTCATCAATTTTTAACAAAACCAAAGTAAACTCACCATCGTTTCTCCAGATTCTCCAGAAACGCTTCTCTGTGAAAGGAAGATAGATAATCATTCTTCCAAAAGTGGGTTACTTATTACCTAGAGGACAAAAACTGCTTTCTCCCAGTCAAAAAAAAAAATTTTTCCCTCCTTCAATACTGAGTTACAATTCATTCATTGGAGCAGATATAAATGTCAAATATTCTAGAATACTATTTTCCCACTGGTGTTTTTCTTTGAACACATTTCTCAGCCACTTTGCAAACACACCATTCTTTGATATAATGCTAGAACATGTACTTTTAAATGAAAATATTCAACGGAACTCATGCTGAGTGGCCCATCTCCCCTTTATCCCGTTTGAGTTATTTTCTTATTTAGCTGAATGGTAATCTGGATGCCCCAGGCTACCACGGGGCTCTGGACATGACATTTGCAAGATCTGTAGTGCTTTCATCCCCCAGGCCCCACTCATCCTTCAGATCTCAGCTGAGGGAAATTTTCTCAGTCAAGCTCTCTCATGCCCACCCCCAAACTAGGTAAGCTTCTCTTACTAAGTTTTCATGGCAGCTAAGCTCTTCCTCCCAAGCAAGACGGTGGGAGTGCTGTCTGTTTCTTCCACTGGACTCAGCTACATGAGGCTCGGGATTTCGAGGCATTTCTTCTTTGGGGTGACCCTGGAGCCAGGCATAGTGACTGGCGTGTGGAAAATCCTGCACTTTCACTGTTATGCTAGAGAATTATCCACATGAAGGACTGTCCTCTAGGCATGGAAAGCTGAATTGGGTTTAAAGCTGAACTGGGTTTAACGATGGGTGAACATCTAATGTCTGTGGGACTTTAACAGAATAAGTCAGGTATTGGATATAAGGCTAGCTAGCCTGATTTGGAGTGAACTGGGGTTTTAGGGAGTGTTATATGACCTTTTGAGTCCAACAGTTGACTTTTTTTCAACTTTTTGAATGCAATTCTCAATGATGAAGTTTTCTCTTTTGTGGCTAGATGACACGAGAACTTGCCCATTGGGTTTTTATATTATTGATCTACAAGAAACCTGGACTCCTAGGAAGTCCAAAATTCACACCCATACAAAATAAGTCATTGGTCAGCTTAGTGTTGCTTCCATAAACACCCCCTTTCTCAGCACGTGGGCTCCATGTGGGAGAAGCCACACCCTTCCTGGCCTCTTGGAGAACTCACCCCTATGAATTAGAGGATGCCTCCGCGCTATTGCGGGCGGCCTCCAGGATGCAGCCTGGGACCTGGCTGGTCCCTATGCTCTCTGAGCTTCTCCCCAAGGCAGCAGTGACCGCCCCGAGGAGGATGTGTTGCTCAGTGGGCGGCATCTGCCACCCCTGGGAGAGGCAATGCCCTCCTAAGAGGAAATCTTTCCTGATAAGGCAGTAAAATCATCGTACCATCTTAGAATTTGAAGAAAATCCATAGCCATCCATCCTTTAAGGAACTAAGGTGACCACTATGATAAAAAAGAAGCTCTGAGATAATCTAGCAAAAAGCACCTTAATCCTTCCCCTCCCTCATCAATCATGATCTCTTTCACTAATTTCCCCTTCGAGACTAAGGCTTACTGTACCTGATACCTCCGGTTCTCCGGCACAAACTGAAATTTGCCTGGGGCCAGTTCAACAAGATCTTCGTATTCTGCAAACTTAAAAAAAATTTAGGATATTTATTTCTATTAATAAAAAAGATCCAGAGCAAAGGAAGCAGATGGGGACAGGCATAAAGGCATTCATCCTGTTTTTCTATCTTGTTTCCTATACCTTTGGGAAATCACTTTTTTTTTTTTAATACAATTACTTCTTTAATGTGTTTATATTTGCTAGCTATGTCTCAGAGGTGAATCCATGGAAGCTATTCTCTTCAAATTTGTTGGATGAAGCAATGCATTTTTTAGTTTGCTGGAAGATGATGGGGCATACAGGTCGGGGTCACTGTAACCCAATGATCAGGTAGGTACCTGGGGAGCTATTGGGTAAACATTGGCATCAGCAAGTGTGTGAGTGGATAAATGTGCCCATACGTCTCCTCCAATTAAAAATGTTGGGAAAAAAATGTCAATAGGAAAGGAATACCAGTAAGAAGTGACTGAGCAAGCACAAACATGTTTGGATGTCTTGGCTTCGATCCCCAGCTCTGTTAATCAGATTTCCAACACACTTTGGCGGTTCTTAAGGTGTTGGAAAATAAGATCGTTTTTTAAGCAGACAGAGTGATTTTTTTTCTTTCCTGCAAATATGCAATCCTGTTCTTTGGCATTTCTGTGGGTAATCCACTCTGCAAGTATTACAAAGCTTCTGCATCTCCTAGGATATTCCCATAACACACATTCCTTTTGACTCAGTCCAAGACTTAACTTTCCTTATGTTGGGGATGGCCAAGGATCCAAAGTGGAAACGTTGAGCTCCCTGGAAATAATCCCTGCACTCTGCCAGCCCACTTGCCATCTCCCCCACTTAACAGCAATATTTAAACTGCCCTCGTGACAGGACTCATTGTTCACGTAGGTAGGAAAGACAATGGTGCTTTGATAATGACTTTTCTTACACTCTTAGTGCAAGAGTGATAATGATGTGTCATCCTCATCACAGCTAATAATTATTAAGTGCTTCCTAGTGCTTGCATTGTGCTCAGTAGTTTACATATGTCATTTAATTCCCCTAACCCCCTTTGGGTTAGATCAATTATCCCCATTGTTTAGATAAGGAGTAGGCAGCTGTGTTCCATAAATGTTGCTCTGTGGGGCCGGTCCACTGAATTTGACCGAACTCTCATGCAAATCCCATTAACGCTTTAAGAGGTAAATACACGTTCCAGTAATTAGAACAGTGAACACTCCTGCTCACAAGAATTTTATCATAAATTTCCTTTCGCCACAGAGCACAGTCCTTGAATAGCAATAGCCACAGGCTATTTACTGAGCCTGTGTATAGGCCCACAGCAAGGACTTTTCTGGGAGTACTTACTTCTGGAAGTCCATTGGTGGGGATTTCGAAGCCTTGTGTTTCAGAAACAAAGACGCAGATGAGAAAGCACGTGAGTCGATTCATTTTGCGGGCTGGCTTTGCCAAGCTCTCCGTGCAGGGTCCCGGGAGAATGCCACTCCTCGCTGAACCCAGTTCAAAGGAACAGCAGAAGAGTTCGTGTTTTAAAAGAAGAAAAAAAAAGAAGAAGAAAGCTCTCAAACTTTGTTCAAAAACAGGACAAATATTTGTTCTGGAGTTCAAACTTGAGCTGTGGGGGTGGATCGGACACCCAGAGGTTATTCAAACAGCAGAGCCCGGGGTAGTCACTGGGCTGTGAGGATAAATCAGGGTCAGGAGGATGTGCTTTCTTTGGCTTTGCTGATTTCTGTTCATCTCAGAATCAGAGACCTAAGATCAGCCTCATCCTCTTTGAAGGACCAGGTGGGAAACTAGATGGGGAAATAGAGTCTGAGAGAAAAGGGCGAAAGTGTAAAGCTTCTGGAAATGAAATCCCTTTGTTTAAATGAAAGCAGGAGAAGTTTAGCAAAAGTGGAAAAAGAAACACAATGGTGTTCTGAGCAAAGCATTCACTGCTAGTGTTTTTCCCTCTCTCTTTGCGAACTAAGTACCTAGTGCAGTAAAGAACTGGGCATGCAGCTGGGCCAGATACAAAGACACGCTGAAGAGTGTGGGGCCGTTTCACGAGTGTCTTTGACTAAGAGAGCAGTGTCTGTCCCTGATGCTGCCCCTGATCAGCCTCGCTCAGGTCAGTGGAGAATCGATCTCCTCTGTTCCAGAATCCGAGAAAACCCAGCCTGGAAGCCCTGCGCAGTTTGTGTCCCATGTGTGGTCTGGATGTAATAATAATGTTAACTAAGATGTATTGAGCCTCCTGGTGTCAAGTACCTTCACTTGTATTATCTTTAACTCTTTTATTTTTTTTAAAAAGATTTATTTATTTATTTGACAGAGAGAGACACAGCGAGAGAGGGAACACAAGCAGGGGGAGTGGGAGAGGGAGAAGCAGGCTTCCCGCCGAGCAGGTAGCCTGACGCGGGGCTCGATCCCAGGACCCCGGGATCATGACCTGAGCCAAAGGCAGACACCTAATGACTGAGCCACCCAGGCGCCCCTAACTCTTTTATTTTTTAATCTACAAAAGAACCATGGGAGGTATGCACTCTATTTGTCCTCCTTTATAATTGAAGAAAGTAAGGCTAAGTCGTTTATTCTACCTCAAGGTTAGTAAGTGAAGACGCAGATCCAGCAAGTCTGGCCTGACCCCAAAGCCTTCGCTGCTCATGACCCCATAGGCTTAGGAGGGGCAACCTGCCATTCATCACTGGGATCCAGGGTTCCAGGTGTGAATCTAAGCTAGAATTCACCTGTAATTCCCCACCTGGGTGGCAGGTCTATTTAGTGGGTCTTTTTCTTGAACCTCTATTGCAGACATCTGCTTGAACATGGATCATGCTCTGGATCCCAGTTTGGTCAGCAGGGGACCTGTGCCCTCACTTTATTTCTGGCTTTCCTTCTCAGAATGGAACGCATGGCTTCCTGCCTAATGTTCTGTGATCTAGCTCCTGGCCATGCACCTGCTTGCTGGAAAGGACCACTCTCTAAACGTCCACTCCCATGGGGAACTCACACCCATATAGCCATAGGAAGTCTGCTGTGGTCCCTGAAACATGATGCTCTAGGGCTCTTTTCAGCGGCTCCCATTCTGACCACAACGAGCAGCTTCCCTTGAGCCTCCAAGACCCACTGTGAGAGTTACATTGAACCCGGGCCGTTGTCTGAGACAGCCTTTGGATTTTGTTTAAAGGGAAATGGTTTAAAAGATTTCAGAAACAATGCAAGTGAAAAAAAAGAAAGTAAAAAATAATACCAAAAAGGTAAACTTATAAATTGAAATGTGTACGATGGTACTTAAAAACTTATAATTTTATTTATAATACCCAAGCACATGCCAAAAATAATTCAAAGTGTAGGGGCAAGTAGAATATAAAATGCACACAGATAAAATTTATCTGTAAGATTAGGAAGGGTTACTGACAATTTTTTTTTTTTTAAGTTTCAACCCTATGCTGTCTCCATGAGACACTTTATCTCGGCGAGATAAAAATAGACTAAAAGTTGATATCATGTTAAAAATCTTTATTTCAGAGACTTGAAAACAGGTGTTACAAAGATGGTATCAGGTTAAAATAAATGTCATGGCAAATAGTAACAAAAAGAAAGTCAGAAGAAAGTTAAATCTAAGAGTAGAAATAAAAAATTTGGAGAAAAATGATAAAATAGATTTTTAAATTAGAAGACATTGATCCAGCTATCCAATTAATAAATGCAGAATATATGAGAATAAATTAAAAATTTATTTTTAAGATAATTTTTAAAAACTTTAAATTTTAAATTAAAAAATTTAATTTAAAATTTAAATTTTAAGTTAAATTTTAAATTAATTTAATTTAAAAATTTGAACTTCAAATTTAAATTGAATTTAAAATTGAATTTAAAAATAAAATTAAATTTAAAATAAAAATAAATTTAAAAAGTGAGATGTACAATAGTAACATGAATTGACCAGTGTGTCAAATTTATAAGACATCTTACATGAAATGTAAAATATTTAAAATAATCCATAATATAGAGGTAAACAGACCAAAAAATGGAGAGAGAAATAGAAAAAGGTGCATAAAAAATTCATTGAGCCTGACAATTTTTTTGGAACTTCATAGGATGTACAATATCTGAACAATATGCAGAAAGTGACACTCTGGTTTTTAATTCATTTAATGAGGTGGATTCTGTTTTTATCCACAAATCTGAAGTACACACTTAAAAAATTTTAGGACCGATTTACCTTTTTTTTTTTTAAACATTTAATTTATTTATTTGAGAGAGAGCGAGAGCAAGCATGAGGTAGAGAGACAGAAGCAGACTCCCTGATGAGCAGAGAGAGCCCAATGCGGGACTCGATCCCAGGACCCTGAGATCACGACCTGAGCTAAAGGCAGATGCTTAACCGACTGAGCCACCCAGGTGCTCTGGGGCCAATTTACCTTATTAAAAACAGTAGATATTATCCTGGACAACATTTTTGTACCAAGAAAGAATAATCCACAATAGTGGAAAGTGGATTAACCTAGGAAATTGAGGCTGATATTACACAAGAAAATTTATCCAATTAAAACTTCAGCAACAAAAATACTAAATTTTTTCACTATTTCAATAGCTATTAAGAAGCCATTCAGTAAATTCCACAATCTGTTTCAGATGAAAGTGCTTAAAATATTAGTCTCAGGAGGCAATTTTTTTTAACTTGATGGGAAGTGTGTGTGTGTGTATGTGTATACATGTATATAAAACCAAGAGTCAAGTCGGAAAAAATTAAGAAACACATGTAGAAAAGTCACTTCTCTTAAAAAGAGAAACCAAGATATTAGTTTTTGTCAAGGGTGAGAGTCCTAATCTAGAAAATTTGAGAGTCTCATAAAAAAAATTACTAGAAGTAGCCAAATTATTTAGCCAAACAACAAGGTACAAGGTGAACCCACAAAATCAGTTACATTTCTCTTTATTAGTGGTTGCACCAGAAATAGAACAAAAGAAGTCCTTTTTTACCAATTGTTTCAAAAGCACATAGGAATTTAAGTCAGGACAGAGATTTATAACAAGAAACATCTTAAACTCTGGTAAAAAGAAGGAAGCCATGAATAAATGGAGCACTGTATTCTTAAAAATACTAATTGTTGGGCGCCTGGGTGGCTCAGATGGTTAAGCGTCTGCCTTCGGCTCAGGTCATGATCCCGGGGTCCTGGGATTGAGTCCCACATCTGGCTCCTTGCTATATAGAAACCTATAGCAACAAAACAATAGGGAATGAATTCAGTCCTTAATAAATGCTCCTGGGACAATTAGATAATGGTATGAAAAGGAATTAACTTTAATCTATAGCTCATATCATATATAACAAAAATTTAAATGGTTTGAAGAATTTCATGCCAAAAAGAATAATGAAAACTGGGTAGGCTACTATGTGCTGGGTCTTCTTTTAGGCACTTAGAAAAGAAAACAATAGAATGAGTAAAATATACATGATAAGCAAAACTAGTTAAGATTTACTAGGACTGGGCGCCTGGGTGGCTCAGTCAGTTAAGCGTCTGCCTTCGGCTCAGGGAGCAGGGAGCCCAATGTGGGGCTGGGTCCCAGGACCCTGAGATCACGACCTGAGCTGAAGGCAGACGCTTAATGACTGAGCCACCCAGGCGCCCCATAAATAAATAAAATCTTAAAATCTTAAAAAAAAAAAAAAAGATTTACTAGGACTGGTGAAAGCAGCAATCTCCTTACTCCTCCTTTATAGGTGAAATCACGGAGGCTCAGAGAGGTTAAGTAACTGGGTCTAGATGGTTGGCAGGATCTGAACATAGACCTGCGGCTGGCAAGCCTGCATTCTGCCCATCACCTGCCAAGGGGATGGCCTGGGGGAGCCTGGGTGGCTCAGTCGGTTGAGCGTCAGACTCTTGATTTCAGCTGGCCTCATGATCTGGGGGTGGAGGGGGGTTGGAGGAGTTGAGGGGTGTCATGGGATCAAGCCCTGAGGCAGGTTCCCTGCTCAGCGGGAGTCTGTTTCTCTCCCTGCCCCACCCCCCCAAACCTCACACGCGGGCACATGCAACTCTCTCTCAAATAAATAAATAATAAATAAATCTTAAAAAAAAAAAAAAAGATGATGGTCTGGCTCCTACCCACACTGGGGGACGTGGATGAGCAGAGAGATGACATATAATGAAATGCAGACATTATATTACACAGGTAAAAAAAATGCTCATATGGAATGAAAGCAGTTTTAATTTACTATCAAACATGTACCTTAATCCTCCCATTATCCATGGGGACGAGTTCCAAGATCCCCAGTGGATGCTTGAAACTGTGGATAGTCTTGAACCCTATACACACTGTTTGATCTTATATATACGTTACCTACGATAAAGTTTAATTTATAAACTAGGCACAGGAAAAGATTAATAACAACAGTTGAGGGGTGTCATGGGATCATATAATAGAGACGATTATAACAATATAGTAAGAAAAGTTCCCTAAATGTGGTCTCTCTGTTCTCTCTCTCCAAATATCTTCTTGTCGGGCACTGACCCTTCTTGCAATGATGTGAGATGACAAAATGCCTACATGATGAGATGAAGGGGAGGTGATGTATGCGTCGGCGCGTAGCGCGGGGCTGCTGTTGACCCTCTGACACGCGTCAGAGGAGGGTCCTCTTCTTCTAGGTCATGGCTGGCCCCGAGGGAAGACTGAAACCAGGACACTGGAACTCTGGATAAGGGAGGGGGGACTAGTGAATTCCACCAAAAAATAATTAAGAGTCTTACAAACTGTACTGGAAGTTATTGAGAAACAGATGATCACAAATTGCTTGGCGGCCCAGTGAGTTGCTCCAGTCTCTCCCATGAGTAATATGGTAAAAGTATAAATGACAAACTATAAAACCATTGCCACATGCTCTCTGCTCGGGAAAGAAATTCCCAGGAAATAATTCAAAGGGAAAAATTGTATAGAAAACTTGATGCCACTGAAATATGGACAAGAAGCAAACTGACAAATAATGGGGGGATGGCTAAGAGAATGGTTCATTTGTTCATGAATGAGTTCATGTACCGTAAACACCAACGGAGACTTGATCAGTTGTGCTGGGTACTGAATACTAAAAGCGCATCACAGGGAGTTCTGATTTTCAAGTGGCTCAGCGTGGTGGTGCAGAAGGATGTGTGAAGGGCAGACAGCACTCAGCAACCTGTGATAAACTGGAGAAAGGATATGGATGCACGTTGCACAGAGGAGACATTACTTCCATTGGGTCTAGAAGGAAGGGCAGCGTTTGTCCAGGCTGACAGCGGGAGAATCCCACTTGGGAAGTGAGCTTAGAGTGTGCAGAGGCGGCTGGGCATTCAGAGCACTGGCCGCACCTCAGTCTGGCAGGAGATGGCCACGGGGACAGGTGCAGGAGAGCCTGACACACTGCGTCAAGGGACTCTCAACTTTGTGCTGTAGGCAGCGGGGATCCGGTGGAGGATTTGTAGAAGGACAGAGGCATGACGAAATCCACATTCTATAAAGATCACTTTGGGTGCAGCCAGGATGATGGAAACGAAAGACCAAACCCAGGGAGCTCCTGAGGAGGCTGACGGTGCCCACACAGTGGAGTGGCATGAGGGTCTAAACCAAAGCAACCGCAGTGGGGACCGACCAGAAGATGCTCCCATAAGATGCTATATATTTGTGTCAGTTGGCAAGTATGTGCTTTTGATATATAGAATTGTATGTGCCAGGGGCAGCGGGGTGGCTCAGTCAGTTAAGCATCCGACTGTTGATCTCAGTTCAGGTTGTGATCTCAGGGTTGTGGGATGGAGCCTCATGTCGGGCTCCATGCTGGGTGTGGAGCCTGCTTAAGGTTCTCTCTTTCCTTCTGCCCCTCCCACGCCCACTCTCTATCTCTCTCTCTCTCTCAAAAAAAAAGTATGTGCTGATTATTGCTGATTAATGTTTAACAGCACACAGATTAGTAAGGACTTACATTTATAGCTATAAAAAATGTGTAAGTTGGCAAACAGTCAAGAAATCTTGGTGACTAAAATGTCATGTGTAGGTGGAAGGTTTATGGACAATTCTTTCTTCTTTAGGTTAAGTGGTTAAGAGCATCGGGCTTTCGGGCGCCTGGGTGGTTCAGATGGTTAAGCATCTGCCTTCGGCTCAGGTCATGATCCCAGGGTCCTGGGATCGAGTCCTGCATTGGGCTCTCTGCTCCTTGGGAGCCTGCTTCTCCCTCTGCCTCTCTCTCTCTCTCTGTCTCTCATGAATAAATAAATAAAATCTTTAAAAAAAAAAAGAGCATTGGGCTTTGGAGTCTGTCTTCCTGTGCTCATAATTCTGGTTCTTTCACTTACTAGTTGTGAGACCTTAAGTGGCCCCCTAATTGGAGTCTTGTTAGTAAAATGAGAATGAGCTCCCACTGCTATGGACTGAATTAAATGCCCTCCAGATTCTTTTGTTGAAGCCCTAACCCCTCTCCCGACCCCCCATGTGGCTGTATTTGGAGATGGGGCCTGTAAGAAGATAATTAAGTTTAACAAGGGTCATAAAGCTAGGGCCCTGATCCTACATGATTAGTGTCTTTCTAAGAAGAGACACCAAAGAGTTCTCTGCCTCCCTCTCTACCCCTCACTCCCTACCAGGTGAATACACTGTCCACAGTGAGAAGGTGACTATCTGCAAGGTTAGAGGGGACCACTCACCATGAGCCCAGTTGGCTGATTCAGTGTTGGTCCTAAACTTCCCAGCCTCCAAAACCGTGAGAAATAGATGTGTGTTGCTAAGCCACCCCCAGTATAATGCTTTACTATAGCAGCCCTAGCCGACCGAGGCACTCAGGTGAATTCTTACAGAGTTCTCGTGAGCGTTAAGTACAATAACGCATATGCAATACTGGGCATATACTAAATGCTCAATAAACAGTAGCTATAGTTATGAACTACTTTTATCATTAGAGTGTCGATTTCTATGTAAGGAAATTTAGGGCACACACACACACACAGATTTTAATACTTATGGAAACATTTTTATCCATAAATTTACCTCTCCTATTTTTCCAGATTTGGGACAGTGAATCTTAATTCTGCACCTACCAGCGCACCTTGTTGCCCACTGTAGATGGTAAATGATACTTGCTAAATGCTTTTGGAAGTTCTTCATAGACTATTTCAAGCTGCTGCCGCCTTTTGGCTTTTGTTTTTGTTTCTTCTGAACAGGTCAACTGTCATATACCTTAGATTTTATGCTTTGTTTATCATCAACTTTCCCTATCAGATTAGCACATAAAGCTGTTCCCACATTGCAGACTGATGCAGTGGAGAGATTTTATGTATTAGCCAATCCTGGGAGGATTTTATTTTCCTCGCCACAAAAGAGAAATTCGGCCTCTCTGGAGGAGAGGAACTCTGCAGTTCCAGCCCTGGGAAGAATTAGGTGATGGGGAAGCGTGTCTCAGCCCAGGGCCAGCTTCGGGGGGCCTCGATCTTCCTGCTACATTTAATGCCATCCCCACTCTAGCAAAACAGCAGATTGGAAGAAGGGATTTGACCAGGTGGCCTCTGTTACGTCTCTATATCCACTGGAAATTTTGATGGCAGGAATTTTAGAAGGAAAGCAAAGAAGTCTGTATTTGGGCACCTCTTGGGTTTCAAGCAGGGTTAAGAGAGGGGAAAAGCATTTCCAGCATGGGGGGAAAGGGGCAAGATGGCTACAGGCTCTGGTGATGGATCTTTGTTCTCAGGATGATCGAGTGGTGGCCTCCGTGGACACAGGATCCGAGAATGTGGGAGCCAGTGAGATTCACAGCTGGGGACCCACAGAGTTAAAAGTGGGGCCTCAAACTCCCCTGGCTTGAAAACGGGAATTTGGGGGACATTTATTCCAATGCCCAGGGAGTATAGATGCAGGTGACACATGGACGTCAGGTTTAAGTGGGGGCGGGAAGCCCCTTAAGGGACATTAGAGGGGGGTCACCAAGCCACGCTTTGTGGCTGCCACGTATCTACCAGAAGGGCCAACTCTGGGAAGGGGGCTTCTTCAGCCATCATTCATAGCATCCCATCACGGACTTTCTGAAGGGCCCTGGAGGGAGAGGTAAAAATTAAAAGTATAATTTTTAAACACACAAAACAATAGTACCGAATTGCTCAGTAATGTATACCCATGCAGGAAAACTACAAAAACATGCATCGGGATAATCCATACTAATGTTCAGTGATGGTTTCCCAGCAGAGGGAGAGAGAAAGGGAAGGAGGAGACGTTGGTAGTAGCCAGCTTTCTTTCTTAGAGAAAAGAACTTGAAGCAAATACGAAAAATATTTGGAAATGTTTATTGTTTCATATACATATATACTTACGTATGCATATTTTTAAATTGTGATAAAAACACGTAGCATAAATTTACCCCCTTAACCATTTTTTAAAAGATTTTATTTATTTGACAGAGAGAGAGAGAGAGCCCATATACTGTACTTTTCAAAATACTTTCACATTTTACCATTATGCTGTTTGACTCCCAAGAGCCTACCTCTTACTAGGTGTGTGACTCTCGCAGGTTTCCTCATCTGTAGAATGGGGATATAACATCTACGGGCTGGGGGGGGGGGGGCTGTGACGAAGAGTGACCGAGGAGCAGGTTAAGAAAATGGTGCCTGGCACAAAGCGAATGGCTACTCCAGGGACTGTGTCATCACTGTCATTGTTCTAGAAGGCAAAAGAAAACCAGCTGGGAGTGTGAGGTATAATCACAGGGCCTAGACCTGAGAGTTGTCTCCACTTTTCTGCCTAGGTTTTCCCTCGGCCTCGGGAATGGCACAGAGGTGTATGTTCTGGGAAAATGTACTTCTGGAGCAACGGAAGGGAGGAAGCCAACCCTCCCCTTCCTTGTGTAGGACAGGCTGACTGAGCTCTCAGCCAAGTGGATGCCTCAGCCCATTCCTCACGGGAAAATGCTGTCACAGCTTTGCATTCTCTGCTGAGATAATGCCTCTGAGTAACTGAGACCCCATGGCATGTTTTTCAGAAATAATTGTGATTTCCAACCTTATGGCCCTTTCCATTGATCATTTCATCTCCTGATTATAATCGGATATTCAGAATGACCTCAGCACAAGCCACACTTTGGGCAACCTGGGAACTCTTCTCTCTTTATGCCGATAGCTTCTGTCCTAATCCCAAGGTCTTGAGAAAAAAACACCATGTTTGATCTCTCTTGATGTTCGGAGGCACCATGGGTCCCTATCAGGGTAATGTGTATTCAGGTCACTGGGTCCTGAACCTGGGGCTTTCCCAGCCTGCCTCATGCCTGGGCCGCTGCGAGCTGTTCCTTAAGTTTTCCTGATTTGTAGGGGGGAAATCACTCCTGCAAATGCCACAAGAATATTGACTTGCATATCTGTGAAAATCAATAGGAAGTATAAAGAAGAAAGTGTCACTACATTATGATGTTTAAATCACATAATAACTCATGTAGTACTCAGTGAGAATTCTAAGGAATATCCATAAACTTGAGATTCATGACTCTGAATGTAAGTCATCATAGCTTAGCTAACAACATGGCAAATCCAGAACACATTCCTAAAACTCAGTTCGAGTTTCACCATTGTGAAAGAGTATATTTTTTAAAGTCCAAAGTCGAAAGTGAACTAACTTACAAATAGCCCTGTCTGACCCTTACTTGCTTGTTCATTGGTTCAGATGAGGCATAACGTGGAAAAAGTCTGCTTTTTACACATATTTGAAGTCTGATGCCTTCCTACTCAAAATGAAGTTAAGTCATTTTGTTTTAGGTTCTTCAAGGATTATTTATTTTATTTCTCTAGATGATATTCTATTATTGTTACATCTCTTTTTTTTTTCCCACACTGAATACAGGTGTGGGTTAGTGTAATTTGGGGCCAGAATAGAAAGAAGTTTTGCAAGAAACATGTTAGAAATTGGATAGAGGTACCACAAGCCAAAAATATGAAATTAGAGAGTATGAGGCTGATTTTGTCCTTGTTCTTGGGCCATGGAAACTTGGCTTTGCTGCTGAGTCATCTCAATTTTTGTGTTCCTTCAGAAGTTCACAGTCAAACCCACTGCCCAGGTAGAGACAGTGGGGCCGAGGGGTGTCCAGTGGCCAGCCGTTACACGTCAATTCAGTGTAGCAGCTTCCAGAATTCCTCCCAGGGCATCGGGGTGTTTCTGGTGGGGAAGGACCTCACTGGAAGCTGCTTTCACCATCACACTGTGATCTCGTACTGATGTCCAGGCTGGGAAGTACCCTCATATAAGTTATTGTGGCTGGCTCTCAGGTATAAATAGGGCGAGGAATATCTTTGGATATCTGAGCCACAGGGATGTTAGAGGCCATCTAGCCTGATCCCTTAATTTAAAAGATGATAGAAGAGAGGCTCAGAGTTGTCCAAGCTGGTAATGGATAGAGAAGGGGTGTTGGGCAGGGATAAGGGGACAGGCTGGTAGTAGCAATGGGTTCAGAGTTGGGCCATCTGGTTCCAGAGCCTCACTACCAACCACAGTCCTAATCTGCCTCTCTTGCTCACTAACTGGCTTCATGACTTTGGGCATATCTCTGCGTGCCTTGCTGTCCTCATCTGAAAAAGGGGGGATAATAAATAGTACTCACATATGAGCCTATGTAAAGGACTTAGAACAGTGCCTGGAACACATTAAGTGCTCAGTTATTATTATTATTGTTATCATTAGCAACAGCAGCATTAAAGCAGATCCAATCTAGGGAATTCTGATGTTTAGATAGGTACAACACATTTTTTCACTTCATGTTACTTCTCCTGTCTTCTCAGGGGGTCTTAAGGGTATTTTAATAGAATGAACATAGCTAAGGAGAAAGCCTGCCCTTATTAGCTTTTCATCAAGGGCTGTCCACCTTTATCCTCTCCTTCACTCCCACTCCTCTCTCCTTCTACTGAGATGAAAGTTGAGAGGGACATGGGATAAGAAGTGGAGTGAAGAAATCATAATCAAGAGGGGCACTCCCTCGTAAGAGCAGTGCTGGGAAGCCTAAAAGAGGGAAGAAGTTGAGACTCGGGAGAGATAAGCACACCTAAACTCACTTTCCAAACCACATTTGGAACAAGCGGGAAAAATTAATAAAAGCAGTAGGTTTACAATCAGGAAGAGAGGCGGTCATGTTAATGAGTAGTTCTTTTAGCTTGGTTTTTCCTTGGAATATGACCACCAACCTGGAAAGAGTAGCATAAGCAATGGATCAGGGGATAATAAACCCAAGAGAAATGTGGATAATAAGACTGCACCAGAGTAATTCAAATGAATCATTTCTAGGCCCAGACTAATGACACTCCAGGGAAATAAAAAAAGTTCTAGGTTAAAAGAGCTTGTAAACTAATACTATTAGGTTGTTTCAATTTTCTTCCAAAAAGGAAAAATTTCTATTCTAGAAATTAGGGGTTGGGGAGCTTGAAGTTGACTTTATTTGGAAAAAAAATATTATATCTATGTGGAAGGGCTTTGACAACTAAGGCTCATTAGATGTGGGACAGGAATACAGTGGGAGGTTCACTGGGTGATGAGGAATCTGTGTGGAATTGAAGGGTCAACGGACCACAGAGGGCAGGGAACAGCCTGGACACTGAAATCCAAGGGGGGTGAGTACACAGGAAGCAGGAGAGAAGTTTGAAAACCAAGGTAAGCTGAAGGAATACTGTGAAGACACGCTGAAGGGTCAGGAAGCAGGAGAAACGAATCCATCTTCAGGTGCATGCTGATGTTGGCTTGAGTCCAAGGTTAGGCGTTGAGAGGCAAACTAATCTGTCAGAAGAGTCAGGAACACAAAACACCTCTTTGTGCCCAAAGAGGGAATAGTTACATTCTACTGGGTAAATCAAATCTCCTGCCTCTCCAGATTATGAACACATAATTCATAGACACTGCCCAGATGTCATAGCCAAGTTCTTCCCCTGGATTTTTAAGATTGTGAATGGCAAAGAGCCATTTACTGCCTAAAATATCAGAGATTATATAGTGCTTGATTAATGTCAAGTTGAACGCATTTTACTTCTTTTTACCATGGTGTTTTCAAACTGGAGACCCAGATTTGTTACAAGCACAGATGGATTTTAATGTGCTTATCATGGGTGAAGTGGAAAATGAAAATAGAATGATTTTTCAACTGGTTAATTATAGAACCAGTTGTTTGAATGAATCCAAGCACAAGAGCTTTGATGAACAGATTGATGTTAACTTGAAGGAATGAATTTAATGGTGAGAAACAGGGTCCTAAAATCCACGGAACCTGTTCAAAATAAAATATACTCGAAATAAACTTGAATTAAATGCTGAACAAAATTTCAGATGACAGGTAGTTGGGAAGGATGCTTAATGTTTTGGAAGACAGATTGAGCATTCAAAGGCATCTTTATAAGCAAAAATAAATTCTTAAAGCATTCCTTGTATTGCCTGAGCACATTCTCCAATATAGACTACACCTGGAATCCTGCATCCAATTCTTTTTTTTTTTTTTAAAGATTTTATTTATTTATTTGAGAGAGAGAATGAGATAGAGAGAGCATGAGAGTGGGGAGGGTCAGAGGGAGAAGCAGACTCCCTGATGAGCAGGGAGCCCGATGTGGGACTCGATCCCGGGACTCCAGGATCATGACCTGAGCCGAAGGCAGCCACTTAACCAACTGAGCCACCCAGGCGCCCCCCTGCATCCAATTCTAAATGAAGTATCATGAAGGACTTTAATAAATTAGAGGTAAACCATGGAGGGTATTTACGAGAGAGGGATTTGAAAACAACCATATAAGGACATAATGTTAATACACAGCTCAAGAGAAAGGCCATCCGACAATGAGAACATGGGATGTATATGAAAACTATCCAAGTATGAGACCTCTTGGCTAAAGAGGAGGTTAATTATGAGGTGATCATTCTGTGGAGACTCCATGCCAGAATGGACAAAAGAAGTTAGAATCCAGGAAATCACAAGCTGGAAGAAGCTGGGCAGGTAGCCGATCTCTGTGGCAGAAGAATGAGCAAGATCAACACTGTATGAGGAGGTTGTGAACAGGGGGAATTTCAACTGGGTTAAACCAGACCATTCTGGAGCTAACACCATGAATGCTGAGAGCCTGCCAGCACATTTCTTTGAGGTGCAATTTGGCAGGATTCATTAGGCCAGGACGAGGTTCCATTGGTGGTAAATTGGGTCAAACTGTCCTGTGGAGATGGACTAAATCACCATATTTCCAGAGAACAGCATCTGGAATGTTCCAGCTTTTTTTTTTTTTTAAGATTTTATTTAAATCTTAAATAAGAGAGAGAGAGAGAGAGAGAAAGAGAGAGAGAGAGATGATGAGTGGGGGGAAGGGCAGAGGCAGAGGAGAGAGAAATTCTCAAGCAGACTCCGAGCTGAGTGCAGAGCCCAACATGGGGCTCAATCTCATGATGTGAGGTCATGACCTGAGCCGAAACCAAGAGTTGGACAAAACCAACTGAGCCACCCAGGCGCCCCATGGAGTGTTTTAAAACAGCAGTTTAATATTTTTCCTGAATCTGTGGGTTGACTGAGTTCAGATGGGTGGTTCTTCTGCTCCGTGTGGTGTTGCCCACGGTCGGCTGGAGGCTTAGCCGGATTATGACATCCAACACAGCTCGTTACACAGCTCGTGTTGGTGCCGGCTGTTGGCTGGAAGCTCAGCCTAGGCTGTTGACCAGAACGTCTCAGTTTTCCCCTGTGTGGCCTCCCCATATGAGTTGGGCTTCTCCCTGCCTAGCAGCTGGGTTCCCAGAGGAGCATTCCCAGAGGAGCATTCCAAGTGTGCCAAAATGAAGCTGTAGATCTCATAAGGACCATCCTTGGAAGTTACACAGTGACACTGTTACATTCTACTGGGTAAATCAAATCTCCTGTCTCTCCAGATTCAAAGGGAGGGCAAATACATTTCATCTCTGATTAAAAGAGTGGTGAAGCATTTGGGACCATCTTTAATCGACTACAAGGAATAATGGGAGATAGAAGATGATATAAGGGAAGGGAGTTTCAGAGATTCCAAATAACAAATGGAAATGACTGCCTAATGGAGGTTATTATGAAGATTAACTGAAATGCACATATGGAGATCTTTATAATAACTGGTACAGAGCAAGTTCTTATTAAATAGTAACTGCTATAATAATAATCATTATTTAAAAATTATTATTATTACTATTATTAATGCTATGTCTGTCATAGTGATCTGTTCATGTGTAGGCATCTGACTCCTTCATAACATCTCATGTTGTTACACCTGAGCAGGTAACTATTGAAAATCAGATTTTATTATAGATTATTTTCTCCTTTATATGGTTAAGAGCTTATATTGAAGTTTAAAAATTAGGTGTGTAGGTAGGCTAATTATGAATTTTATTTCAAGGTAGTAAAGGGAATGTTAAAATGTTTATTATAAGAAACAGGATATTGGATCTGACAAAGTTGAGAACAAGGGGTTTAGAGGAGACAAGACAAAGGAACTGCTAACATGCTTTGTGTGTACCAGGAGTTGGCGGGGAGAAGAGAGAAAGGAGCATGATGAGAATGTGGGCAAAGAATCTTTAAGATCAAGAATGTATAATGCTTAATCTAAAGATGTTTCCTATCTTCATGGAAGGTTTCAAAAGTGGTATTTTGGAGAATTAAAAAAAAGAGGAGGCATAGTCCATGGATAGATCAGTGCATAAGAGAAAGAGGGTGAGGGGGTGGAGAGAGAGAGAGAGAGCATGCGAGCGAGAGCAAGAGAATTACTTTGGGAAGTATATTAGTCAGTACTAGGCTATGTTTAGGTAACAAACATTCTCCAAATCCCAGTGGCTTAAAACAACAGACTTTGAACATATTTACTATCTGTCCATTGTAGGTGGGCAGAGGGTTCTGCACCCTGTTGCCCTCACTCAGAGAGGCTCAGGCTGAGAAAGCCATGGTAGGGAGGATGGAAAAATGGGGAGGAGTGCCTTGTTTATATGTTTCTACCTGGAGGTGACACATGTCATTTCCATTCATAATTCACTGGCCAGAGCAAGGCACATACATGGCCATGCTTAATTTCAAGGGGCAGGGAATTACTATCTTTCAAAATGCTTGGAAGTAGAAGGAAGCTAGGTTTTCGTGTAGAATAATGTCTGCTACCAGAGGTTAGGAGCTCGGTGGTAATAAAAGTAGATGTCACCATAGGAATTAGCTCCAGAATTTGTGGAGATCTTGGTGGGGGGGGAGGGGCTTGAACTCCCCATCAAAGAGGAATAGCACATTCAAATGACATTTACCTAGATAGCAAAGGTGACCAGCTGACAAAGGGTTACTGAAATCACAAATTTGCACCTTCCACCAGATCCTGCACCCATCTCCTCTAGGCACCAGACACAATAGCGACTTTCCCAGGAGAGCTTTCACCATATTGTGAAGAAAATATATCTTTGGGGTCAACTGATAGGGAGAATGGTCCCTTCTAGGAAACACTGGAGTGTTTTTAGTAGGTGGTTGCTAGGCAGAATCGGGAAAAGGGGAAAAGGGGGGAGGGCAATCTGGAAGAGTCTGGGAGAATGACTTTACAGCTGCTGCTAATTGGAGCAAAGATTCCAGTTTTATTGGAAGTTTCTGTTTTTATCGTGATTTGTAAGTGTATCTATGGCTTTTGGACGTTAACAGTACGCCGTTCTTATAGCAAAGTAACTCACTGGAAATGTTTTTTCAAAATGTGTCCCCACTAGATGGCGTAAAGTGCTCACCTATTTTGCGCTGATCCACAGGAACTTGTACGAAGTAGGCGACGAACTTGAACATAATATTGACCAGGCAGTTGGTGGATATGAACTACTACGTCCTTCCAGAATAACATAATATGGAGCTATATTGTAGTGTCATTAATAAGCATACACCTAATATCACTAGAGCCAATTATGTAGTGTTCCTCTCCAAAAACATATTTAAGTAGTCATATAGTAAAACTATTGATCTGAGATACAGTACATGTGCCTAATGAATATACAGTAGTGATTCACTTTCAAGTATTATCCAGAAACTTTGCTTACAAAACAAAAGGTGTGGGTAATTATTTATAGTAAACTAATCAGCCAGTCAACCAACGAGTATTCACGGAATACTTTCTGTATACAGTCATATTGTTAAACTTTTTTTTTTTAAGATTTTATTTTATTTATTTATTTATTTGAGAGAGAGAGAGAGAGAGCGATACAGCATGAGAGGGGAGAGGGTCAGAGGGAGAAGCAGGCTCCCTGATGAGCAGGGAGCCCGATGCGGGGCTCGACCCCGGGACTCCGGGATCATGACCTGAGCCGAAGGCAGTCGCTTAACCAACTGAGCCACCCAGGCGCCCAAATAAATAAAATCTTATTTTTAAAAATTTTTTTTATTTTTTAGAGATTTTTTATTTATTTATCTGAGAGAGAGAATGGGAGACTGAGAGCATGAGAGGGAGGAGGGTCAGAGGGAGAAGCAGACTCCTCGCTGAGCAAGGAGCCCGATGCGGGACTCGATCCCGGGACTCCAGGATCATGACCTGAGCCGAAGGCAGTCGCTTAACCGACTGAGCCACCCATGCGCCCATGTTGTTAGACTTTTTATGGCACTATACAAGAGTGGTCAAGAGCATAAACTTTAGGGCCAAACAGCCCAAATTTGTACCCTTAGTTTCTATCACTTATTAGCTATAACCTTGGGAAGGTTACTTAACTTCTCTTTGCCTTGGTTTCTTTATCTGTAAAATGGGAATAATACTATCTACCTTACAGAGTATTGGGAAGGGTCAATCTTTGTAAAGCATTTCAGATATTGCCTGGAATATAGTGCTATGTAAGTGCTGGTCTTCATCATAATTATTATAACCTGATTCTCCAGTTTACAAAGGAACTCACTCTAGGGTTCAACTGAACAAAAAAGTATTAGGTACTTATTATGTGTAAGACACGGTGCTGGTCACTGTGGGTGAATCAGAAGGCTATGAGAATGTGGAAGGCATGGTTTCTGCCTTGCAGAATCTAGGAATTTCATAGAAGAGGTGAGATCACTCAAATAACTAAACCATGAAGAAACACAAATGATGCTGGTGACTATGATAATCTGGAAGGGGAAAGTAGCTTTTAAGTAGAGCTTCCCCAAATGGCAAGGGGTTCAGTGGGTGGGAACATGCGGGAAGCATTCTCAGCCAACTATAAGCCTGAACAAAGACTCATAAACAGGGCCACATGGACATGCCCGTGGGATCTAGAGAAGGCTGGAGTGAATTAAGCATGGAAACTTCAGTAAAGCGTGTCTGAGAAGAGAATATGAACCTAGATGATCTTGCAGGCCTGGGACGCCCTGCTAGTTTATTCAATAGGCAACAGGCAGCCAGGCAGACCTACTTGGTTCCTTACTCAACAGTCATTTCTCCTTCTTCCTGGACAACAAGACCCGGCCAAGAAGGTGATGAATCATGTTTGGTTAATATGTATTATGACAGTTGGACACTGCTTTATCATCTATTGGACTTCTCATCTCGTTTGCAGCTGGGAATGGCCCTGTGATCCAGTTCTAGCAGATTAGACATAAGGAGAAGTTGGCTGGGTGGCTTCTGAGAAAGTGTTTGCTTTCCCGACAAAAAGGACTGACACAGTTGGAGATTGTCTCTTCTCTTTCCTGTCTTAAGCATGTTATAGCACCTTCAGTTACAGCAATCTTCTTGAGACCCTGAGGTGACAAGGAAGAGGATGAAAAGTCAACACAAAACAGGAAGATAAAAAGAATGTGGGTATTGGGGGTGCCTGGGTAGCTCAGTGGGTTAAGCGTCTGACTCTTGATTTTGGCTCAAGGTCATGATATCAGGGTTGTGAGATGGAGCCCCATGTTGGGTTCCACACTCAGGAGGGAGTCTGCTTGGGATTCTCTCTTTCCCTCTCCCTCTGCACTGCCCTCAGCCCCTGCTTTTGTGCTCTCTCTCTCTCAAAAAAAAAAAAAAAAAAAGGAATGTGGGTATTGGATGGGAGAGTTGAATCAATGGTGACAACCTTTTGTTTGGAATTCCTGTGATGTGAAAAATAAATATCATTATGAAGTTGGCCACTGTTCACTAGGTATTCTGTTACATGCGGCCAAAAATATCCTGTCTGGTAGAGTCAAGGTTGTCTTTTAAAAAAATTCTTATTATGGAAAACCGGACAGCTACATGCAAAAGAATAAAACTGGTCCACTTCCTAACACTATACACAAAAATAAACTCAAACTGGATGAAAGACGTAAACGTGAGACTTGAAACCATAAAAATCCTAGAAAAGAACACAGGCAGTGATTTCTCTGACATTGGCCATAGCAGCATCTTTCTAGATATGGCTCCTGAGGCATGGGAAACAAAAGCAAAAATAAACAATTGGGACTACATCAAAATAAAAAAGCTTCTGCACAGGGGCCCCTGGGTGGCTCAGTCCTTAAGCGTCTGCCTGCGGCTCACGTCATGATCCCAGGGTCCTGGGATCGAGGCCCACATCGGGCTCCCTGCTCCATGGGAAGCCTGCTTCTCTCTCTCCCACTCCCCCTACTTTTGCTCCTGCTCTCGCTATCTCTTTCTCTGTCAGATAAACAAAAACTTAAAAAAAAATTAAAAAAAGAAAGCTTCTGTACAGCAAAAGAAACAATCAACACAATTAAAAGACAACCTACTGAAGGGAAAAGATATTTACAAATGACATATCTGATAAAGGGTTAGTATCCAAAATATATAAAGAACTTAACTCAACACCGTGAAAACCAAATAATCTAAGTAAAAAATAGGCAGAAGACATGAACAGACATTTCTCCAAAGAAGACATCCAGGTGGCCAACAGACACATGAAAAGATGCTCAACATCACTCATCATCAGGGAAATACAAATCAAAACTACCATGAGATACCACCTCACACCTGTCAGAATGGCTAAAATCAAAAACATAAGAAACAACAGATGTTAGTAAGAATGTGGAAAAAGGGAACCTTATGGACTTGGTGGGAATGCAAACTGGTGTAGCCACTGTGGAAAACAGTATGGGGTTTCCTCAAAAAGTTAAAAATAGAACTACCCTATGATCCAGTAATCGCACTACTGGGTATTTACCCAAAGAATATGAAAACACTGATTCAAAAGGATACATGCACCCCATGTTTATTTTGCAGCATTATTTACATTAGCTAAATTATGGAAGCAGCCCAAGTGTCCATCGACTGATGAATGGATAAAGAAGATGTGGTATATATTATTCAGCCATAAAAAAGAATGAAATCTTGCCATTTGCAACAACATGATGGAGCTAGAGAGTATTATGCCAAGCAAAATAAGTCAGTCAGAGAAAGACAAATACCATATGATTTCACTCACATGCGGAATTTAAGAAACAAAACAAATGAACAAAGGAGGAAGAGAGAGAGACACACACAAACCAGGAAACAGGCTCTTAACTATAGAAAACAAACTAATGGTGGGCGCCTGGGTGGCTCAGTTGGTTGAGCGACTGCCTTCAGCTCAGGTCATGATCCTGGAGTCCCTGGATCGAGTCCCGCATCGGGCTCCCTGCTCGGCGGGGAGTCTGCTTCTCCCTCTAACCCTCCCCGCTCTCATGTACTTTCTCGGTCTCTCAAATAAATAAATAAATCTTAAAAAAAAAAAAAAAAGAAAACAAATTAATGGTTACCAGAGGGAAGGTGGGTGGGGGGATGGGTGAAATAAATGATGGGGATCAAGAGTGCACTTAGCATACACTTATCAAGCGGACACTTACTTATGATGAGCACTGAGTAATGTATAGAGTTGCTGAATCATTATATTGCACACTTAAAACTAATATAATACTGCATGCTAACTATACTGGAATTAAAATTAAACACTTAATAACTATAAAAAGATAAAGTTAAAATACACAGTTATGGTTACAAAAAATTCTTATGGAAGATTTCAAAACAGAAGTAAAAGAAAGACTAGCATGAGTGCCCATGATGACCACTTTTCACAGGAAAAACACATTTCCGTTATTTCCTTATTTTCACCCCAGCATACTTGTACTTGTTGCAAATTCGTAGTTCCAAGTTCCCCTAAATGTCAGTTCACCGTATTAGCACTATCGGAGTATGTGAAAGCTGGGTTTTGTTTTTGTTTTTATAAATGTAATTTGTTTTAAATTCAGGTGAAATTCACATAACATAAAATCAAGCATTTTAACATGAATGATTTGGTGGCATTTAGCACATTCACAGTGTGGTACAACCATCACTTCTAGTGAGGGTGAAGAAGTTGAACACAAAATTCATAAGTAAGCATTAGGAGCTCTCAAAGTCCCTGGGTTATTGCTTGGTCTTGCATTAGGCTCGAAGCCCTCCATGGGAGTGGATGGCTCTCCTCTCTTTCCCTAAATTGGTCCTTGTCCTCTCATCAGGCATATCCTCTAGGATACACAGGGAGGGAGATGAGAGGTAAGGGCCAGGAAAGACATAGCTATGACCCAACATAGGCACTGTGATGGTTAACCTTATGTGTCAACTTGGCTGGGCCACGGTGCCCAGATATTTGGTCAAACATTATTCTGGACGTTTCTGTGAGGATGTTTTTTGGATGAGATTAACGTTTAAATAGGTGGACTTTGGATAAAGCTGACTGCTCTTACTACTGTGGCCAAGGAATGTTCCAGTGAGTGTGTGTGTGTGTGTGTGTGTGCGCGTAGTACATCTACTTTGTCTCTCAGTGGACACTTGGGCTGCTCCTATATCTTGGTTATCGTAAATAACACTACAATAAACATGGGGTGCTTATATCTTTTTGAATTTGTATTTTCATTTTCTTTGGGCAGCCATGTAGCTGTTTTGAAGTTCAGATAGTTATGGATTTATTAAGTCCCAGCTCTACCATTTTCAACACCTGAAGAAGTTACTTCACCTTCATGAAATCATATTTTTATCTGTGTTGGAGATTGTCCTGAGGAGAAAATAAGATAGGTCATACACAACACTGAGCATAATGTTGGAATATGGCTGTATTAAGAGAAGAAAGTTGGATTTCCCTCTTGTGTTTTTAAAGTTATCTTAGCAGGACTCCTGATAGAAGGGGGCATATACTGGTATTTTCACTTAAATGGTGGTAAAGCCATGGCAATATATTTTTTTAAAGATTTTATTTATTTATTTGAGAGAGAGAGAATGAGAGAGAGAGCACATGAGAGTGGAGAGGGTCAGAGGGAGAAGCAGACTTCCTGCTGAGCAGGGAGCCCGATGCGGGACTCGATCCCGGGACTCCAGGATCATGACCTGAGCCAAGGCAGTCGCTTAACCAACTGAGCCACCCAGGCACCCGGCAATATTTTTTTTAAAAGATACTCTATATAGCCAGTGGCAGAGATGAGAAATGAATGTGTACAGTAGGATTTCATTGGTCAACAGTTTCCTCTACTAGGTATGTCACGTCTAGTTGATAGAATAAACCAAGATATGTTGACATTCTTTTCTATTTTTCATTACACAGATCAAAATAAAAGTAACTATGGTATAGAGAAGGTAGAAGAAGACCACACACATGCACGTGCGCACACACACACACACAGAGTTACTGGAAAAATAGCAGGAGAAGGCCATTCCCTCCTCTCCCTGCCCCCTTCTCCACCACGAGCCCCATTTTTCACAAGAACATGGAGTATAACAAACTTTATTTTCTAACTTTCATTTTGAGACGACTATAGATACACAGGAAGTTGTAAAAATAATACATTCTATCCATGTACCCTTCATTTAGTTTCCTCACTTGTAAGATCTCGTATAACTATAGCACAATATCAAAATCAAGGACATTGTCATTGGTACTCCACAGATTTAACACAGATTTCACCAGTCTTACATGCATATGTGTGTGTGCTCAATTGTCTGCAGTTTATCACACATGTAGATTCGTGTAACCACCACCACAGCCAGGATGTAGAAGTGTTCTATCACCACAAAGATGTGCCTCAAACTCTTACCCTTGTGTAATTATACCCGGTCCCTCCCTCCTCCAGCTCCTCCTCACATCCCTAAACCCTGGCAGACACTAATCTCTTCTTTATTTCTGTAAGTTTATTATTATTTTTTAAAGATTTTGTTTATTTATTTGTCAGAGAGAGAGAAGGACAGAGAGACACCACAAGCAGGGGGGACGGAAGGAAGAGGGAGAAGCAGGCTCCCCGCTGAGCAAGGAGCCCGATGTGGGACTCGATCCCAGGACCCGGGGATCATGACCTGAGCTGAAGGCAGACGCTTAACTGGCTGAGCCACCCAGGCATCCCTCTGTAAGTTTATTATTTCAAGAACATCATATAAATGGGATCATACAGTATGCAACCTTTTGGGACTGGCTTTTTCACTCAGCATAATGTACTTGAGATCCATTCAAGATGTTGGATGTATTGCCAAAGTAATATTCCATGAGGGTGAACGTACCATAGCTTGTTTCATCATTTACCCTTGGAAGAACATTTGGATTATCTCCATTTTTTTGGTCTTCTTTACAAATAAAGCTGCTATGAATATTCATGCACAGGTTTTGTGTTTTTATTTCTCTGGGATAAATGTGTAAGAGTGGGATTCCTGGGTTGTATGGTAAATGTATGTTTTGTTTGTTTGTTTTAAAGACATTTCCACACTATTTTCCAAAGTGGTTGTATCATTTTACATTTCCACCCTCAATTCTGAGAGATCCAGGGTTTTTTTGCATCTTTGCTAGCATTTGGTATTGTCAGTTTTAAAAAAAAATTATTGTAGTGCTTCTGATAGGTGTGTAGTGATATTTTGTTGTGGTTTTAATTTGCATTTCCCTGATAGCTGAAGATATTGAACATCTTTTCATGTCTTTATCTGCAATCCATATATGCTCTTTGTGAATGTCTGTACATGTCTTTTGTCAATTTTCTAATAGGATTGTTTGTTTACAGTTGAGTTTGGAGAGTTCTTTATATAGTCTAGGTATGAGATAAGTCAGACAAGTGGTTTGTTAGATAAGTGATTTGCAAATATTTTCTTCCAGTCTGTAGCTTGTCTTTTTATCCTTTTAGTGAGGTATTTTTATAAGCAAAAGTTTTGAGTTTGGTGAAGTATAATTTAATGATTTTTTACTTGTATGGATTGTGCTTTGGGGGTCACATCTAAGAACTCCTCAGTAAGTCCAGTGGAGGTCCTAATGGAGAGAGGAAGAGTCTAGGTTTCCCTAGGTGATTGACGATGGTAGGCATGTGATGTTGAAAGTCAGCAGACCTGGAAGGGCCTTGTGAATGGAAGGAGGGGACTTGGGTGGATGGAGATAAACCTTATAACCAGAGGCTATATGGGCACTTGAGTCACTGAGTGGAGTCCAGCACAGAGGTAGACATATGGTCCTAAACCAGATGGGATGATGCATGTCAACATGGATAGGTTGGATTAGTCAGCAGCAGGCTGCTATAACAAAATACTACATACTGGGTGGCTGAAACAACATTATTTCTTATAGTTCTAAAGGCTGGAAGTCTAAGATCAAGGTGCTAGCCAATTCAGTTCCTGGTGAGAATTTTCTTCTTAGTTTGTTAATGGTGGCTTTCTCACTGGGTCCTTACACAGCTCTTCTTAGAAGGACGTGAATCCCATCATGGGAACCCCACCCTCATGACCTCATCTAACCCTAATTACCTCCCGAAGGCTCCACCTCCAAATACCATCACATTGGGGATTAAGGCTTCAACATAATTAATTTGGAGGGGGGATACGAACATTCTGTCCATAACACAGATGGTGACCAAGGACCAGAGCTCCTCCTTTACACCTCCACTCCATTCCCTGATGACTTAATGGAATTTAGAAGCAATCCAATGGATAGGTAAGAAGGCAAAGAACCCTAAATTGACTAAGAAAAATAATAATTTAATTTAATTATTAAATTATTTAAATAATTTAATTTTAAAAAACCCATATTGATGACTTATCATGAATTGGCAAGAGAATGGGAACTCAGTATGGGAAAACCTTGAGATGTAAGGAAGAAAGGATTACATATTTTTGTTCAGCAAGTCCGCACCTGTGAGATCCAAACCTGGTGCATATGTTACATAGACAGGAGGCTTTCTTGCTTGCCAGCAGGCAACAACCCCATGAGCACCACTGAAAGAACTTGATGACAGCTCTGTTTTTAGGTCTGATTCATGGAGTACAATATATCTCTCAGCATCAACCACAAAACCAACACTGTTTTGTTTTAGCCAAGAGCCTTCCAAAGACACACCTGTGGCTTTCAGTGAAAGTTCTCTGGACATCTCCCAACATCTGTCTGGAAAGGATCCGGCAAGTCTTCAGGGAGGAAACACACCCTGTAGATCAACTGCAGTTTCGCTGGCTTCTGTCTTCGTGCCCTGGAGTCAGAGACAGTAGCAGGATGGGGCATTAATATCGGGCACCGAGGCAGGTTGAACTGAATGTCCATCTCCGTGATGGCATCAGTGGATCCTCTGTGCTATTCCAAGTCTTCTGTGGTCCCACGTTAAAGCCCAGAAAATTAGGATGCCACTTGTTTCTCTAGGAATCCTTCCAAAAGAAAATAAAAATGATTCTTAACTTTGCAGTGAGATTGTTCACTGTTTAACAAGCGTTTCTACAGGGACAAAGCATTGTTCAGCTGACAAATATTTCTCTAGAATTGTTTGCTGGCTTTGAATCACACATTAATGCAGATATAGAAGATAAAGATATAGAAGATAAAGATAAAGATAAAGACCCCACCTACAGCTAATACCAAACAGTGAAGAACTGGCAAGAGAAAATAAGGCAAGATTAGTGCTAATTGTGCCTTCTGAGGACCTAGGGAATATTAAAATTATATTACTACATACAGACCTTAAAATTTTTGAAGGGAGGGAGATGCTTCTTATGTGTGTGTTTGGAGACAGATTGTAGCAGTCTCTGAAAGCAGATTTTTTGAGGGGAGATCCTTGAAGGAGCAAGGGTGTCTGGGATAGAAAAATAGAGGTAAGAGTGGGGAATTGTTGGATTAGAACTTGCTTCCCTCACCATGTAGAATTCAAGTCTATCAGGAATTCAATAGTCTGAGAGAAGATTGAGCATCCCATAGAGTATTATATTGAGGGTCTAAAATTCACTTGTTTTCCCCCAGTTCTTGTAATAACTCTTACAAAGATAGATAATTATGGGCTAAAATGTTTTTGGCAATTGAGGAGTCAATATTATGTTTTTCTTTGAAAATATTTACCTCCAGAGAGGTCAGTACTCTGTGGTCTTGCGTCCAGTCACTGGTCACGCAGGCTGGTGTTATACAAATTTTCAGTGAAATGCACAATATGGAAAGCATACCATTCTGAGTTTTCCTTATTTATTCATTAAATATTTCTCAAGCTTGGATGACATACTGGATGCTGACAAAGCATCTAAAGATGAATAAAACACGCAGCCTGTCCTTCATTGGGTCTTGGTTTAGTGAGAAAGACATGTAAACACAGAGATGAGGGCTCCATCAGAGGTATGAATAGCACTTACCTACTTGACCAGGACCATGGAGGAAGTGACATTTGCAGGATTGGGTGGGGAGCCAATGGGAGGCATTCCAGAAAGGAGAGGAATCCATGAAGAGCAAGGGTCAAGAGAGAGCAAGAGACTGTTTAGGAAACCATATTAAAATAAAATATGATGTGTTACACTTTGTGATTAGTTGATAACTTCAGCAAATCATTATCAGAAGAAATTAGAAAACTGCATTCTCTATTTCTACTTCTGCAAATCTTCTCCCTGGATAAAAATCAGTGGTTGGTAAAATAGGTAAAAAGTGGGTGTAACTAGACTCCCAAGATATCCCGGGCTCCTGAGATATATGGAGCCGAAGTCCATTTCCTCCTTAGGCCTTTTGATTGAGGGGGAAAAAAAAAAAAGCCAAAGTTGTAAGAAACTGTAGCAATTATGCAAAGTTATCAGGGGTCCCAGAGAACCACAAGGCCATATAAGTAGATAAAAATGTGAGACCAGGGAAGGAAGAAGTAGCTGGCCCAGATTAGAACAATGACCTCATAGACACTCAAAAAGGAGAATGGAGTAAAGGAGGGACCGAAGGCGGAGCCCAGAGGACTTGGGGAGGGCTTGAATCTCAGAACAGCTAGACAGAGGAACCTGGGGCTTCAGGGTACAAATTCAAGGGAGAGAAAAAGAAAATAAATGGACAACAACCCACCTTTTCCTCTTCAGTCTCTGCCTTGGCTAGCTTAGCCATCGGTTGGCAGTCTCAAGTAGAAGAGCAGGATAAAGCCCCTAACTCTAATGAGTCTGATGCTAAAATTTTGGGACCCTTGGCCCACCCTTCAGTTACTCGGGGAGCCGTTTCCTACCAAGAGCTGGCACAGAGGGCCTCTCTGAACTGTATTATCGTTTGCCAATACTGGGAATTTCAGAAACTCTCCCAAACCATGTAGCTAGATAGTGACCAGGTTGGGACTACAGCCCAGGCCTCCTTGTCCTCAGCACAGCCAGCTCAGGCTCCCACCCCCAGGCCTCCCGTCTCCTAATTCCCTGCATCAGATGTTCGTTAAGTGCTAACCATATATTTAGCACAGTTCTAGAAGTTGTGGGAGATGCTTTTGCTCAAGGAATTGCTGATCCAATTGGTAAAGATGTCCTCAAAATGAACATCATAAGCCCCAGCCCCATGGCCTACAGTAGAATTGCAGAGTCCTACAAGATGAAGAAAGGAAAACTCCTTTTTCTTGACCTTGGACCCCTGCAGAAACCAGTTGGGACAGATTTGGGAAAAGAGCAGACTGAAGGCCAAAAAGAGTTGAGACACAGAGGGGAAACAGTAGGAAGGGGAAGACAAAGACAGGATCCCAGTTCTGTGGTCCCCTTTCAAAAAACCCAGCTTTGTTCCAATTCAACTTTCAGTTCACAAGTAGGTATTTCCTTTAAGGGGGGTGGGGGGAACAGGCATGCTTTGATTCCAGAAGATTGGGGACTATCCTCCTTAGTTAGAAATGAGGAGAGGGTGTGTACATGATTCGTATGCCGCCAAGTTTCAGAGTCAGCCTGGGTACGGGGTACATTGGCAACCTCATGGTTAGATTATGTCGAAGAACTGAAAATAAAAATCCTTTGACCTGCTTCAGAGTTCTCTGTTACTGGTGGTTTTGTTGTAAAACCTCGCTGGACCAGCTACTGTTGCTTCTTGTTGGTTGAGTGTATTTCAGCTAGTGGTTAGGCTTGGAAATGATTAACTGCTAATGACAATGATTTTCTTTCCTTTCTTTTACAATGGCAACCTGTTTCTCCCTCCTTTCTTAATGTCTTTGTTGAACAAACAGCATTTCAATAAGAGTAAATAAAATATTTTAAGAGATATCACCGTAAACTAACCACCCATTCTTTTCATTTTTCATGTTTTTTTCCCTAGTTCTTATGTCCATGTGTCTGTATTTTTACCTTATACTGTTGATATGGTTATGTAATCTGATTTTTTCCTCTAGATTACACTGTAAACATTTTTCATGTTTCCACAGACCTTGTGATTCTTATCTAACGGCTGCCTAATATTCCAGAGGATGGATGTTCCATCATTTGAGTTAGCCACTTCCCTGTTCTTGGCCATCAAGGTTGTTGCCAGTCTCTCACTATCATTCAGCTCATGGATTTAGATGCAGTTTTTATAGAGACAGAGAAAACATCTTTGACAAAGCGACTGGCTTTTGAAAGTTGAAATAAACAAGTGGCTCTAGCTACACTGTGCGTCTAGCAGATAAAAAATGACACAAGGTGTGAAAGCCCGCGTGTGGAGAGTTGGCAGATAATAATTCTTATGGCAGAACAGAAATCACCACCAATAGTTTGTAACTAACACACACAGTGATATTCACTTAGAAATACGCTACGCAGTTCCATTCTAGCCTCTCCTTTTCTGCCCCCTTAAGCCAGAACTGCACAAAAGGGGACAACTTTGCTGGTACTTTCTGCATTAAACTACTAATTAGCATCCCTTGATTTGGCTTCTAAGGTTCAATGCAGGATGCCAAGAAGCATGTGCTGCTCCCTGGGCAGAAGTAAGAAGGTCTCACGTTGGCTTTATGCTGGCAGGTGGGGAGTGGTGGTGGTAGTATATATAGCAGGTGAGGGCAGGGGGGGCATACACAGCAGGTGGAGTGGTATATAGAACAGTTGGGGGGTGGTATATATAGCAGGTGAGGGCAGGGGGTATATATAGCGGGTTGGGAGTTGTATATAGAACAGATGGGGGGTATTGGTATATACAGCAGGCAAGGGGTAATATTTATAGCAGGTGAGGGGATGTGGTGGTATACACAGCAGGTGGGGGAGTGGTATATAGAGCAGGTGAGGGGGTGGTGGGCTACTCCCGTATCCTCCTGCCACAGGAACTTAAGCTAGTCCGGGAAGAAGCATTTCACACTTTGCAGGAGAGAAAGATTTGGGGGTCGGGTGGCAGGTGTCCCAAGCCCTGAAGGTGGCGGCAGAAGGCGACTGAGGGAAATGGGGCGAGGAGGGCGGAGCTGAAGGGCGGGCCGCAGAGGAGCCCCGGGGGCGAGCCGGGCTCGCGGTGAGGCTGGCCTGCGGGGCCCCTCCCTGGGGCAGGAGGGCCTCAACTGGGCCCCGGGTGGACGCGGGGCGGGCCGGGGGCGGGGCGCGCGGGGGCGGGGCCCGGAGGGGGGCGGAGCACGTCTGCAGCCACGGCGCCCCGGAGCTGTCCCCTGCGCGCGGCCCGCCTCGTCCCAGTGCCACCAACGCGCTCTCGCCCCCGCCATGCTCCTGCTGCTAGGGCTGTGCTTGGGGCTGCCGCTCTGCGCGGGGTCTCTGGAAGACGCGAGAACCCGGGATGACACTTCGGAACAAGTAAGTAGATTTGGGAGGACCTAGAGATGGCCCGGGGCGCAGGCTGCCATCCCTTCCCGCCGCATTCTTCCGGCGCGTGGCTGTTGGACAGACTCCCTTGAATGGCTCCTGGACGCAGGGAAGGGAGGGATCACCCCCACCTCCTGTCACATCGTCCCCCCTTCTCCTCTCCGATCCCCAGTCTTCTGCTCGCAAGCTTCTCCATCTGTTGGTCACTCTTGGCGAGAGTTTGGATGATGAACTTTCCTGCAGAATTGTGTCTGGGACTTGAAAGCTCTGCAGAACCAAATATTGGCTCCTGTTGTTGAGGGTGTTCAGTTTTGAGAGAGAGAGAGAGAGCCCCAAGACAATTACAGAGTTTCTTCTTTAAGATGCAAGTATGGGGTGGTGTGTTGTTACTGTTGTTCCTAGCTGTTCAGAGAAAAAAGCACAATCTAGAACTTGCAAACTCTGCTCCACTTTCCCCATCTGAAAATCAGGGGAACTCGACTTTCCCATCAGGTTCTTATCAATGGGTTAGCAGTTCAAAGGTGGCCTGATGGTGGGGGAGGACCAAAAACCGAGGGCTCACTTACTGGAGTTAATATTCCGTGCATCTAAAAATATATATATATATATTCCGTGCATCTGCCAGAGTTTGTTTTGAAAGGCTCAACCTCACAGGTGGATAAAAACTTGCAAGTATGAAATCTCATTGCCATGTCTGAGGAACAGAAAAGCTTTTTGAAAAATATAAAACGAATTGACAAAAATATCAATGTAGAGACCTTATGGGGGAAATGGCTGTGTCCCAATTAAAGTAGGCAGTGCTTATCTACATCTCCTGGTGCTGTTTCCACATGTATCATTTAAATTATTTTAAAATTGTTTAGCTTAAAGCATGTTTCACAGGATGGAAACAAGAGATCAGTAGACATACTTTTCTAGCAGCTTGCTCTGAAGAGCAGATCTGGAAGACAGTTACTCTCTTGTTGACTCTGCCCATGGTGTGCTTTCTGCACAATGAAAGAAATGGTACTTCTCTTATAGGGTCGTCAGGAGGAATAACCAGGACAGAGTCCAGGAGGCTGAGAGGTGGAGGGGGGAAAGTGCCCGCTTTGGATCCAGAAAGAAAGACTAGTCTTTACTTTGCCCTTTACAGTTGTGTGGCCCAGACAGGCTATTTAATTTCTCTTCGCCTTCCTTTCTGGTTGGTCATGGCAGGGAATACAGCTCCTTTTGAGCATACTTTAAGGAGCCAGCTGCTAGTTTGTGTCAAGGACCTGGTATACAGTGGGCGCTCAATAAATACTAGATGTGTTCGTCAGTGGCTAAGGGCATGGGCTTGGTGTCAGGCGGCCGGGGTTTGATTCCTGGTTCTGTCCAGCTCTGGGATGCTGGGCAAGTTACTAGTTGCTTCAATTTCCAATTCTGTAAACTGTGGGAAATAATAGGGTATTAAGGATTGAAGAGTTAATACTCCTAAAGTGCTTGGTACAGTGTCCGCACTTACTGTTAGCTCTTGCCATCAGGCTTGGGCTGCTGAAGCGCAGAGGGAAGGAATTTGGGGTAAAGAGCTTGAAAGTTTTGGGGGGGGCGGAGGGAGAAAAGTGTGGGAGGAACCAAAACAAGGATTCTGTTTATGAGCTAGGAGGAGGGATTAAAGCTCCAACATCTGCCAGTGCAAGTAGGCTTAACACTAAACTTTTCCTGCATAGAATAACATGCGTTTGGCCCATTTTAGGGATTTCATGCTGCCTTCTAACCACAGCACTACTTATGCATCTTGAAAATGACTCAGACAGAAATTCCCAAGATACGAAATTCTATGAAAATTTGCAAATTTTACCTTTTTATCTCTATTAAAAAAAAAAAGTAACAACGTGTGTGTGTGTGTGTGTGTGTGTGTGTGTGTGTGTGTGAGATGTAGGATTTAAGAACACAGGCTCCAGAACCAGACTTCCTGGGTCCAAATCCTGGCCCTGCACTCCCTGGAGAGTTCCTTATTATCTGTGAGTCTCTGTTCACTCATCTCTAGAATGGGGATGGTGAAATTACTTAATTAAAAGGATCTTGAAGATTGAAACTTCAAACAGTACCTAGCAATGGAGTTAGTGCTTATTCTCCATAATTTTGGTCTTCAAAATTATATGTAAACTTAATTTATAAATGTAAATGCGTATGTCAATTTTATGTAAATTTTAATGTCCAAGAACATGCCTGTTAGCTTGCATTGCAATTGTTATTTGTTGCTTACCTTCAACTGGCAATATTACTAATAACACCTTAAATTCAAGTTCCTTCATCACCTCTGGCCCTCCACCCCATTTGTAAATATTACCCAGAGGAAGGGACTGCTCTCAGCAGTGGTCTTCAAACTTTGGTATGCAAAAGGACACTCAGGGCGCTCATCAAATATGCAGACTCGGAGCCCTGGGTGGCTCAGTAAGTTAAGCGTCTGCCTTCAGCTTGGGTTATGATCCCAGGGTCCTGTGATCGAGCCTGCATCGGGCTCCCTGCTCAG
The DNA here is from genome assembly GCF_011800145.1 of Mirounga leonina. NCBI lineage: Eukaryota > Metazoa > Chordata > Mammalia > Carnivora > Phocidae > Mirounga > Mirounga leonina. Next base: position 14,442,700 of record NW_023270453.1, read on the forward strand.
CGGGAAGCCTGCTTCTCCCTCTCTGCCTGCCTTGTGCTCTCTCTCCCTCTGTCAGATAAATAAATAAAATCTTTAAAAAAATGCAGACTCCTCAGCCCCCACCCCACTCCCTTCAGTTTAGATCCATTTGGTTTGGGGTGGGGCCCAGGTGATTCTGATACAGATGATCCACCAACCACATGTAGAGTATTATTACTTTAAAAGAATCTTTCAGGAAATTAATATTAAAAAGGAAGTCTCTTGTATAAAATCAGCCTGTTACAGATTTATCTGTTTCCTAAATTTCAAATTGATATTGTTTCCTTAAATCAGGATAGGGCTGTATTCCTATTACTATAAAAGCAGTTTCTAATTTACAAAATAACGATAGCCACTAATTATTGAGTGTTCCTAATGTCCCACAGAGTTTGCTAGTGGCTCTATGTAAAAATAATAAGAAGCAATAAAGGATATGGTGAAGAGCACTCCAAGTGGAGCCAGACTGTCTAGGTTCAAATCTGCATCCCAGCACTAACTGGCTGTGTGTACCTGGGCAAGTAACTTAACCTCTCTGGGTCTCAGTTTCATCATCTGCAAGATAGAACTGTTACTCTCATTGGCAAGGGTGGATCTAGGTTTTTAGAGGCAAGTCAAGTTTATGTAATTGGCAGGGCCCTCTTGAAGAAAAAGAGTATCAAATTATGACCACAAAAATTAGGTGCTAAAGTGAACATTTGTTTAAGGTGATAAACAGTTCACAACAAATGCCACCTTTTTAAAGGCTGACAAACACCACAGACATCAGCCACTGTTGAGGGACTGTGCAAGTGAGGGATCCTGAAGCTTACATTTTATTAGCTTCTAAATAATAATAATAAACCCACTTCTTCTCTTACAGTTGCTGTGAAGAGTAAGTGGGTTAATTCACACAGAGTACATGCATTCAGTAAGCACCAAAGTAATATTAGCTATTTTTATTGTTTATGGACCGCCTGGTTAAATCTCTGACTACCATTGCAAGGAAAGTCTTAGTGTGCTTACTTTCCAGGAGAACCACAGAATTCCCCCTAGGGGAAGTGACAGACCCTAGTGACACGTGCAGAGCCTGGATTAGAACCCAGGTGTGCTGAATGCCAAGGCTGGGCTTTACGGACTCCTCCAAAGACCAAGCCACTTTCATATTTATAACGTAATAGAATTTGTTTCAATGCCACTTTTATTTGCGACTTTTGGCATATGGATAGTGTTCAGTATATGCTTGTGGTACCACATCGATTGTGGGGATACACTTCTGATTCCCTGAATTGAGAATTTCTGGAGTTTTCGTTTTTTATCTGCCGCTCAGAACCAAACCTCTGCATTTGGAAACACAAATGAAGAATCGAGACAATTTTTTGTTTTTGTTTTTGTTCTTAACTCTTTAAAAAGTAAAGTTACTAAAAGATTTTGTGACCTCCAAACCACTCCGGACTGTCTCCTTTAGAGGCATGGGTGTGATTGTTAAAAAGGAGTCCTCAAATGAATGGGAAGGAGGATATCGTGGGAGAGGGTTCAGAGATTGACTCACTCCCAAACCAGCTGTCTCTTGTTTCATTGAGTGGAAGGGGGAGGGAGGAGAGGGACGTATTGAGAACCGGATCCATGAATTGTATTTGACTTCATTTTCCTACCCAGCAATCTCCCCCACACCTCGGATACTCATCGAAAGCAGTCTTGCCTCCGGTATTGTCAGGGTTTCGGTCAGAGACCCCGGCTATCTCCCTGTAGCTAACGACCAGATGGCTGGCTCCATTTAGGAAGATGGGGCCATGGGAAGGAGACCTAAGCATTTCGGAGGGGGCGGGGGCGGGATTCCTGAATCTCCTTATTTTCCTAGAGGCAAAGTCCATTTCCCTTGTTTTTCACAGGTGAAGAAAAGAAACAGTGACTTGCCTAAGGCCAGTTGCCTTTTTTTTTAAAAAACTACCTGGAAATTGTTTGGAATTGTAGCCCAAAAGTGAAGTTTCTTCTTCTTCCATGGCTGAGATTATGGGTGCCCCTGAATTGCAAATGCAGGATGTTCAGCTATGACTAGCTGAACATCCTGCAGCAACATTACTCTGAAGGAATAAAACTTTTGTGCGAAGCATGTCATTACCCAAACAGGAAGGAATCTTCCCAGATGAATTGTTCTCAGCCCAGGTGACGGACTGCGACTCTAGTGCTTTTCCAACCTGTGGTTTTGTGTCAGGCCCTCTAGCACATCTCTGAGGCCCAGACTCCTGAGTTCCTGGCTCTTGGTTTCAGGATCAGAACACCCTCAGTGGACAGGGGCCAAATGATAAGTAGGTTCCTAGTACAGAGCCCTGTAGGAACTCTCCCCTTCTGTCCCTTGATGAGGGTGTGGCTGAGGTTGGCCCAAATGCAGCATCCCTTGGATCTGTTATGGAACCCAGACATTTCTGTTCAGTCAACCTGGGTCATTACAGCATCCATGCCAAAAGGGAATGTCTATGTTCTGCATATTCTGAGTATCTTTCACCCAGGTTAGAATTAGGTTTCGCTGTTTTCCTCTCTTCCCATGCTCTTTCCCATTTATGGACCTTTTGGAAAGCTCTAAGGGTATTTCTCTTTCTTCTAATACTGATCCAACACTGTGATAAATCTGGGGGGAAAATACAGTCCATATTACTCAAATTATGAATATTTACGCAATGCCTGCTATCTTTTACCTATAGGTGGACTAAATGATAACATAGATGGGGGATTCTAGACTCCACAGCCCCGACAGTGTTATTGCTACACTTTTTGTGCAAAGGAAATCTTCACTAACCCTCTCACTCCTGGTAGTGAGTGCTGCTTGGTCCATACGAGTTTGAGAGGCGGTGGTAGGTCTCTGAAGCTATTTCTCAGCATAGTTCCTGTATTGAACCTGATGCTCCATCAGTTTTTCCTGCCCTTTTGTCCCACTCCAACAAATGCCTGCACGACTGGTTCAATCACACCTCTAGCGTAGAGCCTCTCATGGTCACTCAGGGGCATAGCAAACTCTACTTTTTTCCATTTCCTTTGTAACTTACAAAAACCACCCTCTCTATTAAGCTTTCATGAGTACTTTTCTTTCTTTCAACTTATATAGTATGGTCCTTGATGGCAAGGATCCTGGCTTATGTTTCTCAATAAATATTGTGGCCTGGACATCTTCTGTTCCAATGCTGAATAAGCCCAGCTCAGGAAGAATAAAGAATCTTATTTGGGCCATCTCCTAAGTCTATGATTTGGAACTCCAAACTCTTGAGATCACTACTCATGGCACCCTTGACAGTGAGCTGGAGTCAGTTACATATCTGTCCTGAAACCCCACTCCCAAATTCTTATGAGGCTTTGGGAAACACTCGAACCATAAAAGGGATCAGGAATTCCTAACTAAAAACAACGATGACGACATTGGTGTCATTTCCAGTTCCAATCCTCACTGGCACCAGGAGTCTGTCTCCACCGGGAAGCTTTGATTCTGGTTCAATCTCCTTTAAACTTGGACTGAAGCGTTGCCATAGTGATCCCCTGAGACATCAGATAGTCATCTCAAAAATGAAAAACAAACTTCTCTTGTTCTCCTGAAAGCTTGTTTATTTTCTTGGAAAACCTATTTTACAGAGGACGAAACTTCAAAGAAAATACTTGAGATCAATCACAGATTATAATACCTGAGAGAGGTTGGGCTTTCCTTCTGACCATTGAGATGTTAAGCGGTCCCCAGCCTATTCCACAATTTGAGGAAGAGAAAGACCTGACATGAACCTGCAGAGCTGGTGAAGACCTTGCCCAGAATGCTTATTCTGGCTTTCCGTGGACAGTGTCTCAGATATAAAACCTCATTTTAGAGAGAGAAACCAGTATCATCCTACTAATTGTTTGGTTCTCATTTGGACTCAGGGTGGTGGGTGTCAACCTAAATCCTGTACTGTTTCTCCTGTTCCGTGTTCTATAGAATAGGAGGCTCTGTAATGGCTTATAATGATAATTTACAATAGTATCTATATTTTTTTTTTCAGGGGAAATCAAAGGAGGATAGGGATTAAAACATTACTGTTATGACTTTAGTTTACCAAACAGAAATATCTTTATTGTTTTTTTCTGTTATGGAAGTAAAGCATGTTAATTTGTGAAAAACTGAGATAATACAGGAAAGTTTAAAGAAAAATAATTCAACCACCCAAAGGTAGCAGCCCTTAGCACTGTGCTGCACATTCTACACATAGAAACACTTACACTTATGAAAATTAGATCATGTGAAATACAATTTTTTAAAATTTTATTTTATTATGTTATGTTAGTCACCATACATTACATCATTAGTTTTTGATGTAGTGTTCCATGATCCACTGTTTTCGTATAACACCCAGTGCTCCATGCAGAACATGCCCTCTTTAATACCCATCACTGGGCTAACCCATCCCCCCACCCCCCTCCCCTCTAGAACCCTCAGTTTGTTTCTCAGAGTCCATAGTCTCTCATGGTTCATCTCCCCCTTTGATTCCCCCCCTTCATTTTTCCCTTCTATAATATTTTATTACCAGATTTAGTCACTTAAAATGTGTCATGGATATATTAATCAGGATAGGCTAGGTTATCCTGTGGTAACAATGTCTTCAAAATCTCAGTGTCTTAAATACCACACATTTATGTCTTGCTTACACAACCTGTCCATCGTGGATTGGTGGTGGTCACTTGGGAAGTTGGGCTTGATGAGCAGCTACCAGTTCAAACATTGCTAATTACTGTGCCAGAAAGCAAAAGCAGTTCTGTAGGATCGTACGTCTGTAATTAAATCACTTGACCCGGAAGTGACGAATGCTACTTATATCCCTAAGTTATTGGCTGGAGCTAGTTGCATGGCCCCCTGCCTTTGCAATGGTCCCAGAAAATGCAACCCTTCTGGCAGACAGCCAGAGAAATGTTTGGTGGACAGCACTGAAGTCCAGTAAAGTGAACATTTATTGATGCCAGTAAATATAGATGCACGCCATTCTTTTCTTTTTTAAAAAGATTATTTATTTGAGAGAGAGAGAGCTCGAGCAGGAGGGGCAGAGGGTGAGGGAGAGAGAATCCCAAGCAGACTCTGGGCTGAGCGAGGAGCCTGATGTGGGGCTCGATGTCATGACCATGAAATCATGACCTGAGCCAAAACCAAGAGCCGCTTAACTGACTGAGCCACCCAGGCACCCCACACATCATTATTTTCTATAGCCGTGTAATTAATCCATGTATCATAATATGCTGAATATACTGAATAATATACTGAACCAGACCTTTTTTTAAAGATATTTTAGGCTATTTCTAATTATTAACAATTGTTTTATTTTTTTTTAAAGATTTTATTTATTTATTTGACAGAGAGAGACACAGCGAGAGAGGGAACACAAGCAGGGGGAGTGGGAGAGGGAAAAGCAGGCTTCCTGCCAAGCAGGGAGCCCGACGCGGGGCTCGATCCCAGGACCTGGGATCATGACCTGAGCTGAAGGCAGATGCTTAATGACTGAGCCACCCAGGCACCCCACACATCATTATTTTCTATAGCCATATAATTAATCTATGTACCATAATATACTGAATATACTGAATAATATACTGAACCAGACCTTTTTTTAAAGAAATTTTAGGCTATTTCTAATTATTAACAATTGTTATAAAAGTTGCAAAATTTTTTCTTATTTTTTTTCCTCTTATGGTACTTTTCTGTAAGTAGAATTTCTAAATTAAAAGATATGCATACTGATGGGAATGGAAAAATGTTGCAGCCACTTTGGAAAACAGTTTGGCAATTTCTTAAAAAGTGAAACTTAGGGCGCCTGGGTGGCTCAGTTGGTTAAGCGACTGCCTTCGGCTCAGGTCATGATCCTGGAGTCCCGGGATCGAGTCCCATATCGGGCTCCTTGCTCAGCAGGGGGTCTGCTTCTCCCTCTGACCCTCCCCCCTCTCATGTGCTCTCTCTCTCTCATTCTTTCAAATAAATAAATAAAATCTTTAAAAAAAAAAAAAAAAGGGAAACTTAAATTTACCATATGACCTGGGCATTCTACTCCTGGATGTTTACGTCCAACACAAAGACTTGCATGTGAATGTTTATAAAAGTTCACGTTATTTGTAATAGCCCAAAACTGGAAAAAACCTGAATGTCGCCTGGTGAATGGATAAACAAAATGTGTCATATCCATACAATGGAATATTACTTAGACATGAAAAGGAATGAAGTATTGATAAATGCTACAACAGGGATGACCTTGAAAAGGTTATGTTAAGTGAAAAAAGCCAGTCATAAAAGACTATATATTGTATGATTCCATTCCTTTGAAATGTCCAGAATGGGCAAATCCACAGGGACAAAGTAGATTATTGGTTGGGAGGTGACAGGTAAGGGGTGCATGGTTTCTTTTTGACATAATAAAAATGTTCTAAATTGATGGTGGTGATGGGTGCACAACTCTGTGAATATGCTAAAAAACATTGACTTGTGCACTTTAAGTGAATGAATTGTATTGTTTGTAAGTTACACATCCTTGAGCTGTTAAAAAAAAAGATACACCTAAAATCCAAGCATATTTTTCAAGTTTTCAATCAACATTATCAAATTGCCCTCCAGAAAGGATGATTCATTACTCACAGCAATAGTAGTTAACACTTTATTTGAACAGTGATTTGCCATGAATAATGTTCAACAACCAGCTAGGACTTTTAAATTAGTCCAGAGTGGCTGATTAATTAATACAAGTTTTCTTTTTTTTTTAAATTTTTTATTGTTATGTTAATCACCATACATTACATCATTAGTTTTTGATGCAGTGTTCCATGATTCATTGTTTGTGCATAACACCCAGTGCTCCATGCAGAACGTGCCCTCTTTAATACCCATCACCCGGCTAACCCATCCTCCCATAATACAAGTTTTCTTTAAATGAGGATTTTTATCACCTTCCCATGCCCCTACTCCCCGTGTGGGAAAGTATGGTTAAATAACCAGAAAAAACACAGTGAGAAAATTCAAGGTAAGTTCAGTTTTGCTTGCAGTTTCCTGAAGTTTTGAGTTGAATAGTTGAGCCCCTCAGAGAAGAACTGAATACATTTACTCATTGTAATAGACACAATAGCAAAGAGCTTCTTTTGAAGCCAGAAATAGGATAAAATGGAGTGCGGATATTCTGATGAATTCTTTGCTCTTGTCATTTCATACTCCTCTAACAGACAGAAGAACACGCAGGTGATGAGGTAATGCCATCACGGCTGAAGCAGTCAACCCGGGCTGAGGGGGTGGGTTCTCGCTCTGGCCCAGCAGCTCCTTCATCGAAGGTCCAATCTACTTTTCAGGATGGACCGTCTCTTCTGTGAATTTGAATCGATTTTAACCCCCCTCATGTAATGCATTTCAGAATGACCTCACAATCATATTTCATGACTCTTTTCTTCTTATAGGTTGGACGCAGGTTGCCAAGGCAAGCCCGACTGTTGCAAAGGCTGGTATGTATGTTCCGGGGGCATCTTCAACGTCTGTTCCCTCGCTACTCTGTGTATTTTGAATCAGGCCCTAGCTTGGCTTGCAGCTCCTCCAAAGCTTGTAAAGTTGCTTGCGGAAGAATGCTGACATTAAACAGTGTAGCTTTTATAAGGCTTTCTTGAAGTGGACTTTTCTGTCTGGAAAGAGACCTGATTATTTCCGTAGGGCTCTAAGGACAAAGGATGGAGTTTCAAAGCGTTTCAAAAAAATAAAAAACTTAAACTAACCTGTACTTTTTATGGCATTCTTACACAAGAAATAAAGGCCTTGTAGTGAAGTAAACAACTAAAGCAAGCAAAGAATTCACATTGGTAGCTTACAGCTTCATGGAATGGAGTTGAGCGAGGCTCTCGGTGCATGTTGGAGGCTATCGGATTGGAATTTGGGCAAGTGTTCAGGAACTTGAAGAGCTTATTTGAACCAATCTCCATTCCGAGATATGGATTCAGCAGCAGTTCTTTAGGAGGTAGGCGTCCCTCCAGGGCCTCTCTACACCGCGGCGGTGTCTGAGTCAGTTCTAGCTTCACCATGACCCATGGCACAATCATTACCATCTTTGTCGGGCTGGGATGTTGTGTTCTTGTTATTCCCTGCTTGGCTTCCCCCTCCCCCTTCCTTCTCCTGATCCTCCCAAGTTTGTTAACCTCATAATCATTCTTTCACGTTTTTTTCCACATTCACATAGTCGTAGACAGACGTAGACAAACATAAACATGTCAAGAATTGTGAAGAGTCTGGATTTTCCCCAGCTTGCAAGCCAAGGATTGTGGGTTTGTTGCCATTGCATGCATGCCAGCAGAATGCAGGAGTCTCCTGGGTCAGAGACAGAGGGCGATTACTGCTCACAGAATAGCAGTGCCAGAGTGTCAGTGTTTGTACCATTCCTGGGCCCCGTCCTGTTCCCATATGGTCATACGGAGGGCGCCTGGAGACACCGACACAGGAGAGGAGCTCTGCGCGGAGGGAACCTGACTCTTATGAGGACCAAGCCTGCTTGATCTTTGTCCCTGGACGGGCACGTTCTCTTTATTATTCTAGATATTAAACCAGCTTCCCCTTTGCTGTGGAGGGAGATCCCACCTCACTCTTCCAGAGCTGTTCACCATCCAAACATCCTTGAAAAGACAATTCAGAACAAAGGGAGCTAGTGCCTCTGCTCGAAAAATGTGCAGAAATACCAGGGGCTCCTGGAGAATAGTCTCCTGGCAGGACCTGTACACATATTCATTCACTCATGCGTGCATCTATTCCAGCTGATCTTTCTTTTTTTGAATGCTTACTATTTACCCTGCATCATAGGCATTGGGAATACAGCAATGAACAAGACAGACCAAAGACCCTATCTTTCATAGACCTTGAATTTTAAAGTGGGGCAGAGATAGGCAAAGAAGACAAAGTGAATAAACAAATGATAAGTGTATTAGTAACGGAGGAGATGACAGGTACCACTGAGAAAAAGAACATGCCGCAAGAAGATGGCAGAAACAGAGACATTTGCATATATGAGATTACTGATCCTCGCTTTCAAACAGGGGGATCATATAATGACAGCTAAGGCTGGCTGAGGGCTTGCTGTGGGCCTGGCATTATTCTAAGTGTGTCACGTTGTACAATTCTTTGAGGCGTTACAGAGGAGAAAGCAGAGGCTCAGAGGGATTGACTAACTCACCCAAGACTACATGTTTGGGAAGAGGTGACAGAACCAGGATTTGAGCCCCACATCTGGCTTCTGCGTGCACTCTTTACACACGCACTGCCTTGTCAAATACTGGTCTCTTTTCCCATTTCTTATTATTTTCAATCAACAGTATGTCATTTGGCCTAACTGTGTATCCATTCTTTTAGATGGTGAAAAAAATTCCACGTTGTTGGCACACCGTAATTTATTAAGCATTGTGCTTAATAAATTGGATGAGCTTTCAATTTGTCTCCAGTTTTTTGGCCTCTGTAAAAAATGCTGCAAAAAAATTTTTCTGATCATTCTGTTATGTGGGTGCTTTTTAGTCTATGGCCTAGATTTTCAATAGAAAGATTGCTGGATCAAAGTGCATGGACGTTTTACATTTTGATAGATGTCAGACTGCTTTTGAATACTATTTCTCTTAATACTATCTGTATTAATTCCATTTCTATGAGCGATGGTAAATATGCACATTTCTGCCAGCAAACATATAATCACTCTTTTTGGCTTGTCAGTCTCTTAGATATAAAGTGCTATCTCATTGTTCCTTTAACTAGCATTTGCCTGACTACTTATGAATTTAGACTTTTTTCCCCATACATTTATTGGCCATTTAGAGTGGTTCTTCTGTGAATTGTGTGTGTGTGTGTGTGCACGCGTGTGCATGTGTGTGTCCTGTACCCATCTTTCTATTGTGTCTTTTATCCCCCAGTGGTCAGTATGTTAGAGATCTTTGTAATAATAATAGAGATCTCTGTCTTCCAAATTGGAAGAATTCCCCCCTCAAATGTGTCATTTGTCGATTAACTTTGTTTATGGTATGTTTTCCATGTAGACGTTTTAAGTGCCTTGGTAATAAATAAGTTTATCTTTTCTTTATAGCCTTTGAGTTTTCATTTTTGGTTTCAAAGATTTTCTTGACCCTTAGACTTTCAATATTTATATAATCACTGAGATTTTCTTAGAAATCTCTAAGAATTTTAAAAGTCTTACTTTAACACGCATTATGCCTTTTTACCATGAACTTTAGTACATCCAATGGGTACCGGAATGCTCTTCCCAGCAGTAGACCTGATGCATCATTCTCTTTTGCAAATGTCTGTGGTGACTTCATGTTACCTATAGGATAAACTGCAAGGACACCTAAGGCCCTGTGTGATCTGACTGTGGTCAGCCTCTGTAGCCTCAGTTTATCCTGTGAGTCTCCTTATAGTTTCTGCTCTAGTTGGCCATGCTAATTTGAAGGTCTCTGGATGTTCTCTAAGTAATGAATAGAATGTGGACAGCAATAGCTGTTCCTTTCGTATCACTGCCAGCTCATGAACCACAGAGATTTGCCTGATTTTCTTTTGAATTAATTAGATACCCTTTTTATGACACTCTCTGGCAAACACATACGCAAAGAAAATTTGTATTTTAAAAATCAGGGGGTATCTTTGTATCTGAGTATCCATGGTCCTTAACAGATAGTGGCCTGATTTTCACTGTCATCATTTAACCTCTCAGTGGCAGGAGCATGTCTTGGCATCTTCTTCATAGCCGGTAGTCTAAAATTTGTACCTGGGGTTTGTTATAAGCAGATATGGTGAGACATGGAGACCTGGAACTGATCATCACGAAGAAAGGAGTTTATACTCACAGGTCCCTAGGAACAGGAGGCCCCATGCTGGTCTCTGGTTGTCTGGGATCTGGCCCTGGGGTGACTTGGGGAAAGGGGAATCTTGGCTTGGTGTATGAGAGCTTGACAAAGGAGGTGGCTGGGAGTGTGGGCTCTGGACGGGTGGGTTGTGTGTCAAAGGTGGGCTCACGCAGGAGTAGTTTGCTGTCTCTAGGCATTAGCTTGCCCTGGGAGGGACAGTCTCTCCAGGAGCAAGGCCCCAAATGCCAGAGCATCAAGAACATAGAAAATATAGTCAACCAGTATGGTGCTGAGCGTTGTTACCTCACTGAGGGCTAGTTACATATGTGTCTGGCTCCTTTGTCCCGACTCTAGCCATTGTGGTTTATTTTTTGTTAGGAGGTGTATAGAGTAAGGTTTTTTGTTTTGTTTTGTTTTGTTTAGTTTTACAATCTTTTCTTTTTTTTTTAATTTTATTTTATTATGTTAGTCACCATACAATACAGCATTAGATTTTGATGTAGTGATCCACAATTCATTGTTTTCGTATAACATAGAATAGGGTTTTTTTCTTAACATAGAAGTGATAATTGCATTTTATGTTTCCTCTCCTCTAATCATAATGAAACGTTGCTCAGTAGAATGTATTACCACAAACAGGCAATTCAGAGCTGATGCCACCCTCTGTCTATAGAGGCGTAAAACTGTGTCACCCAGGTGGCAAATACAGTCCCCAGGGAGGTGCCTTGTCTAAAAGTCTTCTGCTTCATGTAACAGCAACATGGGCTGGTTGTTTTTCTCAAAAAGGAGAGACATGAAGGTGCCATGAAGGTCTCTGGACCCAGAGTCCACCAAGTGCCCAGTGCCAACCTTCTTCTTTATAAAGTGAGGGGATGCTGAGTTACGTGATTTCTGTGGTTCTCTACCATCTCCAAAATTATTTCTTCTAATGGTCACTAGGGAACCGTTAGACCAGAATAAAACAACAAAAGGTTAATCTTCTGGGAAGAGTCCTGGTTCTGACCAAACATTGCTCAGTTAACTTCCAGATGGCATCTTGGGTAATTCAGGACATCCTCTGGGTGGCTTGATTTTAAGTGACTCACATGAGTCACACAGAAGGCTTTGGTCCCTTGAGCAGCTAATTAAGACACTCCCTGCTTCAAACTGCTTTTCCATCTGTTTAGCCTTTGTAGGAAAAATAATGAAGAAGCTGTTTTGTCACAGGAAGACTTGACTTTGCCTCCGATTTTCCAGTTGACATCCCCAAATGAAATAATGAGTTAACTATAAATATGGAAAGCATGTTGGATTTTTAAGAACCGTGCACTGGGAAAAACTGAAGCAACTATTTTATATCCTTCCTTTAATGACAAATTTTCACGAACCTCTGCCATTCCAAGTTCTGTCCTTGGCTTTGGGCATGTCGGTTTCCTGACAGTCTTGTGTACCCGTCCAGTGTTCTCACAATGCACCCCCTTTCTAATTAAACTGCTCGATTCTTTGTTCCAGGAATGTGCTAAGGCTCATTCCTGCTTCTCTGCCTTTTGTGTTTTTAGAATGTTCTTTTTGTTCTCCTTCACCACATAAAAATTCTACATTTATTTTAAAACCTTTTCTTACTTTTACAGACCTCACTGATTTCTCTTTCTTATGAATTCTGGAAGGTCTTCAGGCAATGAGTGAATATGTACATCTCTATATATCTTCCTATGTTGCTTTCTATGTTTTGCCCTTTCTTCCCAATGTGATCATAGGTGCCTTGAGAGAAGGATCCATGTGTAGTGGATCTCAGTCCTTCATGGAATTTAATCTAGAGGAGTGGTTCATAAATTCGAGTTAATTACCATTTCTTTTGGGGGGGATGTGTGTTTTTCTTTCATTGTTCAAGGTTCAAAAATTCAATTCCATTAATGTTCTTGAGTTTTACTCTATGCTGACAGCTATGGGTAAAAAATAAATAAATAAATAAAAGGAAGAAGTCATGGTCCCTGTTCTGTGTATGGTCTCATAGGGACAGGAGAAGGGATGAGCAGCTTGGGGGTGGGGTGGATAATGCGCATAAGTGGCTTTAGTAGATTGTAGGCTGAGGGTGCTGTCCAGTAGGGCAAGGGCCACGAGGCATAAGTAACAGTGGGGTCTCCTGTGGGAAAATAGTAACTGGGCAGAAGCAATAAAACTAAAATAGTTTCTTGAAACTTTTCTCAATCTGTCTCTTGGGCCCATAAACTGTGTGTCCTATTTTTGATGTAGTACTGTGGAAAATGTCTACCATATCCATAATCTTAATTTGAGGCCAAAAAAAAAAAAAAAAACCCCACAATGTTTCAGCTTAGTGTTTTGTCAGATGTCTTCTAATTTCACATTTGAATTTTAAGTTTAATGAAATGATAATTGACAATTATCTCATGAATAAGGACAAATTAACATGACATTACAAACAGTCTCAAGGGTACCAAGTGAAGAAAATTTCATATTATTGTCAGAACAGTGCTGGGCAAGGATTACCTACTGAAGGAGCTGGATTTCACTTGGAATGGTCTACAGCTGGGGCTGTGTACTGTGTTCCTCTAAGTTGGGAACTTACTAAGTTCTTTTCCCGATTATTACTCTACTTTTATGTAAAAGAAATAAGCGGTGGGTCACTGTGGCCCAGGTTCAAAGATTAAATGAATTCAACTCCACCTCTCAGTGGCAAGAAAAAGAATTTGTGGTCATCAAAAAATTTTGTTCAATTTTTTCATTACTGTATTAAAATGCGTATAACACAAAAGTTACCTTTTAAGCCATTGTAAAGTGTACAGTTCAGTGGTATTAAGTACATTCACACAGTCATACAAACATCACCACCATCAATCTCCAGTCACCCATTAAACACTAACTCCCCATTCCCCCCTACTCCCAGCCCCTGGCAACCACCATTTTCCTTTCTGTCTCAATGAATTTGATTACTCTAGGTATTTCATGCAAGTGGAACCATACAGTATTTGTCCTTTGGTGACTGATTTATTTCACTTAGCATAATGTCTTCAAAATTCATCCATGTTGGGGCACCTGGGTTGTTCAGTCAGTTAAGCATCTGACTCTTGGTTTCAGCTCAGGTCATGGTTGTGGGACTGAGCCCCGCACTGGGCTCTACACTCAGCTTGGAGTCTGCTTGAGATTCTCTCTCTCCCTCTCCCTCTGCCTCTCCCCCTGCTTACGCCCTCTCTCTCTAAAATAAATAAATCTTAAAAAAAAATTCATCCAGGGGCACCTGGGTGGCTCAGTCATTAAGCATCTGCCTTCAGCTCAGGACATGATCCCAGAGTCCTGGGATCGAGCCCTGCATCGGGCTCCCTGCTCGGCAGGAAGCCTGCTTCTCCCTCTCCCACTCCCCCTGCTTGTGTTCCCTCTCTCGCTGTCTTTCCCTCTGTCAAATAAATAAAAATCTTTAAAAAGACTTTTTAAAAAATTCATCCATCTTGTAGCATGGGTCAGAATTTCCTTCCTTTTTAATATTCCATTATATGTATAAACCACATTTTGTTTATCCCTCCATCTGTCAATGGACACAGGTTGCTTCCACATTTTAGCTACTGTGAATAATGTGGTGCTGAACATAGGTGTAGAGATGGTGGTCACTTTTAATCTAGTAGAACAGAGGACATGAATGAGCAGAATAAGCTTGGAATAAGGAAAAATCTAGTAAAAACACAGTGAAATGGCTGCTCACTCTCAGCCATAGGGTCTGTGAGATAGTTGGGATTGGTAGGCGTGGGGAGCTGTTCGTATAGGACTTGGGTCTGATCTAGAGCATCAGCCACCATTAATTAGTTCCAGCAGCTATGGTCATGTGGCAATGTGCATCCAGAGTTGCCCCCACTATCTGTTTCAAGAGAAATGGGCATTATGGATTTTGATGCGAACTTTCCAATTTTTAAATGTTGTCCCCCTAAATGAAAAATTTTAAAAGACTGTGCAAGTCAAATAAAAATGCCTGTGGTCTATGTAATTTGAGATTTCTTCCTAAAACACACCACTCAGTAAAGGTATGCAAATGACTGATATCAGGGTTTTATCTCTTTAAATAGTGCAGACCAGGGATCAGCAAACTTTTACTTAAAGGCGTAGATAGTAAGTACTTCAGGCTTTGCAAGACTATGTAGTCTGTCACAATTACAGAGCTACTCAACCATTCTACCCTGTAACATGAAAGTAGGTAGCCACAGATAATATGCAGATGAATGGATATAAATGAATTTCTGTTCCAATAAAACTTTATTTACAAAATCCTGTGGGCCTGCCTGCTATAGTTTGCCGACGCCTGGTGTAGACGAGTCAGAAGGCTGGGACATCTGAAGGAAGTTTCACATGATCAGGAAAAATAATTATAAAGGGTTGATGGGGGATAGAGGACTCGTTAATTAAAATATAGTGCATCTATGAAAAGAAAGTGCTGTGCATCCATTAAAAGAAGAATGAGAGGGATTGGTTTGTACGGTGGCAGATTGCATTTTTTCAAAGATAGTGGCCCTTTGATATTCCACTCCTCCCATTGAGATCTGCCTTTGAAATCAAATGTGCTTTTGTGACTCTTTCGCCCGGTAGAGTATGTTAGGGCATAAAAGGGGATATAGCTTCCACCTCAATGTTGGGAAATGTGCACTCATGAAGCCTCTGGCTTCCACATCATCAGTTGGACTAATGTGTGTGTAGTCCATGCTGTGAGTTAGCCTGAACTTGACCATGTGGAAGGACCACGTAGAGGGGCCCTGGGACAACATGAGATAGAGAGATGCCAGTCAGCCCTGAGCCGCTTCAGGAGCTCACTCTTCCAGCTCCAGCCACCTTCTGACTGGCTCCCCCTCCCCGGCCAAGCCTTTCTAGAATTCCTGACCACAGAAACCACAAGAGAAAAATGCCATGATTGCTACTGTTAAACCACTAAGTTTTAGAGTGGTTTGTTATGCAGCATGAGATAATTGGAACATGTACAGATACAGAAAGATGAACACACTGTATTATTAGGTGAAATTAAAGCAAATCAATACAGCATGTATTTATGGAAGGATATACCAAAAACTGTTAATTTAAGTATTGCTTCTGGGAAACAGAACTTAGATCTAGGGTGGGAGGGAGACCATTGTGTTTCCTTTTATTTTCTGTGTAATTTGAAAGTTTTACCATGTGCATCTGTTACTTGATATTTTTTAAAAAACTGGTTTCCATTTTAAATAAAGTGGAAAATGATAACTAGAATTTTCTGAGTTCATGGGATTTTTCTCTCTTTCTTTTTTTAAGCATTGGCTCCTTTTTACCCAATGTATGTATAGAAATTAGAGTTGTGTGCAGTGGTATTGAGATGCTTCACAAATTCACATTATAAGAATATAAGGATACTGGAGATAAAAGAATATGTTGAAACATGGATAATTTAGGAAGAAAACCTATCTCCAGGGAAACCCTAAGTAAAAGTAAAACACTGCATCTCAATTTATGCTTTAATTTATCTCAGGGTTCCATTTTGGAAAGATGAGGAGATACAAATTTTAATTTAAAAAAAACCAACGGGTTATTGTGCTCTTGAGATCATTACCATTACCACCTTCTCCAGCCTTATTCTCATTGTCCTTACTGAAATATGGTGTGTGTGTGTCTGTGTGTGTGTATTCTTAAAGATTTATTTATTTAATTTAGAGAGAGCATTAGCACATGCACAAATGGGGGGAGGGGCAGAGGGAGAGAGAGAATCTCAGGCAGGCTCCACGTTCAGCACAGAGCCATATGCAGGGCTTGATCCCACAGACCTGATTGAGATCATGACCTGAGCAGAAATCAAGAGTCAGATGCTTAACCAACTGAGCTACCCAGACGCCCTGAATTGTGGAATATATATATTTTTATTTTTTTCTTTTCTTTTATTATGTTATGTTAATCACCATACATTACATCATTAGTTTTTGATGTAGTCTTCCATGATTCATTGTTAGCGTATAACACCCAGTGCTCCATTCAATACGTGCCCTCTTTAATACCCATCAGCAGGCTAACCCATCCCCCCACCCCACCCCTAGAACCCTCAGTTTGTTTGTCAGAGTCCATAGTTTCTCATGGTTCGTCTCCCCCTCTGATTTCCCCGCCCTTCATTTTTCCCTTCCTACTATCGTCTTCTTTTTTTTAACATATAATGTAATATTTGTTTCAGGGGTACAGGTCTGTGATTCAAAGAGTCTTACACAATTCACAGCGCTCACCATAGCACATACCCTCCCCAATGTCTATCACCCAGCCACCCCATCCCTCCCACCCCCACCACTCCAGCCACCCTCAGTTTGTTTCCTGAGATTAAGAATTCCTCATATCAGTGAGATCATATGACACATGTCTTTCTCTGATTGACTTATTTTGCTCAGCATAATACCCTCCAGTTCCATCCATGTCATTGCAAATGGCAAGATTTCATTCCTTTTGATGGTTGCATAATATTCCATTGTATATATATACACATCTTCTTTATCCATTCATCTGTCGATGGACATCTTGGCTCTTTCCACAGTTTGGCTATTGTGGACATTGCTGCTATAACCATCGGGGTGCACGTACCCCTTCGGATCCCTACTTTTGTATCTTTGGGGTAAATACCCAGTAGTGCAATTGCTGGACCATATGGTAGCTCTATTTTCAACTTTTTGAGGAACCTCCATACAGTTTTCCAGAGTGGCTGCACCAGCTTGCATTCCCACCAACAGTGTAGGAGGGTTCCCCTTTCTCCGCATCCCCGCCAACATCTGTCGTTTCCTGACTTGTTAATTTTAGCCATTCTGACTGGTGTGAGGTGGTATCTCATTGAGGTTTTGATTTGGATTTCCCTGATGCTGAGTGATGTTGAGCACTTTTTCATGTGTCTGTTGGCCATTTGGATGTCTTCTTTGGAAAAATGTCTGTTCATGTCTTCTGCCCATTTCTTGATTGGATTCTTTGTTCTTTGGGTGTTGAGTTTGATAAGTTCTTTATAGATTTTGGATACTAGCCCTTTATCTGATATGTCATTTGCAAATATCTTCTCCCATTCTGTCAGTTGTCTTTTGGTTTTGTTGACTGTTTCTTTTGCTGTGAAAAAGCTTTTTATCTTGATGAAGTCCCAATAGTTCATTTTTGCCCTTGCTTCCCTTGCCTTTGGTGATGTTTCTAGGAAGAAGTGGCTGCGGCTGAGGTTGAAGAGGTTGCTGCCTGTGTTCTCCTTTAGGATTTTGATGGACTCCTGTCTCACATTGAGGTCTTTCAACCATTTGGAGTCTATTTTTGTGTGTGGTGTAAGGAAATGGTCCAGTTTCATTCTTCTGCATGTGGCTGTCCAATTTTCCCAATACCATTTGTTGAAGAGACTGTCTTTTTTCTGTTGGGCATTCTTTCCTGCTTTGTCGAAGATTAGTTGACCATAGAGTTGAGGGTCCATTTCTGGGCTCTCTATTCTGTTCCATTGATCTATGTGTCTGTTTTTTTGTCAGTACCATACTGTCTTGATGATGACAGCTTTGTAATAGAGCTTGAAGTCTGGAATTGTGATGCCACCAGCTTTGCTTTTCTTTTTCAAATTCCTCTGGCTATTCAGGGTCTTTTCTGGTCCTATACAAATTTTAGGATTATTTGTTCCATTTCTTTGAAAAAAGTGGATGGTCTTTTGATAGGGTTTGCATTAAATGTGTAGATTGCTCTAGGTAGCATTGACATCTTCACAATATTTGTTCTTCCAATCCATGAGCTTGGAACGTTTTTCCATTTCTTTGTGTCTTCCTCAATTTCTTTCATGAGTATTCTATAGTTTTCTGAGTACAAATTCTTTGCCTCTTTGGTTAGATTTATTCCTAGGTATCTTATGGTTTTGTGTGCAATTGTAAATGGGATTGACTCCTTAATTTCTCCTTCTTCTGTCTTGTTGGTGTATAGGAATGCCACTGATTTCTGTGCATTGATTTTATATCCTGCCACTTTACTGAATTCCTGTATGAGTTCTAGCAGTTTTGGGGTGGAGTCTTTTGGGTTTTCCATATAAAATATCATATCATCTACAAAGAGTGAGAGTTTGAATTCTTCTTTGCCTTTTATTTCTTTTTGTTGTCTGATTACTGTGGCTAGGACTTCTAATACTATGTTGAATAGAAGTAGTGATAGTGGACATCCCTGTCGTGTTCCTGACCTTAGGGGGAAAGCTCTCAGTTTTTCCCCATTGAGAATGATATTCACTGTGGGTTTTTCATAGATGGCTTTTATGATATTGAGGTATGTACCCTCTATCCCTATACTCTGAAGAGTTTTGATCAAGAAAGGATGCTGGACTTTGTCGAATGCTTTTTCTGCATCTATTGAGAGGATCATATGGTTCTTGTTCTTTCTTTTATTAATGTATTGTATCACATTGATTGATTTGTGGATGTTGAACCAAACTTGCAGCCCAGGGATAAATCCCACTCGGTTGTGGTGAATAATCCTTTTAATGTACTGTTGGATCCTACTGGCTAGTATTTTGGTGAGAATTTTTACATCCATGTTCATCAAGGACATTGGTCTGTAATTCTCCTTTTTGATGGGGTCTTTGTCTGGTTTGGGGATCAAGGTAATGGCCTCATAAAATGAGTTTGGAAGTTTTCCTTCCATTTCTATTTTTTGTAACAGTTTCAGAAGAATAGGTATTAATTCTTCTTTAAATGTTCGGTAGAATTCCCCTGGGAAGCCATCTGGCCCTGGGCTTTTGTTTGTTGGGAGATTTTTGATGACTGCTTCAATTTCCTTAGTGGTTATAGATCTGTTCAGGTTTTCTATTTCTTCCTGGTTCAGTTTTGGTGGTTGATACATCTCTAGGAATGCATCCGTTTCTTCCAGATTATCTAATTTGCTGGCATAGAGTTGCTCATAATATGTTCTTATAATTGTTTGTATTTCTTTGGTGTTGGTTGTGATCTCTCCTCTTTTATTCATGATTTTATTTATTTGGATCATTTCTCTTTTCTTTTTGATAAGTCTGGCCGGGGGTTTATCAATCTTGTTAATTCTTTCAAAGAACCAGCTTCTAGTTTTGTTGATCTGTTCTACTGTTCTTTTGGTTTATATTTCATTGATTTCTGTCTGATCTTTATTATTTTTCTTCTCCTGCTGGGTTTAGGCTTTATTTGCTGTTCTCTCTCCAGCTCCTTTAGGTGTAGGGTTAGGTTGTGTATTTGAGACCTTTCTTGTTTCTTGAGAAAGGCATGTATTGCTATATACTTTCCTCTTAGGACTGCCTTTCCTCCATCCCAAAGATTTTGAACAGTTGTGTTTTCATTTTTATTTGTTTCCATGCATTTTTTAATTCTTTAATTTCCTGGTTGACCCATTCATTATTTAGTAGGATGTTCTTTAGCCTCCATGTATTTGAGTTCTTTCTGACTTTCCTCTTGTGACTGAGTTCTAGTTTCAAAGCATTGTGGTCTGAAAATATGCAGGGAATGATCCCAGTGTTTTGGTACTGGTTGAGACCTGATTTGTGACCTAGGATGTGATCTATTTTGGAGAATGTTCCATGAGCACTAGAGAAGAATGTGTATTCTGTTGCTTTGGGATGGAATGTTCTGAATATATCTGTGAAGTCCATTTGGTCCAGTGTGTCATTTAAAGTCTTTATTTCCTTCTTGATCTTTTGCTTAGATGATCTGTCCATTTCAGTGAGGGGGGTGTTTAAATCCCCCATTATTATTGTATTGTTATCGATGTGTTTCTTTGCTTTTGTTATTAATTGGCTTATATAAATGGCTGTTCCCATTTTAGGGGCATAGATATTTACAATTGTTAGATCTTCTTGTTGAATAGACCCTTTAAGTATGATACAGTGTTCTTCCTCATCTCTTATTATAGTCTTTGGTTTAAAATCTAATTTGTCTGATATAAGGATTGCCACCCCAGCTTTCTTTGGTATCCATTAGCATGGTAAATGGTTTTCCACCCCTTCACTTTCAATCTGGGGGTGTCTTTGGGTGTAAAATGAGTCTCTTGCAGACAGCATATTGATGGGTCTTGTTTTTTTACCCAATCTGATAGCCTGTGTCTTTTGATTGGGGCATTTGGCCCATTTACATTCAGGGTAACTATTGAAAGATATGAATTTAGTGCCATTGTATTGCCTGTAAGGTGACTGTTACTGTATATTGTCTGTGTTCCTTTCTGGTCTATGTTGCTTTTAGGCTCTTTCTTGGCTTAGAGGACCCCTTTCAATATTTCTTGTAGGGCTCATTTCGTGTTTGCAAATTCCTTTAGTTTTTGTTTGTCCTGGAAGTTTTTATCTCTCCTTCTATTTTCAATGACAGCCTAGCTGGATATAGTATTCTTGGCTCCATATTTTTCTCATTTCATGCTCTGAATATATCATGCCAGTACTTTCTGGCCTGCCAGGTCTCTGTGGATAGGTCTGTTGCCAATCTAATGTTTCTACCATTGTAGGTTACACATCTCTTGTCCCGAGCTGCTTTCAGGATTTTCTCTTTGTCTCTGAGACTTGTAAGTTTTACTATTACATGTCGGGGTGTTGACCTATTTTTATTGATTTTGAGGGGGGTTCTCTGTGCCTCCTGGATTTTGATGCCTGTTTCCTACCCCAAATTAGGGAAGTTCTCTGCTATAATTTGGTCCAGTATACCTTCTGCCCCTCTCTCTCTTTCTTCTTCTGGGATCCCAATTATTCTAATATTGTTTCGTCTTATGGTATCGCTTATCTCTCGAATTCTGCCCTCGTGATCCAGTAGTTGTTTATCTCTCTTTTTCTCAGCTTCTTTATTTTCCATCATTTGGTCTTCTATATCACTGATTCTCTCTTCTGCCTCATTTATCCTAGCAGTTAGAGCCTCCATTTTTTATTGCACCTCATTAATAGCCTTTTTGATTTTGACTTGGTTAGATTTTAGTTCTTTTATTTCTCCAGAAGGCATTTCTCTAATATCTTCCATGCTTTTTTCAAGCCCAGCTAATATCTTTATAATTGTCATTTTGAACTCTAGTTCTGACATCTTACTAATGTCCGTATTGTTTAGGTCCCTGGCAGTCAGTACTGCCTCTTGTTCTTTTTTTTGAGGTGATTTTTTCCGTCTTGTCATTTTGTCCAGAGGAGAATAAATGAATGAGAGAAAAAAATGCTAACAGGGTAAAAACGACCCCAGAAAAATATACACTAAACAGATAAGAAGAGACCTGAAACCAGGGGGAAAGGAAGGGAAAGAAAAAAAAAAAAGGAAAAGAAAAACATGAAAAAAAAAGAATATGATCAAATATGATCAGCCTGGTGAACAGATCAGTGCCACACACTAGATTTTGGGCGTATTTTCGTCTGTTAGAAGAAACGGTCTCCCAAAATTTTAAAGAAAGAAAAGCTTATATATGTACAAAAATAAGGGTAAATACAATGAAGGGATTGAATATGAGTGTAAAGAGAAAATTATAAAAGATTTTATAAAAGGAATTCATAAGAAGTTGGTTGAAAAGAGAAAGAAGAGAAATTAAAAAAAGAAAAAAAAGGGAGAGAATGTGATCAAGCAGGAGACTAGAACAAAGCCATACACTAGAGATTTAGGGTATATTTTGATCTATTAGAAGAAACTGTATCTCAAAATTTTAAAGAGAGAACAACTTATATATGTATACCAAAAATAAGGGTAACTACTATGAAGGGATAGAATATGACTCTAAAAATGAAAAATAAAAATGTTTTTTTAAAACAGGGATTGATAAAATGTTGGTTGAAAAAGGGACAAAGAAAAAAAAAAGACAGTTAAAAAAAATTAACTGTGAAAGGCTAAAGATTCATGGTAAAAAAGCCATGGATTCTATGTGCAGTATTCCCCTAGCGCTGGAGTTCTGCCATTCTCATTGATCGGTAAACTTGGTCTTGGCTGGCTGTTCTCACTGATCTTCTGGGGGAGGGGCCTGTTGCCATAGTTCCCAAATGTCTTTGCTGGAGGTGAATTGTCCCGCCTCTGCTGGGCTGGGGTAAGTAATCTGCTAGGATTTGCTCTCTGGAGCTTTTGTTCCCTGCAGGCTTTCTGTGCAGCTTTGGAGGATGAGAGTGAAAATGGCGGCCTCCCAATCTCCACCCCTGAGGAGCCGAGAACTCAGGGCCCCACTCCTCAGTGAGCCCCCAGAGAAAAGCAGTCAGTCACTCCCGTCTCCCCAGTCTCCAGCTGTACTCCGTGCTCACCCGGCCTGTGACCGAGCGTTTCTATCTCTGGCACCTGACACCGTGTGGAGTCCCCAAACCCAGCAGATCCCTGCGGTGCACTCCTGCGCTGCTCCTCCCGGGGGAGGAAGGGGAGTCTCCCTGGATCTGCCGCTTGTTGGATCCCTGCTGGAGGAGCAGTGGCCCGACTGTGCTGCGGATCACGGTCTATGGCAACCCCGAGCTGAGAGCCCGCGCCTCGGCTCTGTCTCAGCAGCCGGCTTCCCCGCTCCGATACCTGGGAGCTCTGCCACACTCAGGCACCCCCGGTCTTTCTGTGACCCCGAGGGTCCTGAGACCACACTGTCCCAGTGAGGTTTCCACCCCCCACTTAGCCACTGGAATGACGTCCCTCAGCGGAGCTGACTTCTAAACATTCCGATTTTGTACTCCACTGCTCTGTCACTTGCCGGTAGGGGCTGGTGGAGGCCCCCTCCCCCGCTGTCTATCCTCCCAAATATCACCTCAGATTCGCTTCTCCACATGTCCTACCTTCCAGAAAGTGGTCACTTTTCTGTTCAGAGAGTTGTTGCTATTCTTTTCTTCGATCTCCTGTTGAGTTTGTAGGTGTTCAGAATGGTTTGATCCCTATCCAGCTGAATTCCTGGGACCAGAGGAAATTTAGGTCTCCTACTCCTCTGCCATCTTGCTCAGGGTCTGTGGTATATATTTTAACAGAAGCATTTGGTTAAACCACATCTAGAATCTCTCTCTTTTTTTTAAAGATTTTATTTATTTTTGACAGAGAGAGAGTGTGTACAAGCAGGGAAAGCAGCAGGAAGAGGGAGAGGGAGAAGCAGACTTCCCGCTCAGCAGGGACCCCAATGTGGAGCTCTATCCCAGGACCCTGGGATCATGACCTGAGCCAGAGGCAGACGCTTAACCATCTGAGCCACCCAGGCACCCCTAGAATCTCTTTTTAATCCAAGTCACTTCTGGAGAGTCAGATATTGTCCTAAGGAGACTAGATTTTCATGGAGACTATTCATGATCAAGTATTTCTGAATTCCGGTAGTTTCCTAAAACCCAGTTTTATTCCTTACTTTTGTTTTTGCCTTAGGTTCTTGGATCTCGACGTGGACATAATTTTAGTGATTTATTCAAGCTCTCTTAACTTAGAGATGAAGAAATATGAAGAGGGCCACCTCCTTGTGTTACTTTAAAATGTATTGCATGGAGCACTGGGTGTTATATACAAACAATGAATCATGGAACGCTACATCAAAAACTAATGATGTACTATATGGTGACTAACATAACATAATAATAAAAAAAATCTATCCACAGTTAACTAAAAAAACAAAAACAAAAACAAAAAAACAGTGGTTCTCAAACTTGAGCATCAGGATCCCTTGGAAGTCTTGTTAAAATACAGATTTCTGGCCCTATCTCCTGTGTTTCTAATTCTGCAAGTCTGGGACGGAGTTTGAGATTCTGCATGTTTAACAAGTTTCCAGGTGATGCTCATATTGCTAGTCCTGGGACCACACTTGAGAACTGTTGCTTTGACCTAATTCCTTCTCAGACCAAATCAGAGAACTTCTTTTCCTCTTGCTGCTGAAAAAAAATCTTTCAAATATGTTTAGATTTTTTTTTTCTACATGATCATCATTTCACTGAACCTATGTGCTTATATTTTTCCAACTTTCCAAGAAAGGTACATGTTCTGGTACATGTTGCCATTTGTCTTTATCCCTTGAATCACCAAGACCAGAAGTTCAGCCACAAAGATGAATAATCCCTTGACCTCTGTGCCCAGCACTCGTGCATTCTGGCCTCGCTCCTATGCAGCTCCCCATCTTGCAGCTGTTCCTGTGTGTTCTCAGATGTAGGGGGCTAAGGAGGGCTCAGTCTTACTTCTGTAACATGTCATATAAAGTATCTGTCAGCTTTTGGTAGTTTGTTATGAAAGGTATGATTTGACTCCCAACATTTAAATATACTTAAAGAGAGCAACGCACTGTGAAACTCTACTGAAATGGGGTTTAAGTTTCCCTCTGTATATCACAGGAGCTAAATATGCCTTGATTTCAGCAGGTCATTATCTTATGGTTATTTTGAAAACTAGCTTAGGCCTGGAAAGAAGTTTAGAGAGCAGACACAGGTCGAGATAAACATTGACTAGGTTGGTCAATTCCCATAGGAGAAAGTAGAATCCTATCAGAGTAACCTGGTTCCGTTCAGCATTTATTGAGAGCCTGCAGTATGCTGAAGACCATGCTGGGGTTTGAGTACACAGAGATAGAAAGATGTATCCGCAGAGGCAGCCTAGCATCATGGTGGTGAGTGTGGACTCTGGAGCAGGTAGGATTGAATTCAAGTCTCATCTCCATTAATGATGGGCCAATATGTAAACTTGCAAGCTTGACTTCTTCTCATGTATGAAATGGGAATAAAAAACACCTACTTTGAATGTGTGTCCAAGTCCATAATGAGATAATGCCTCGTCTAGGTCTGCTTGGGCTGCCATAACAAAATACCATAAATAACAGAAATTTATATTCTTGCTGTTCTGGAAACTGGAAAGTCCAAAATCAGTATCTGGCAGGGTTCATTTTCTGGTGCAGACTCTTGCTAGCTTGTAGATGGCCACATTCTCACTCACACAGCCTTTTCTCCAGGTCCCCATGGAGAGCAAGAACAAGCTCTCTCGTGTCTCCTCTTGTGGGGCACTCACCCCATCATGAAGGCCCTCGTGACCTCATCTAACCCTACTCACCTCCAAAGGCCCATCCCCAAGTACCATCACATGGGGGGGTGTGGTTTAGGGCTTTACCATGTGAATTTGGTGGTGGTGGTGGGGTGGGGGAAGACGGGGGACACAAACGTTCAGTCCGTGCCTGTAAGTTGTTCAGCCAGTTCTTGGAGTTAGAGAGCCACTCTGCTAATTTTCCTCATGAATGCTTCCTTCCTTCTCCAGCGTCTGCTGCCATCACTTGGAGCATTGTTGTAAAGGCTAGAAATACACTGAAAAGTTTTAACCAGCTTTTAAATTTGTTCCATGTAGCAGCTTCTCTTATCAGAGCCTTTGGGGATAAATTTAATTAGCAGAAACTTTCCTTTTTCTGGGTTCTAATTGCCCAAATACTGTCTTGAGCTCAGTATCGATTCCCACTTTCCAGTAATGTGATTGTAGTCTCCATGGGAAAGCTCTGGAATCTAGTTTCTCTAAGTGGATATTGAATTTAATTTGAAAATATGAGAATTTCTTTGGGTGTGCCTTGATGTGTTCATCAATTCATGATCCTGTAAATGTGATCTAAGAGTTTATAACAGAAAAGCATTATGTACTTCTCATACTTCACTTCTAAAATTCCGATACTTCATTAAACTACTTCAGCACTGTGTATTCTCTGTTAAATAGGAAATCTTAACTGTGTCCATTTGTTAAGGTTAAGTTAAAAGATGTGCTTCTGTCTCATGAGCTGGTTGTCCAACCACAGTTGTTTTATGAGTGGAGAGAGTGGTAGATGGGAAAGCCAGGACAAGACAGAGAAGAAAGGATTCACATGCCAAAGGCTCCCAAGTTGAAGATTATTTCTCTGAAGAAAACAGAGCCTCACACCTTCCCCAGAATGGTTGATTCCCACTTTCACACATCACTGAAAATACTATGTGTTTTAATTCCAACAGAAAACCAAACCCTTGATGACGGAATTCTCGGTGAAGTCTACCATTATTTCTCGTTACGCCTTCACTACGGTTTCCTGTAGAATGCTGAATAGAGCTTCCGAGGACCAGGAAATTGAGTTTCAGATGCAGATTCCAGCTGCAGCTTTCATCACCAACTTCACTTTGTAAGCGACAGTCTGGTCAGAGACCTTGGAATGGAGATGTCTGTGTGGGGTGGCCAGGGTGACCCTGAGAGGATGTGAGCTCCACAGCCTTCAGGTGTGAGAATTTCTCCCAGTGAATGGTTGGGAGAAGGATGACTCCCTCCTTCCTGCTCTCCTTCCTTCTCTACCTTCCTTTTTCCTTTTCTCTCTCCCTTCCATCCTTTCTTCTTCCTTCCCTCCTTTTCACGATCTCTTCTTTCATTCTGTTCCTGTCTTCTTCCTGCCTTTGATTCCCCTTCTTTTCTTCTGTCTTTCTCTCCTTCCCTCCACAAACAAGGGCCCACTCTGGGCCAGGAGCTCTTCAAAGTGAAGTGTGTACTTCTATGAAACAGACAATGTTGCTCGGCTGCAGAAATTGCAGTGGGAGAAATAATAAGTAAGTAAACAAATCAATAGGTGAGATAATTTCAGACCATAGCGAGTGCTTAAAGATGGCAAATAGGACTGAGCGGGGCTTGTCTAGGCAGGGAGAAATCAGGGAGGTGGCTCAGAAGAGGCCATGTTTAAGTCGAGATCTGAATGATGAGATGGCGTGATCCCTATGATATACGAGGTGAATTATTTCATCTTTTCTTCTGAACTAGGAGGTAAAGACATGCAAAATAGGGTGGATTTGGGGGGTGTCCTTTTGGGTCTGGGCAAGATTCAAGCTGGTGAATCTTCATGGAAATTTGAGCAGATCTGATTTCCTCCTGGAGAATCCCAGAGGCACCATGGGTTAGGCCTGACTATTTGGACCTGTTGAAAATTGCCCTAGAATGAAATGAATGATTCAAGGATAGTGCCTTGGTCTGGAATGCATTCTTTCTGGATATCCAAGAGTCACATAAAAATATTTTCTAGGGTTGTCATGGTTATGAGATCCATGTTTGAATTTGTCTTGGAACTGCAAGGTGGTAACACAGCTGTCTCTTGTATTTCAGGCTCATTGGAGACAAGGTGTATCAGGGAGAAATTACAGGGAGAGAAAAGAAAAATGGTGATAAGGTAAAAGAGAAAAGGAATAAAACCTCAGAAGATAATGGGTAAGTGCCATGGAGTTAAGTAATTAAAATCCACTTCAGCAAAGGGCCACATTTCCTACTCCTTTGCCTACCCATCTTTTTCTCTTCCCTTCCTTCAAGGATTTATCTGCTTTTTATTGTTATCATATAGTAAGTAATTAAATATATATAGTTAACAGTATAGCAGGAAAGAGTTTATAATAAAAAAGGAATATTTTACCACTCCCACTCCCCAGGTCTCACTTCCTAGAGACACCCACTCCTAATATTTCTGTAGTTTCTTTTTGTAGTGACCTCCCTAACTCTAAAACTTACAGTACTTTCTTGTTTTTTAAAAATTTCTTGATAAACATCAGACATTATCTGTTGATTCTCTGCTGTGAAGGAAGACGATTTAGCATATGTACAACACTCCCACTTTCCCTCTGCATTCCACATTTTCACATTCTTATCTCTTCTTCCATCAATGTAAGCCGTGTTACACCATCTTAGAATAGCCCTACTATCTTAAATGATAATTCCCTCTCCTTCACTGAAACCCTACCTTTCCTTTCCCATTTCCAGTGCCCATCTTTTTCTACATGATCATTTACTTTTGCGCTGTCAGAGTTACCAACATTTAAATTCTGATCTGTAATGACATGTATTTTCTTTGTTTTGTCTATAACTTGAATCTAAACATTGAAAACCATTAACTAGTATTTGAGTTTTAATGATTACATAAATGGCATTAACTGCAGAGCCACTTGGTATACTAAGATTCTATTTCCCTCTCTACCCATTTGAAGAAAAGTGATCTGTTCCCTTTGAAGAAAAATGATCTTGGTATCCAGATAAGTTGGTGTGAACATGTGACCCTGTTTTTGTTCCTTAATAAAAGGATGCAGTTTGGGGAAAGCTTGTTCTTTAAAATCATAGACTGTCAGAAACTTTGCTGTTGGAAATCCTATTAGCGAGAATGGAACATCTCACTCTTGCCTGGAAGATGTGAGTCATGGGTTTACTTTGATACAAAAAGCAGCCAAGGTCCACAGCTTCAGATAAGGCATTGTTGGACACAAAAGTCCACATTTATCTTAACTTTGTAGTTCCTAAGGACAGAGAACCTCGAGTTTGCTTCTCCCTCCAGGCTGAGAAGGAAGACTCCCTCCACTAACCACTTTACACACAGCCCTGCTTTTTTTCGAGCCTCCAAACACTGTTTCATTTAGCCTTATCTACACTCCACTTTTCTCCCAATCCTATGATATTACCCTATGTCCTCCTTTGTTTGGCAAGATTCTCCATGATGCCTTTGGTATGTAGTCTCCCCTCCTGCAGCAGTTTATTAAAATCTAATTTTGTTGGACTGCAGATGGATCCCGAGTGGTCTTTATTAGATGAGTGTTATGAAGATTATTTTTCACATTACAATTCATAAGTTGTTCATAATTATGCCACAGTTTAGTTCAGTTGGATCACAACATATGCATTTTTTTTTCCTGGAGTTTTTAATTGTCTCTCTTTTTTCTTATGACATAAAACATAATTTGTTACTATTAACATCTAGCAAGACACATAACTCTTTTGAAATGGTGACTAAATGAACAGCTATGACCTAGTTCTGCAAGCGATGACAATGCTACAGATGCTGTCATTGCAGATGCAAATTCTGCAATGCTGTTGTTGCCAACAGCAGTTGGAAGGCATCACTGATTGGGAGGTACATCATGATTTCAGAGCTGTCTATCATGGAAGAATGGTGTCTCTAGGTCCATGGAATACTGTCATTACTTTGCAGCCTTGTCATCAATGTTTACTCTGGGATTTCTTTTCATTTTCTTTTGGGTTGCTTTTATTACTCCTTATATTCCATAACTTCCTCTTTCTTTTTCACTTTCACTTTGCTGGAGTATATTCTAAAGTAACTCCCCCAGAATAGATGTATGAGAGACACACTTTCTGAGACCTTGATTAATATTTTGACTGTATATGGAGTTTAAGATTGAGAATAATTTATCATCCCAACTTTGAAGACATTGCTCCCAGTGTTTTATAACATCTGGCATTGCTGATGATGCATCTAATGTGGTCTAATACTACTCCTTTTCTGTGTTTCCTCTACCTGATGTTTTGGGAGTTTACAATAATGGGTTTAAGTGTCAGTCTTTTTTCAGTCATTCTTCCTAGCTTTTTAGCTCTGGGAAAGAGGAGTGTAGAAAGTCTGTCATCTTGGTCATTCATTCATATATGGACTTGGAGGTCTCCTTCCTGTATTTGGTGCCCTTCCCACTCACATCTTATGCTGAGCCAGAGCCTGCCATCTCTCTGATGTTCTGTAGATGGTTTGCATCTTGATCCTTCGCTGCAGCCCCTGCCTACATAGTCTGAGCTGTAGAGTTCTGGCTCTACTGGATTCCCCATCTTCCAGAAATGTTTTGAAGTGCCATACCCACTGATGATTGCCCCTACCACTCATTCCTTTGGTTCAATCCTTTACTATCCCTTTTATGGTCAGTCTGCCATCTTGAATCAGAGAACCTTCACTCCAAGCACTGAAAACATTTGGAATGGCTTGTATTTTTACATGCTTTGCAATCCTTTATTCTTTATCTTTACCCCTAGCCACAACCACCAAACTTTGCAAAGTGTAAAAACCTAATATATTAGCTATTTTAAAGTGACCTCAGATGTCAGGCTCGTTTGGTCATTCCAGCAAAGAGAAAAATGCAGTTCACATCTTGACTCCAAAACTCTCTTTTCCAGCAGTTCACCGGTTTCAATATTCCCTTTCCCCTTTGCCCCCTCAAGCGTGACTCAGGGAGAGGTAGGAAAGTTCAGCAGTCTTTGAATTCTGTACTCTTCAGTATTCCTTGAAACTTTGTAACCTTCCTCTAGTTCAGGTCTTTGCTTCTCTTCCCAATACTAATATGTAGTTTTTCTTCTAAGGACTCTCTTGAGAGGGTGGCCAGTGCCCTGAAGGGATTTGAGGGAACCTGGCTTTCTCTGACCGACCCTGTGTTCCCTTTTCTCTTCCTTACAGGGAGAAGGGGACTGATATGTTCAGAGCCTCTGTCGTGATTCCCAGCAAGGACAAAGCTGCCTTCCTCCTCAGTTATGAAGAACTCTTACAGAGGCGGCTGGGGAAGTATGAGCACGTTATCAGTGTGCGGCCCCAGCAGTTGGTGGGGAGGCTGATGGTGGAAGTGAACATTCTGGAGAGGTCCGGCATCGAGTCCCTGGAGGTGCTACCCTTACAGCACAGCCGGCAGAAGGACAGTGGGAGAGGGGAAGGTGAGTGTGATCGCCGGGTCTCCTGTGCTAACTCAGAGCGGGGCGTGGGCTTCAGAGAAATCTATAAGACAGAGGGCACCCCTTCAACAAAGGCTCCAAGAGTTGGCAAGAATCTGAAAGATAGCAACACAACAAAGGCAAAGCCCTGTACAGTTTTGTTTTGTTTTTTTAAAGCTGTTTCTATCTGGAGATTTAAAGATGTTTAAATCATTTGACACAGTAATCTTACTTCTGGGCATCTAATCCAGGTGAAGCATCTAAAATATTGGGAATGTTATACGCGCAATTCTGTTTGGTAACATTTGTAGTAGCAAAAACATTCTGTCATCCTAAATATTCAGCCATACAAACGTGATTAGTAAAATAGGGTTATGACAACAATGCAGCATGTGATGGGGAGGAAAAAGACACACTTGTACGCACTTTGTAATGTTAAATATGTTAAGTTTGTTAAATGTGAAGTTGACAAAAGACTAGAAAGTTCTATAAAATAATCCTTTTATTCTAGGGGGTGAGGGATTACAGGGTTATTTTTCTAAAAATCTATTTTTGAAACACTAAACATTTAACACTAACATACACATTTCAATGATGTATGAGACTCTTTCTAAAATTAAACAGTGAAAACTGTGTACTGTACATTTGATTGAGTGCAGGGACATTTTGGTTCATTACCAGGACCACCGTGAGATTTTTCTTAAATTCTGATTTTTAAAATCGCACTCTGTTGAAATGATAATGATAAATTCAATACAATCTAGTCTTATTTACTATATTAATTTCAGCTGATAGTTTATATGAAATGTTTACAGGTGTTGGGCCTTACCCTAAGTAGACCAGTCAGGCTTCATGTCAAATCCGATAACGAGACAGATGTGTCAGAAAGTTGCACCAGGATTGGACTCTCTCAATTTCGGGTATCTGTATCTGAGTCTGGAGGATCCCAAGAAGGCTGCTTTGGCAGGAATATTTAGGAATGAGATTGAGAAGAGAGTAGAGACATGACTTGACAAGGGGGAAAGGAGAACGTTGTTATTTAATGTAATGTGAAAATAGTCAGGACCCAGGGCTGGTGTGCAGAAGAGTGAACCATGCGGAAGATGCTCTTTCCTCTCGCCAGCACACAGTTCTGTTCATTACTGTCCACGGGACAAGGAGTTTCATCTCAGAGACTGGAGCGTGTCTTGGTTCTGTGGGAAACTCAGGTCTTTTGTTATGTGGCCATTCCCAACACTGAGTTTGATACTCTCAATCTAGATTGCATTAAAAAATTAAAAATATTATCAAGGTATCTGACTTTCAGAAATGGTGTGAGATATAATACACCATTCTTATGTCCTAGAGGCCCCCTGTGTGTGGTTAATGGATTTTAGTTCAGCTGTTAACTAGAACCCTGAAAAAAATTACCTAGGCCTTGGAAGACTCAGCTTGCACTGTAAAGCAGGGACAACAACTCTTTCATAGGGTCATTGGGAAGTGTGTGTGCATGTGAAGTGCCCTGTCCAGAGTAAGGGCTTAATAACAAAGTATTATATTATTATTACCATTATTACCTTATATTGACTTTTTCTGTGCAAATCTTCTCTCCCCTATTAGAGCATAAGTGATTGGGAAGGCAGTTCTGTGTCCGATTACTTTGCCTCCTTCCGGTATTTAACACAATGCCTTTTAAACAGTGGATAGCTAATTACGTGCTTGCAAATTAAGAAAGAGAAAGAAATACACACCCAAACTAATAACGAGGGATGTTTTAAAATTTCATTTCTTCCTAATCATAATCTCTAGGGAAATTCTCCTATGTTTAGCCATGTGAAGGAGGGATATTTTCAGGAGGAAGAAGATTCTCTACAAGTTGCTGGCATCTCCGAGAGGGCAGGGCCGCTGTGGCCCATGTGTATGGGACGGGGCCTAGGGCTCAGCCACGCCTGGAGGCACTCAGCTGTGGGGGACTACGCAGGTGGTCCTGCTGCAGTAATGAAATGTATGCGCTTTGCCTCATTTTCAGAACCACCGCAACCCTTCCAGGGATGTTTATGAGTTGTGGTGTGTGTGTGTGTGTTATATTTGGAGGCCCTACAAATTAATGATTGTTAGTCAAAAAGTTGCTTACTGTTTTTATTCTGGGCCTGTGAGAATCTCAGAGGAATTTTTCCAGACCATTGACCTCTGGGATCTATTATTTTTAAGAAAGTTGTTTTCCTAGCTTTTTGTACCAAAGCGGATATATAGCCTTCCAAAGCATGGAAATTTCACAAGTATGTACCCAAGCCAGGTGCAGTGGACTGATTCCCTTTTGGCTGCTCATTCCTATCCTTCAGCACTCAGCTGTTACTGTCCCTGCAAAATGGCAGCCCAGCATGAAGAGGCACAAGATGTTGTGATTTTTGTCTGGACACTATTGCATGCTACCAAAAGAAATCCAGGGTAGAGATCAAACCAGAATCAGGCTTGCACCAGAACATGAGCTGTAATTGTGTGAATGTGGAGCCATGCCAGTACATTCCTCTCCTAGATCTCCCTGCCACTAAGAGATCAGACTTCTGGAATTTCTCAAAGCAAATCTCTGACCACTGGACCCATTCGCATCCTTAGGGATGCGCTTCTGGATTAGGACTACTGTGTGCTTGGTACTAGACTCAGCACTTGCTCTATTGTATCTCATTCAGTCTTTATAACAGCCTTCTTGGGTTGTACTCTTTGTCCCCATTGTATTTGTGAAGAAGCTAAGGTTTGCAGAGTTCAAGCAATAGGAACAAGGACTCATATTTAATTATTGTTAGAAACAGAATCTGAGCATAGAGCTAACTGACTCCAACTTCATGCCCTTACCCACTGAACTGAGTACATAGAAGATTGTAAAATCCTGAGGATGTGAGTTCACATTCCTCATCTCTCCCTAGTTGTGTAAGAATGAAAAGAAAGGCTCAAAGCAATAGAACCTGTCTTTGATCAGTTTAGTCATCTGGTATATTGGGATCGGGCCCAGAGCCATTACACCATAAATTCATGGGCTCCATCTCAGTGTAAAACTACTTCTGTGAGATCTAATTTGGAAGCCAAAGTTTTATACTTATTGGATTACTAAAATATTTATTATTATTATTTTTAAAGATTTTATTTATTTATTCATGAGAGACAGGGAGAAGGAGAGAGAGAGAGAGAGAGAGAGAGAGAGAGAAAGGCAGAGGGAGAAGCAGGCTCCCCGCTGAGCAGGGAGCCCGATGCGGGACTCGATCCCAGGACCCTGGGATCATGACCTGTGCCGAAAGCAGACGCTTAACCATCTGAGCCACCCAGGCGCCCCTGGATTACTAAAATATTTAACTCATGTACATGGTTCAAAATCTAAAAGATTATAAATTGGTTTCCAGTGAAACACAAGACTCTTTCTCTCATGCCCCCCACCCCCAGTTCCTCTCCCCCCTAAAATATTTTGGTGATTTATGAGCTCAGTGGGACAGAGTCTCTGAAACTAAGACTTTTCCTTGAACATCATGGGATGTGTGAGTCTCTGAAGGTGTATGCCAAGATAGATATTTCATGTATGTGGTTGGTTCAAGGCTGGTTATTTCACTTTCTGTGTTAAAATCTTGAACTTCCTAATGTTCCAGGGTGCCTAAATTACTGCCCTTTCCATGATTTCAAATTGCTTTTGGCAGAAAATTCTTATTTATGATAAGATCCCTGATAGCTGAGAATAAAACAGAATGAGATAAAGTAAGAAATAAGGTGTCTTGCCTGTTTTATTGCCTTTTGCTTTAAATCAATGACACTCAAACCTGGCTATACCCTTTAGTCACCTGGAGAGGTTAAAAAAAAAAGATACAGATGCCTGAGTCCCACCTCAAACACTTGAATGAGAATTTCTCAGGGTAAGGCTTAGGTAGCTGTATTTTTGGGTGTGATACTTTTATGAATTTATACAAGAAACCAAAAAAATATATGAGTGCTTTTGACATGTTTATTTAGTTGTAAAGCTAAAGAATAATGCTTATTTTTCTACCACTAAATAGGTATGGCTCTATGACTTTCATAGAGTTTCCCCTTTATATTCTTTGCTTTTTAAAAAAGCAGTTTTATTGAGGGTTAATTTACATAGCATAAAATTTGCTCATTTTAAGTATATAATTCATTGATTTTTAGTAAATTTGCAGAGTTGTGCAACCATCTCCACAATCCAGTTTTAGAGCATTTCTATCACTCCAAAAGATCCTTGTATCTCTTTGCAGTCACTCCCTGTTCCCACCCAGCCCCAGGCAGCCACTAATCCACGTGCTGTGTCTCTTCAGATAGCTGTAGTTTTAAAAGCACCCCAGGTGATTCTGATGCTCTATAAATGTTGGGAACTTTACTTTGAATTTACTAGCAGACTTTAGGGACATTAACTATGTCAAAATCTGAACCTACAGAAACACCTTTTAAAATAAGTAAGATTGTTCTTTAACTTTCACAGGACCCTCAGAATACCTTTGATCCTTATTAAAATGTATATCGTTCCTCTTTTCCACCAACATGTTTTTACTACTGGATACAGGCCAACATAGGATTACTCACACAGTTGGTGGAAAATAACCTCTTCCTGTATGCAGCGTCTTCTGTTCATCAACATAGATGGAACTTGAAATGGAAAAGTACCAACAGGCCATCCCAGTGGGGTTGGTGCAATCTTTTTAGTATAGTCTTGAGCTCCTTAAACTAGGTATCCCATTTTCTCTTGGAAAAGATAAATATGATCATTCAGTGCATTTTTGGGGTCAAAAGAGCTTCTCTCTTTTCCTTGATTCCCACTGTGACTTTCTGACCTCTTCTGCTCTTCCCCACTCTTCCCCACACCACAGTGAGAGCAGAGGCTCCTACCTTTCGAAGCCCGGCTTACTGTCCCGCCTTCATCCTGCCTGTTTCACACAGCTCCTTTGCCTGGCTCAGTGGCTCCCGAACATTGGCGCACATTAGTACCAACCAGGGAGCTTTTGGAGATCAATTAGCCATGCCAATTAAATTAGAGTCATCAGGGATGGAAATCAGAGGATTGCCTTCTTGTTTTCAAGTGTTATTTGGCTTCATTCCTACCTCTTTGTTCCCTAAAACTCTAGTCCTGGGCTGCTGACTCTGTTTCCAAGCTTCCCAGCTGGAGTTCCTGAGTAAATCTCAACTCCTCATCTTTGTCAAAACCAATGGACTCATGTGAAGTCACCCTAATCTGACAATAAAAGGAAATTTTAGTTTCAGGAGCTAGAAGATCATCTTCATTTTCTCCCAGTGTATGGTTCATCTATGATACGGGCCCATACTCAAGAACACAGAAGAAAGCTAGAGTATCAGTTTGTGCTCTTAAAATACGTTCTAAAAAGACAACCTACAGAATGGGGAAAATATTTGCAAATCATATGTCTAAGCATCTGGTGTCCAGAATATATAAAGAATTCTTACAACTCAACCAAAAAAAGATAAACAACCCAATTAAGATATGGGCAGAAGACTTAAAAAAAAAAAAAGGATGCAACTAGGTTTTCAACACTCTCCTGGTCTAAGTTGGTTAATTTTGCCAGATCTTGGGCATAGCTCTTATTTCATTGTGAAGGGGGGATTAGAAGGCAGAATATGGTTCCAGAAGACTGGTTACAAATACATAGATCTCCTTTTCCTGGGTTGCCAGATAAAATATAGGACGCTCAGTTAAATTTGAATTTCAGATAGACAGTTATATCCATGCAATCTCTGGGACATACTTACAGTAAAAAAAAAAATCTCTTTTGTTTATCTGAAATTCAGATTTAACTGGGCATCCTGTGTTTTTATTTGCTAAATCTGGCAGCTCTGCTCTATTAAGGGATTGCATTGTGACTGATGGTTCACCCCTGGTTCCAACTCCCTGCTGCTCTGTATTCTTCCTCCAGATACAGTCTCCACTCTACAGCTGGAAGGGAATGGCCCTGTTTGGCCTCTGTACATTTGCCAGGAAATAATAATCTGGTTGTTATGTGAGGGTTTCCAGCATTGTTCAGTGCAGAAATTATTCAGGTATGAATCATTTGGCTCCAGAGTTGGTTTTGTTTTGTTTTGTTTTTAATGCTGATATGAGAACCATGTTATCTTGTTTGTTCTGCCATGGGCTGTAGTTCAGTCAGGGCCAGCTGTGAGCAGGATGGCTCTGAGAGACCCAGGAGGGTGGTCTTCTCTCTTGAACTTGACATTGGTGAGCAACCTACTCTTCTCGAGGAGACCACACTCTATCTATTCCTTTTTCCTGCGTCTGTTTGGTGTATGAGGTGGAATGTTGTCTGGGCATGTGGCACTGTCCACCATAGCTGTGGCTGAAGCCAGAGATGTGTCCATGGCATGTGACATGGGTTACTGAGAGCATCTGCCATGCCCACCAAAACACTCTCAAGATGGATTCTCTTGAAAGGCTCCCCTCTTCATCTGCCCAACTATGTGCCAATGTGTTGAGTCACCTCCATGTTAAGTGTTCAACAAGCTTGTCTTGAGTTCTCACCACATTCCTGGCAGGTGTGCTAGATGCCTGGAACCTCAATGTGTCTAAGACATTGTCACTGTCTTTGAAGAATTTATAGTCAGCAATTCTTAAAAAAAATTTTAATTATGGTAAAAAACACACAATGTTAAATTAACCATCTAAACCAGTTCTAGGTACAGTTGAACAGTGTTGAGTTTATTTACTTTGTTGTGCAACCAATCTCCAGAACTTTTTCATCCTCCCAAACTGAAACTCTGTATCCACTTAACAACAGCTCCCTGTTGCCCCCCCCCCCAGCCCCACCCCCAGCCCCTGGCAACTACCAATTCCCTTTCTGTCTCTGTGAGTCTGACTACTCTAGGTACCTCATGTAAGTAGAACCACACAGTATTTGTCTTTTTGTGACTGGTTTATTTCACTTAGTGCAATGCCCTCCGGGGTCAGCCATATTGTGGCATAGAGCAGGATTTCCTTCCTTTCCGTGGCTGAAAAATAGTCCATTTTAATGCATAGACCACATTTTGTTGAAGAACACTTGGGTTGTTCCCACTATTTGCTACTGTGAATAGTGCTGCTTATATAAACATGGTGTATATGATCTTTGAGATCCTGCTTCTAATTTTATTGAGCATATACCCCAAAGTGGAATTACTGGATCATCTGGTAGTTCTATTTTTAATTTTGGGGGGAGCCTCCATCCTGTCTTCTGTAGTGCTGTGCCATTTTACAATCCCACTCACGGTGCACAAGAGTTCCGGTTTTCCCACATCCTCTCCGACACTAGTTATGTTCTGTCTTTTTGATAGCAGTCATCCTGGTGGATGTGTAGAGTTGGCAGTTTTGAATAATAACAAAAGAAAACCTGGCAGGTTGACTCTGTGAAATGCCATGAAGGTTTTCCCAGTGATTGGGCCATGTTCCACCTTCGTGCAGGAGGGCAATGTAGAGGCATTTAACAGAAATCTCTCCATCTTAGAGTCCTCTGCTTCTCTGGCACCATTTTTGGTAGGCTTCCATTTGGTTTAGTTTCAGATGCTTAGAGCAGTAGTATTTAAGGTCTTCCATGGACACAAAACGGTATCATGAAGTGATATAACACATGATTTTAGGGGGTAACGGTGGATAGAATATGTGAGAGGTGACTTGGTTCACGTGTAGTTTCTCAGGGAAAGTCAGTCACATAGGGAAAACTGAGGCTCAGGAATGTATGATTTTAGGAAGAAAAAGCATTGAGTAACTAACTAGTGAAGAAGGCAAATTTTCTAAGAAATTTGGGCAAGTGCCACTTAATTATAAAGTGATAGAGTTGAATCGGAACTCTTTCAGCTGTCATTTTTGCATTAGTATTTTATGCTACATGTTGCCATCATGTCTATATGATGCTATTTTCCAAAAGGATTTAAAATACCTATTATCAATCTAGGGGACAAAAAGGGTTCCCATAAGAAAAAACGATACTATGGGGCTTATGAAGGTATTTAACCAAATTCCTTCTCATCTTTATTGCCCAACTTCACCGCTTTTTCCCCTGAGACCTCGCCAATATATATTTTTCATTGAAGTGTGATTCACACACATTATATTAGTTTCAGCATGATTCTATATTTGTATATGTTGCAAACGGATCACCGCACTAAATCTAGTTAACATCCATCACCACACAGTTATGGAAATTTTTTTCTTGTGATGAGAACTTTTAAGATTTACTCTCTCTCTCTTTTTTTAAAGATTTTATTTATTTATTTGAGAGAGAGAGAGCGAAAGAGCACACAAGCAGGGGGACCAGCAGAGGGAGAAGCGAACTCCCCCACTGAGTGTGGAGCCCCACATGGGACTCGATCCCAGAACCCTGGGATCATGACCTGAGCCGAAGGCAGATGCTTAACTGACTGAGCCACCCAGGAGCCCTAATATTTACTTTCTTAGCATCTGTCACATGTACAATTCAGCATTATTAACTGTAGTCACCATGCTGTACATTGCTTCCTCATCACTTTTTCTTTTAATACTCTGCCAATTTGCTTGAATTTTTTCTGTATTGCTACCATCAAAGGGTAGTTGCCCAGTTATTTGCAATACTTTTGACTGCTCTATATTGAAGTAATCTCTCCACTGGGGTCCAGGTGAGCAGGTTACATAAACAAACATAGACAATTTAGCCCCTTTTCCAAGGGAAATGAGCAGGCAGTGTTTGTTTGGGAATCCTTTTTGTAAAAGCACCAGGTGTTGGCCGCTTTCCTCCGACAGTTAGCAAACCCAGGGTCCACAGGAAGGAAGCAGGAAACCCCTCTGTCAGTTGACCCCAAAGGGCACAGATTCCAGCTGATATCCTTGACTGTGGTTCTTTGCTCCTAAATCTTTTCACCTTTAGACACGTTACATAGCAATTGACTTCCTTTTGTCCCCATGTGGTTGTCTAGGAGGAGAATGTTTATTTGTGAATAACATCCATGTTCCAGGACAAAACTAAAGACATACGTGTTCTCTAAAATATATGAAGTGCT
The DNA here is from genome assembly GCF_011800145.1 of Mirounga leonina. Classification (NCBI taxonomy): domain Eukaryota; kingdom Metazoa; phylum Chordata; class Mammalia; order Carnivora; family Phocidae; genus Mirounga; species Mirounga leonina. The sequence goes on from NW_023270453.1 coordinate 14,482,821, forward strand.
TTGTCATTACAAGACAGAATCCGTGGGAAGAATATTCAATAGAATTTGTGTACTTGCTTCTTAGCCTTATGTAGACTCCTTGGAGAGTCTAGGGAAAGCTACGGGCCCTCTGTCCAGAAAAAAAACACACATGTATACTTTTATGCAAAATTCTGTATATAATTTCAGGGGCCTCTTGGGAAGCTACCCACTCCATTATACTTTATAAAGATTGTTATCTCTATAAATATTGTTGAACTCCCTGTTATGAATGTTTATTATGATTTATCTTTTTTCCTCCAAATAATGATTATTTTGTTTTTACTAAGCTCTCAGTTGTATGGAGACACCTATTATGGCAAAAATGTGAACTGTATGTTATCAAAGAGTATTTTTTTTTTCCTCATGAGTTGCCTTTCATCCTATACAAAGAGTATAAGAAGCTACTTCAGAAGGGGCAGAGGCTGGGGGCTAATATGTATTGAGCATCTACTATGTGCCAGGCACCATGCTCGGTGCCTTATATATGTGATCTCACTTAACTCTGATGGCGATTCTATGATGTGGATTTACTCCAGTTGAATGGATGTGGAACTGAGGCTCAGAGATATTAAGTCAGTCATTTTGAGTCTGTCAAAACTTAGACCCCACTTTCTTCGGTATTATGCAGCTTCTAAAATAACGTGTACCTTCTTGTTCAAAAAGACCGGGCTCTAGACAGGAAGAGTGCATCCTGGGGATGCTGGCGACCTGAGGAGCGGGGAAGAGTGGGTGGAGAAGGAGCGGTTAGCGAACCTTCCCGAGGACGCGCTTGATTCCGTGGTGGGCCACAGAAGGTCATCTTGCACAAGAGCACAGATGCTTGCATCGAAACGGGAAGATGACATGAGGAGACTTGGCTTTCTCCAATCCAGAGCAATCACGGCACTGCACTCCTTCCCCTAACAAAGTGGGCACTGAGGGGAGAAAGCCAAGAGCAGGAAGAGATGTGTGGGCTCTCATTAGAAAAGTAGGTCAGAGTCTCACTCTTTTGGTCTGCTCCAGGCCTCTTCCCTTGCACTCTTCATTATGTTACGAGCACACGTGACTGTGGAGGGCCTGTAAATCAAGTTCATTGTGCTCATGAGCTGTTTTGTGGCCATCAGCAAGACGAGCCACGATTCACACAAGGAAAAGCTAAACAGTATTATTCTGGTTTGAGATGTTGGTCAGTAACTCTGGGGCAGCCTAGATTAACCTCATTGATGAAAAGGTTTTTTCCTTCTCTGGTAAAAAGATGATTTTATTTTCTAGAGTTATTGCTCTGGAATTTTTCCCAGCAAATTTTTTTTTTTTTTTGGTAGTTAATGGCAAATTCACTGGGTCACATTGACTGTCTGATACTTAATGGGTGGAAGTCAGCCCCAGGAGTTAGGCTTCTTGGTATTTAACCAAAGCGGGAATCAACCCACTCTTTGGGCATAGAAAATAAGCCCATTTAGAGGAATCTCATGAATTTTCATCATGAACTAGCAAACATCAGAGGTCAATAGGAAACCAAAATAATAATACGCTATCTTTCTCATGGCTTATATCAAAGACCCCAGTCAAATGAATTATGAAGAGAGAAATTATACTCTTTAATCCTCAGTGCTTTCACTCAACCATGAATGGTATTAATTCAGGGGAGTTGTAAAGAGCATTTCAATGAGAGAGATTTGAAACAAGGAAGAGTAGGTACATGCTGATAGTATAAAGAGGGTCGAATCTAACGTAGAATTTTAAAGTTGGAGATAATCTAGTGCCGCCTAATTACATACACCAAGGGCACGTGACCATTGTCTCTGCAAGAACCAGACTCACCCGCAAGCCTTAATCAAATACGGCTTTCTGGGTCCCCCTCCAGAGTTTTGGATTCAGAGTTTCTGGGTGGGCCCAAGAATTTGTGTTTCTAGCAAGTGCGCAGGTGATGCCGCTGCTGCTGGTCCCAGACCACGTCACGAGAGGCGCTCGGCACCATCCCTGCCAGTGGGTTTGTTTGAACACTTCCAGCGAGATGGGCTGTGACTGCTGCCTCTGCCCACAGGGGACATCTTTCCTAGAGCTTTTTGAGGCTGCACGAAGAGTGCTTCCCAGTAACCCTACCCCCGGTCCTAATTCTGCCAGCTGGAATTACTCTGAATACACCTAATCCCCATATAAATGCCTACACAACAGACTTATCCTAAGGAAAAGAGCAGATAGGCTCTGTTTGGCAAATAACGTTGATCCGTTCCATTCTAGGGAATGCCTGTTCATTCTGTTCTGCCATCCCAACTCCCAACGAGTTCCGATTTTTAAAAAATTGGGGTATGCGTAGAATAAAGTGTATAAATCTCATGTGTACAGCTTGATGAATTTTCACATGTGTATACACCCAGACGGCTACTTCCAGGCCAAGACTTAGAGTATTTTCACCACCCCAAAGGACTCCCGCACCCTTTCCCAGTAGGTACTCACCCCCCAAAGGTGGCTACCATTCTTCACCATCATTCTGCGTCCTGTGGACAAAGTCATGCTTGCTCTTTTTTTTTTTTTTTAAGATTTTATTTATTTATTTGACAGAGAGATACAGCGAGAAAGGGACACAAGCAGGGGTAGGGGCAGAGGGAGAAGCAGGCTTCCCGCCGAGCAGGGAGCCTGATGCGGGACTCGATCCCAGGACCCTGGGATCATGACCTGAACCAAAGGCAGACGCTTAATGACTGAGCCACCCAGGCGCCCCAAGTCGTGCTTGCTCTTGAGCTGTATGTAAATAGAAGTCTAGAGAGTATTCTTTTCTGTATCTATGTTCAAAATGACTACAAGATGCTGCATAGACAGCAGTAGTTCTTTCCTTTTTGCTGCATGTACTATCCCAAGTTTCATCTGTTGAATTGTCTTACATTTAATTCCCTGGCCCTTTTCCTACTTTGTATATTGTTAAGGTTTATAATAACGTTGGCTGGCATGAATCAGAATGGCCCAAGTACAGTCGTTCCCCCTTACCCATGGTTTCGTGTCCCTCAGTCACCGTTATCCCCGGTCACCCACGGTCCTGGAAGCAGATGGTCCTCGTTCTGACATGTGGTCAGAAGGCAGTAGGAGCTTCATGCTGTGTCACAGCGCCTACATTCCTCACCTCACTTCATCCAGCACGTAAGCACTTTATCCTCTCCCGTCATCCTAAGAAGGATGATATTTTGAGAGAGAGACCACATACACATAAGTCCTGTTGCAGTATGTTCTAATAATTGTATTTTATTATTAGCTGTTGTTGTTAATCACTTACTATGCCTAACTTATAAATTAATACATATGTATGTATTCAAAAAAGCATAGTATATACAGGGATAAGGGTGGGGATAAGGAGGGACTACGGTCCATGACATCACTTGATCTTTTCAATAGTGTGAGTTTGGTAGACCATTAACCCATTTTGCAGATGAGATAACCAAAGCTCGGTAACTTGCCCAAAGTCTCACTGGTAAAGAGAGGTTGAGCCAGTATCGAATGCAGGTCCTTCTGACTCATTCATGATTCCGAGTTCTCAGCTGTGTTATCATGCCTCTCACTCTTGGTGCTTTACCAGTAATCACCGCATGAGAGACTGACTCAGAAGAGCATGCAGGTTCCTTCTCTTTCAAAAACGTTTCCATTTTCAGCCTTTCTTCCTTTCGGCTCTGTAGTGGTTCTCAGGTGTCGACGCCCATGCTGGTGAGCTGGAGGCCAGCACTTGTCAACGTGCCATTGAGATTTTCCCAGCTCCTTCTTCAGATGGGCAGATCTGTTGGAAGCATGTTATCTTTCATACAACTGTCTTCAATAAGAAGAAAATCTCCTAATTGCTGGCTTTCTGGTCACTCCTGAAACCTCTGCCCTCAATGGGTGCAAATAATAGAAGAATCAGTTCTGCCCTGTGGTTCCTGTTAAGGTTACACCTAAATTGTCTCTGAAAAATAATTGTCTGTTCTGTTGAAGGAAATGTTTAAACTTCCTCTGATTTTAATGTCTAATAAACCCTTAGCAAGAGGAAGTTTATTCTTACGTGCAAATTACCATGGGCAAATTATGCCTTGTTTCCTATTTTATTTTGCTAATTAGGGATGGAAGATTGCTGATCAGCTCACTCTATGCATGGCATCGACTTGAATAGATTTAAAAAAAATGATCAGATGCTTTGCAGCAGTTTTAAGCCTGGCTTTGATTCAATATCTGGATAAAGTCTCCACATATACTGACATTTATGTATCCTCCATTTTATTTTTATATTCCTCTTGGCACATGCAGAGCTAAAAAATTTGAATTTCTGTTGTTAAGTATATAGACTTGGTGATGTTTGGATTTATAAAGGTGGGTAGTCTGCAAAGTAATTCCCTGTTGGTCGGGAAGTTCAGGAGTAAAAAACGGCTGTGCTGTACTTAATCTTTCATCCCACTAACTTTTCTTAAATCATATAAAATCCATTTATGGGTTTTTTTTTCCTGTAAGTCTAATTTATATTTGAAGATTTATGCTAGGGGAAACTTTGGGAGTTTTTTTTGTTTTTGTTTTTTGTTTTTAAAGAACCATAAACTTTCTGGACAAACAGTATGTTAGGGCAACCAAATGATTGGTGGGGGAAGGTGTTTCTTCTGGAAGACTTCCATATAGAAGGAGTGATAGAATTAGACCCCACCCTTTTATAACTCTAATGGAATAGGGGATCCAGACAGACATTGACAGTGTCTGGTAAAACTATGTAGTGAAAGATCGATGAGGAGCTTTATAATGGGTGATCAGATTGACAATATGGGAGCCCACCATCTTTCTCACTACAGCTGAGAGCAGACAGGTAGATACTGTGTGCTTCTGATGTGAAAAAATGGTAAGCACTCAGCCTCACCTCATCACCTGTGAAGTGTTTTTGTCAGTGGTACTGACCTGCGTCTAAGCAAGCCTCTAACTTTCCTACCAGAACACAGGGAAGCAGAGAAGATGGATCTGGGGTTGTCAACATCGACTGCACAGTAGACTCACATGGGGGATTTTTAAATATCTGATACCCAGGTTATGCCCCAAACCAATTAAATGAGCTCTTGGCCTGGATATCGGTATTTTTTTCTAGTTCCCCCAGATGTTACAGCGCAAACCAAGGATGGAAACCAGGGGAATCGAGACGCAAGTTAAAAGATAAGACAAAACAATCATGAAAATGTGAGAATGTGAGAAATTCCACAGGACAAATAACCAGGGTTTTACAACACATTTACGTAGCATGAGAAGAAACACTTGTAAATTAAAAGAGATTTAAGAAACATAAACCCTATGTGGTGTATGGTCTTTTTTTTGATCCAGATTCGAAGGAATCAGCCATATCAAGACACATTCTAAAGAATCAGGAGAACTTCAATACATACTGAGTATATTCGGGATAATATGACATTGAGCATTGGTTTTGTAATTTGTGATGATGGTTTTGTGGTTATGTGGAAAAAAGTCCTTATAGTTAGAGATATATACTGAAGTATCTACAGATGAAATACGATATCTGGGATTTGTTTTAAAATACTCTAGCAAGAGATGGTGAGGGGATTCATAAAAACAGATACGAAAGATTGATAAGAGGTTGATAATGGTTAAAAGTTGGGTGAAACGTACATGGGGGTTCATTTTACTATTCTTTCTACTTTTGTGTGTTTAAAAAATTCACATAAAAGATGAAAAAGAAGGCATAAAGGTGAAATCTCTAACATCTCTTGCACTGTGATGGATTATCGGTACGAAGTCTGTGAAATTCATATGGAATATAAACCTGCAATAAAATAAAGTCTAGCCCTCTGTGTCCATGCAAAACAGCCGTGCTTCTTTTCCAAAAAAAATATTGATACATGCAGTTATGAATTATGTTTGTATCTTATTTGCAGATGATTCTGGGCTGCCTCCTTCTACTGTTATCAACCAAAATGACACTTTCGCCAAAGTCACTTTTAAGCCAAGTGTGGTCCAACAAGCCAGGATTGCTCAGAATGGCATTTTGGGAGATTTCATCATTAGATATGATGTCAACAGGGAACAGAGCATTGGGGACATCCAGGTAATGGGCTCATTGTTGCCATTTTGTGTTAGTTGCTTGATACTTTTAGTTAGAATGAGGATTCCAGTTCTTATCTAAGGGAGGGAGAACTTTCTGGTTCTTAGAAATTTGTTTTAACCTAAAATATGTCTCCAAGGGGACTAGGGTGTTCCCTTCCTATTTCCTGCTTCAGTAATCTGGAGAGCAAATGAAATCTGTAATGTAATTTTCCCTGCGGTGTTTTAGATGAAGTTAGAATTTTAGTTCATCTTCAATTTTAATTAAGAGAGCCTGTTCCATGGCTCATTTCCCTTTAGGTTTTATGGCTCCAGAGACAGGGTGGGAATATTAAGATGCATTAGCATGCATCCAGAATGTAGACAACTTTGACATCTCAACTTGTAAAAACCACATATTAGGAAGCAGGAATTCCAAGCGGCAAGGGCCATAGGGGGTGGATAATTAAAATTGAATTAGTCAACATAGGCAGTAAGTATTAAAGGGATGATTTTATCTTTATAAAATCTGTTTCATGTGTTTCATTCATTGTAGAAGTTATATAGACTCTCCATTTCAGGTAGTTTTCCTGCCTATTCCAGGCACATTTTTACTTTCTCTTCCTCCACCAGGTTCTAAATGGCTATTTTGTGCACTACTTTGCCCCCAAAGACCTACCTCCTTTGCCCAAGAACGTGGTATTTGTGCTTGACAGCAGTGCCTCCATGGTAGGAACCAAGCTCCGGCAGGTGAGTGAGGCCAACTGCCAATTTTATTCTTTCTCACTTTTGCCTGGAACCTTGATGCACTCTGTGAATAAAATTCAGTTGATGCCAAATGTCTGCTTTACCAGCCAGCTATTCCTGCCTACACAGAACCTTTCTGAACTGATGATCCAATTCAGCCATTGACATAAACTATCATTTAGGATGGTGTTTAAAAAAAAGAGAGAGAGAGAGCAGAGGGGCATGTATAGAGACACTTTGAAAAAAAGGGGACTGGAAAACTAGATAATGTGAGACAGGAATACGCTGAGAGGGACACTCAACAGCATTATTGTTGATGGAATAATTCTGTGTGGTAATCATGTCCTTTCAGAGCAATGGAAGAGAGTCATTGGCAGCCCTGTTGGCCTACCCTTAGAACAAAGAACTTCCATCTCAATAATTCAGGAGTGAAATTCTTATAGCATTTAGGATAAATGTTAAAATTCTAGGGATAGGAGGGACATTAAGGGACATGTAGTCTATGCTGAAATATTAAACTATATTGAAAATATAAGTATTAAAATTTTTTTAAAAAGCCACTGGAAAGGGCTATTCCTTATCTTGCTCTGGTATCATAAAATATCACAAATTTGCTTTTATAATATAGTTTCAACTCACATAACAGAAAACAAAAAAAGCTACTGGCTGCCAGACCAAATTATAATTCTACATTCATCAAACACTTAGTTCTCTTAGTTTTTCTATCTTAACTCATTATCTATTTTTATCAATTAATAATAAATATGTGGTTTAATAGTCCCTCATACCTCAAAAGAACCCTCTACCCTACCTCCTTCCACCCCTACATCCTATTCCACATGTAGTTGAAACTGATCTTAGCTGATAAGCTCTTGTAAATATTTTCTCTCAGTTACTACTTTGTAAGTTCTTTCCTTGGCTGTTTATATTTAAAAAATCATGTAGAATCTGTTGATTTTTTTTCTTCATGGCATCTTATTTTTCTCCACCCCAAAATAGTAAAAAATACATTCTATGCAAAAATAGGGTTTAACTCTTTTCTTTCAGAAGATTGCCAGATATAATTTCTAACTTGTATAGGAGCAAGATAACTTCGCCCTGTCAGTCAGTTCCATGTAGTTCTTCCACATCACATCCTTGTACAGAATTCAACCTGCTAACTTCTCCACTTTGATTGCTTTTCCTTCCTTTTGCATCTCTGACCTTCCATCTGGGATTACTTTTCTTTTGCCTGAAGAATACTCATCGGGGTCTTCTTAAATGTGGGTCTGCCAGTAAAGAATTCTCTTAGTTTTTGCTTGTCTGAAAATCATTTATTTCATTCTCATTCTTGACGGATATTTTTATTGGGAATGGAATTCTGCATTGACAGTGATTTTCTTTCCATTGAAGATAGATCCCATTGTCTCTGGGCTTCCATTGTTACTGTTGATAAGTCAGTAATCATATTAACTCTTGTTCCTCTAAACGTAATCTTTTATTGTTGACTGTTTTTAAGATTTTCCTCTTTATCTTAAATTTTCTGTACTTATAATATGATGATTTCAGAGATGGATTTCTTTCCTTTTTTTTTTTTTCTGCCTGAGGTTGCTAGGACTTCATGAATTTGTGGATTCATGGGAAAATCCTCAGCCATTATTTTTGAAATCCCATTGGCTCACTTCTTCTGGGATTCCAGTGTTAGAAAAGTATCCTGTTTCCCTTGCTCTCTTCTATTTATTCCTACTTTTGCCTTTCCAAACTTCATTCCAAACGTATCTTACAGTTCACAGATTCTCTTTTCAGGTATGTCCAGTCTGCTCTCAAACTCATCCATTGGGTTATTTCAGTTATTGCATTTTTTAATTCTAGAATTTCCATTTGGTTCTTTTCAAATTTGTTCTGTCACTTTTTAGAATGTTTAGTTATTTCACAAAGTTTTTAATAACATTTTTTATTTTCTCGAGCATCATAAACATAGTTATTTTAAAGTCCATATCTGACCATTCCAAACTTGAGCCCCTTGGGAGCTGCTTTTATTATTTTTCTTCTCTCCTTGTGTGACTGGTCATTTATGATTGCATGATGAACATTATATTCAAACATTTGTTTTTAGAAATAGTTGAAGGCTTAGGATGATGATCTTTTCTGCTAGAGAAAGTTAGGGATGTTTTTGTCAGGTACCTGGAGGATTATAATTTGGGATCATTTTTTTTAAAGATTTCTTTACTTATTTTAGAGAGCTCGTGCAAGTGGGGAGAGGGGCAGAGCCCGCATGAGTGCAGAGCCCAATGCAGGGCTTGATCCAACAACCCTGAGATTATGACCTGAGCTGAAATCAAGAATTGGCCACTTAACCAACTGAGCCACCCAGGCACCTCAATCTGGGATCATTTTAGTCCATTTTCAGGGCTTGGGATTTTTCTGGGCAGGCCAGATGGCTCAAAGCTGGATTGCAGTCCTTTCAAGACTGGTTTATTTCTGTATAGCACAAAATGTAGAGGTTTACCAGAGCACCCATCCCTGGTGGGCTCTGGACTTCAACTTTTGACCCCCTAAGCTACTAAAGTGATGCTCAGCTTCTCAGATACTTCTTTGGCCTTGACAAACATCCTTTAGATAAAAGTGATCCCAAATGCTGAGACTGCCTCTTTAAATTTTCATCTTTCCCAGCAGCTTGAGTGACTCATATCTTTAGCCGTCTGAGTCACATCAGGCTTTAACCTCAAACCCAATCCGTTCTAGTGCCCAGGATCTTCCACTTCCAGTGGGAGAACAATCAAGAACCTTCTTACTAAACTCCCAGAAAGGTAAATCCTGCCCCAAATTGTTCAGAGAAAACCAGTGAACTAAATCAGGATCTCTTAGACTCACCATTAATGATAAAATAAAATCAGGCACTTCTTAAAAATATAGCATGGAACATTTTCACCACGGGAGGCATCATGCTAAAGGTATTACATGAATTATTGGATAAAAGAATATTTAATCTTTGTAACAATTTGGCCGTCATCCCCATTTTAATGATGGGGAAACCGAGGCTTTACACTGGTGGATAACTCAGTTAGTCAGTGGCAGGGCTGGCTCCAGAGCCCGGTCTGACTCTGAGGCCCATGCATCAAACCACAATGGCGTGGCGTCTTGGTGCAGGTTAGTGGTGTGATGGGACAGTGCTCTCGTGTACAAGGGTAGAAGGTGCCCGCGGATCCAAGGTGAGTGCAGTTTGACATCTCAAGAGCCAGTGAAGACGGATGCATTTCGGGAGGGATTTCCATGCACTGTGCAAGAGCAGTGTAACGGGAGACGTCACTCCAGTTGCTATCCTCCCCTCCTCCCTCATTCCTGGATATTAAAATTCCATTACTTGCTGGGCACTGAAAGTCTGGCATGCAGTCTGCTGGCTTCTAAGCGACAGCATGGCCCCCTTCCAGGAGAACCACCCTGGACCAGCCAAACACATGTCAGAAGCCTCGAGGCAGTTTCTAAAGCCCATTGCTGCCTTGGAGTGTTTGGAAAACTGCTGGTTGTTGTTGCAGCGCTCAGCTCCTCCAAGGCCACAGTGCTGAGTGAAAAGCTTGGTTGATGGTGGAACCTTATACACAACATCATGGCCACTGGTGAAGAGGAAGATGGCTCCAAGCACAGGGCTTCCGCGGTGTGTCAACAGGCTTGGCAACATCAGACATTTGTCACAAGTCCCCTCGGCTCCTGTGAAGAATCATTCCTGTCACACGGGGTGGTGGGGGCTGGTTCTTGGCTCCCCTCATCGTTGACGGGTCCGAAGTACTTCACTTTGCTCATCCCAGTGAAGGGCACAGGGTTGGTATTGAATAATTCGAACAACTGACTTATAAAGAATTGTAAGATTTTTTTAACCTTAAAATGTATTCTCCCTAAAGGGTATGTCGGTACCTGGGCACTTTCTGGTTCTGGTCCTAATCCCAGTGGGAATGAGAGCCTGGAAGCCAGGACTTGACTGGCTTAGGAACAGCGACAGAGCCTCCCGCAGGTTGCTGGTGCATGACTTCGCTTTGCTTTCTATCCCGCGAGCCTCTGTCGGCGAATCTGCTGCGAGAGAGGCTTCATGCTAGGTCGGCAAGATTTCTGCCTCCCGATTTCAGCTTATAAAACCTCTCAGTGGGAGGAGGAGCTGAGAAGAGCCACAGAAAATGTGATCAGCGTAGCCCTTTCTTTCCTGATTCCTTTCAGGTGTAAAGCCCTGGGACTAGCAAATACACGTCCTTGGGAACAGAAGGAGAATACGTGTGTGAAATACGTTATTCCTCGACCAAGGTTTACATGTTCTTCTCTTCCCTTTCCCTAATCTATGTAACTAGATCTACTTTCGCTTTCATATTAAGGAACTCGGTTGAGGGACTCTCTCTGGCAACCAAGCAGAGGCTAATGGATCGTTTACCAGATGCTTTCATGCTACAACTTTCTACAGACTCGTTCCCATCATCTGTGCCATTCTGGGCTAATCCTAGATTCCCCTGGAGCTTTTGGAAGTTTGTCTTCCTTTTTCCATTGAATTTAGTCATCAGTTTTGGAGGGTAGACAACAAGCATGATGTTTCTTATCTGTAATTGCCAGATTAAAGTGAGGGGAAACGTGAACGTTGCTTGTGCTCATTCATTGGCTTACTTCATGCTCTAGGTCATCAGTTTCATCTTCATGTCCAAAATTCAGCTTCCAAGAGGCATTTGGGCATTTTATGCGCAACCCTATAGGCAAATAGCCTGTCTGTAAGCTCCATAGATTTGGGAAGCATCTTGTTTTTGGTCATTAGCGTACATATTCCCAGTGCCCAGCACTGGGCCTGACACTTAGCAGGTAATGATTTTTGCTGAAATACATACCAACACATAAACATTAAATGCGGCGCACGCTTTTGAGTCAGAGTACATACCATGGAGTGGCCAGTATGTACCAAGCACTTGAAACATTTTACATACATTTTTTCATTGAATCTTTCAGTAATCCAGTGAAATAGACATTGTTATCCCCTTCTTATAAACGAGAAGGTGAGGGGCAGGGAGGTGACATCACTAACTAAATACAGAACGCTGTAAGTAGGGAAGTTCAGCATCATGCGCAGTCTCCCCCAGCTCTTCCCTATACCATTCTTCACTGTACCATTAGACATAGACCCTAACATCAGACCACCTCTCAAGAGGACAGGCTCTACCTGTCCTCAGGGCCAAGTGATGTGATGGGGGTGAGTGCACACAGATGTCAGTTGCCCTGAGAGGCTAAGAGACTTCAACCAGCAGCTGGTGTCATGAATGGAGCTGTTCTGCTCTGATGCATAGAATTAACTATTAGAGATTTATTATTTAACTTTAAGCACACTGTGGCCATGGACAGGGATGCAGACATCTTTCCTTTCACGATTTGGGTTGGACAGGCTGAGGGCCAGCCTGGAGACAGCAGGGGTGGGGAGAGAAGGACGACATTGGTGACTATGAGGCCCGTGTGGTCATGACCTTCATTCCAGCTGTCTTCTTCAAGAACGTGTGGATCTGCCACAGTTTGAAAGGGAAGATGTTGGAAAAACATTAGGTTGTCAAGAAAGTAGCTTTCATGTGATGGGGATCAAAGGAAGGGCGGCCTGAGTGTCAGTGAGCGGCCAGGAAGACTGCCAGACAAGGCCAGCGAGCCCAGAGGACATCAGGCGAGTAGTGACCTGGTTAGAGGAGACAGCTACCTGAACAAGTGAAGGAGCTCAGGAAAGGAGGATGCAGGAAGGCCAAATGAGATCGTGTCTCGGAAATATGGAGGGTCTCAGAGATAGGCACTCTATGGCTCTCGAACGAATAAAAATGGATGATGGAAGGTTTGGGTTCTCCTGCTTACCCTTTCAGGCTATAGGCCTTGTTGTAAACATCTGAAAGCATGGCTTCAGCTAATAATAAGAATGTCTAGCTTCCCCCATCCGGTTTTCTAGAACAAGGGTCATCAAACTTTTTCAGTGGCGACAGATAGTGAATATCTTCAGCTTTGCAGACTACATGGTCTCTGTCCTGCTCAGGTGCACTGCCTAGCACAGAGACAGACACAGGCCAGCCACAGGCCATCTGCACAGAAGAAACAACGGGCAGCAGGCTGGATTTGGCCCGCAGGCCATCGTTTGCTGACCCCTGGTCTGCAGGGATGGACTAATGGGCAGGGCTAGAGATAATTCCAATTGGTACTATTTATTCTCGTCTACTGAGCTGCTCTTGTCCAAACATGGCCACCAGCAGATGCGTGGGTCAGAAATACATTGCAAAACAGAGATCTGGGGCTTCGGGCAGGGGACAGAAGGCAGTGGGGAAAATGTGTTTTTGACTCTGACTCAGAATATGAGGAAATAATTGATGGACAGAGGGCACAGTATTCTTTCCCCTAGGTCACAACTGAAAACTTGGATTTTTTATTTCAGGAAGATTCGCCCCTCCACAAAGATGATATCATTTTAAATAGGTTGGAGGTACCCATTTAAAAAATTTTTGTTGAGGCAGTTAAGATTTACCCAAATGAGGCCACGTTTAAAAAGTTCTGAGGCTCTCTGAATGAAGGCGCTGTGTGGCTCCCATACAAAGAAAAAGTGAACAAGCTAGAGCTCTGAGTTGTCCCCCACGATCCATTTAGGGGGTAGCCCTCCTAGTCAGCATCTGATGGCACGGTCCTGGTGTCACCAAAAAGCCTAGCTTCTGCTTTCTGGCGTCCTAATTTTGTACTCAAGTCTCTCAGATCAGCAGACTTTCTCTGTAAAGGGCTGGGGAGGGCCCAAAAGGAAACTTGCTACAAGTAACAAGGAGATAAATTGCACAAGATAACACATGTGGGAGTCGTAACAGGGATTGCCCACCCACGCCTGGTGGAATGCCTCAGCACTGCCCCTGCCCCATAGTGCGGCAGCCCCCTTCCCTCCTGCAGGACGCCCGACTTGGCCTCCCGATCCCATCTTGGCTTTGGCTGCACACTCCAGATTCTCAAGGAATGAGACAAATATTGATTATATGCCATGGGAGAGGTATTGGCAGAGGGGATACAAAGATAAATACGACAGAACATTTTCTCTTGAGGCACCCGGGGAGAAGCGAAGTCACGCGACGGTTGTATGCAGAGCACTCCCTGTGGTAGAGATGTGTGTATGGTCTGGTCATGGCACAGAGCGGGCGCCCATCAGTCCTTTGTAGGAGTGGAGAAGGGGATTGTGGACTTTTCAGAGCAGGGGTAGTGGAGCCTTAAAGGTCTTTTAGAAGTTAGTCAAGTTGGTGGGGTGGGAACGGATAGAGGAGCCAAACAGAGGGGGATGGATAGCATGTGCAAAGCATGGAAGCAAGAGAAAACATGTGTACTGGAGAAGCCTACTTAAATCACTCTAATTAAGGACCTCAGAAAAAAGAAAATGAAAACAGAGGGGGAGGCAAACCATTAAGAGACTCCTAGCTGTAGGAAACAAACTGAGGGTTGCTGTAGGAAACAAACTGAGGTTTGCTGTAGGTGGGGTGATGGGCATGAAGGAGGGCACGTGATAGAATGAGCACTGGGTGTTCTATGCAACTGATGAATCACTGACCTCTAACTCTGAAACTAATGATATACTATATGTTGATTAAATGGAATTTAAATTTAAAAACAAATTTTTAAAAGGACCTTAGACTTTTGCTGGAGAAAAGAAATATGCAACAATCACATGTTCATCAAACCAACATGTCACATAGACAGTGGAAAGAATTTTAGGGACAATAAAGAGTTTGAAGTAGTCAACAAAAGATTAATGACAGAGGTGACATAGAAACTAGTCCTTAAAGATGCAACACAGTTTTCTTTTTTTTTTTTTTTAAGATTTTATTTATTTATTTGAGAGAGAGAGAGAGTGCATGAGTGGGGGGAGGGGTAGGGGTAGAGGGAGAGGGAGCAGGAGACTCCCTGCTGAGCAGGGACTTGATCCCAGGACCCCAGGATCATGACCTGAGCCAAAGGCAGACGCTTAACCAACTGAGCCATCCGGGCGCCCCTAGGACACAGTTTTCTTGACAGGAAAGGAGGGAGTGAATTCTTGGCTGAGGAAAAACATGAAAAAAGTCATGAAGCAAGAGTGAATATGCCATTGTGGAAAGTGGGGCTTAGAGCCTGAGACCCTTGCATAAAGCTGGTTCCTTTGAAGGACAGCCCTGTTGGTGGAACAGTGGGCAGAGGAAAACTCCTCTAGCTCTCCAGAATGAGTCCCCTTCTGCAAATAAGGATAAGTGTTACCAAACTCAGAAGAAAAAGTAACCAAGCCCCAAGAATGAAATTCACCTGGTTTTAGAATCTCTTCCCTCCTGCAACCAGAATCTCACTTTCCAGTCTCACAGTGTTAAGAGTATGGGAAGATGGAAGAGACACAGGGATGTCATCGCTCTCCCTGCCTGGTGGGGGATGACTCCCCTTCCTGTAAATAATTTCTTGTGGATACCATGTAGGTGTGCTGATATGCCGTGTTTACTTGCTAACTGTTCCACTGTTTGATATCTAGCATAGCTTTTTCTCAGCCTCCCCAATCTTTCTGTTATGTTCTCAGTGTTTGTCAAGGCACATCCCCGGAGATTTATAGCGAGGGCATAAGGTGGACCCATGCCAGGGAAATGGGAATCATGAGAACTCACATGTAGGAGAAAGTTGAATGAGTCAAAGGGCAGTCAAAGAGTCAGACGCCAAAAAAAAATCTATAGAATGAAACAGGCAGGGCTCCAGAATCCAAACATGCAGTTGGGCAATATAAACTTAACAATTTAGACCAGGCACGGGGGGACTGAGGATTCAGTCATGTCGATCAGTAGGTGTGTCAGAACATGGATGAAGGACACCAGTTACAAAGGAGACGTGTAAAAGTAGGTGAAAATCTCTTGGTCAGCATCCTCTTATTTACTTCCTGTCAGAGCAGGAAGCCACACCTGCGGATGGCCACGGGGAGTCTACAGATAGAGGTGGTAGGGCTGCATCCTTGGCCAGGGTGAGAAATGTGGGATCAACACTGAGAGCAAATCCTGAGGAGTATTAACCTGACCTATGAAGAGAAGTGAAAAAATAATCTGTTTTGAGTCTTGAGTTATTTACACATAAAGCATGAAAAATGGATGTGCTTAATCTCTAAAAAATCAAAGATGTTAATGTTATTGGCAGAGAGCCTTTTAGAAAAATGTACAACGACATTATTAGGCAAATGTTTCATACATTTGTCAAAAAAAAGTCCAAACATTAGGTAATGACTCTTAACATTAGCCAGAGCATTAACATGAGAGATTATTTGCTTCTCAAGTTAGATTAAGGTTATTCAAACACAAAGACTCGTGAAATGTGGTTATGTTTATATTGCAAAGGATATTCTAATATCTAAACCTATTCAGACCTTTTTTTTTTATTTTGATTAAGGCTGAATTTAGCCAGAATTTAGTGTTTAACAAACATTTTCTTTTAGATCCAGTCCTGAAGTAATACCTATATTTAGGCTAAGAAGGTGTTTTTCTCTATGAAATAACCACCACTTTATATTTTTATACAGATCAGGCAAAAGCGTTAGTAATTAGGTATCAGAACAGAGCTGCTGTATATAACCTCACACACTACTGCACTGAAAGAGCATTTGAAATTAGAATCCAAACAGTAAAGAAAATTACAGCGTAAAATCATACACTTTTAAATACAGCAATCGTACAATTTTGCTTAATTTAATATTCCATTCTTACTAGTATGAGCATTAAAATGTAGAGACCAAAGAAATAGTGTTTTCTACGTTTACTCCTGGGTGAAATTTCAAGTTACTATTTAGCATCTACTAAACTTTGAAAGCATTAGAAGATGTGATGACTTCTATTCCAAATTTTCCATTTATATAAAGCCAACTTCTAGTTTCTACTCTTTTTGTAAAGAACATATTGGCCACTAGAAAAAGAGTTTTAGCTTCTTCCAACAAGATTCCTCAAATCTGACCGAGACACTTTTTTTCGATACTTTGTTTCTTATATTATAGTTTGGAATTTTTATTTTTAATGTAAATTATATAATGAGGTTGGTTTTAGGGAATATTTGTGGCAGAGAGGTGACAAGAGGCATTGTGTGATCACTGATTTCCTTTGTGAGTTGACAGAACCTCCTGAGCGGTCCTTATATTGTAATCAGTGGAGTAACAGTATTTTTCAATGTTTTGGTGTCTTCTCTGAAACCAGTCTGTGGCTAGGTTTTTTTTTTTGGTTGTTGGTGTTGTTTTAAGTGTAACAATGATATAGACTTGAATATGTTATGGAGAAACAGTCTTTCTTACTCAATTTGCCTTGCTCCTAAAGTTGGGATTAAAAACAAAAAAATCCGATAATTTCATGGGTCAGTCACAGTAAGATTTCAGGAAACTTTCCTTCGAATCATTGAAAGACTTGTAGTGTATAAATATAATGTTTTCTTGCCTCTTACGGATTTTTGGTGATCTTGAAATACCGTGGCCTTAAAATAGTCCCCCTGCAGCATAACTGATACCGTGGACTGCAACTTCTGCTGGCACCTCATGGTTACTGTGATCTTGACCATGATCCTGACTCCAGGGAGACTTGGGACAGCACCATGAGTGGAAGCCTGTGGAGTGTGCAGACAGATGCTGGGATGGCTGATGCATCGAGTCTCCTGCTGCAGGCTTACGCACCTTAAGGTTGCTGGGAGGATCTGATGTTGCCAACTTTCATGGAGTCACAGACTCTTTTTTTTTTTTTTAAGAGGGGGGCAGGAGGAGAGGGATAGAATCCCAAACAGAATCCCTGCTGATCATGGAGGCTGTCTCGGGGCTTGATCCCATGGCCCTGAGATTATGACCTGAGCTGAAACCAAGAGTCGGATGCTTAACCCACTGAGCCACACAGGCGCCCCTGAGTCAGACTTTTTTAATTGTGTCTGTCCCTTTGCATAGAAGGACTACAAGGACATACTGCCACCCAGGTAGTGAGGGTTTCCCCCTGCGGGCTAACAGGAGGACTGTATAAATATGCTTCCCCCTTCTCCCCATTACCCGTACCCACCTAGGGAAGGGAGAAGGCTGACCCATAGCCAGACGTAGTCCATTTCCTGGTGTTCTCTCTCCGAAATTTAAGGCTGTTTTCATGGTGTGTATCTGTTGATCACAATTCTCGTTTGTGGCCCAAGGAGACGTGAGAAGGACTTAGGTCTCTTTGTGGGATTTCTTAAAGCTGTTTATCATAGGCGCCTTTTCTCTTGGGTTCATTCAAAGGACCATGTGGAAAAATGAAAGGGAAAATGTGCACTTCTTGGTAAACATTTTAAAATGAGGCAAGTGATAGCAGTGCTTAGGAGAACAGCACGACCATTCTGCTGAGAACATAGAATGGCTAATATCTACTACCCTTGAACTTGGATTTCATCTATGATGTCATGGCTCCCCTTGTAAGATGCCCAAGAACCCAGACTTTGTGGCACAAAAGGCCTTTTGTGTCAGAGTTATTTCCTGTCGAGTGTGATTTGGTGCAGACACAGAAATATTTGAGATAAGCTGCGTCATTGGGAACCCTGATGGAAGTGGTCCCAAGGGTGGGCAGGCAGCTGGGTTTGTCACGGGCTCCGCTGACATTTCACTCGGAGGGTCTTATTGTACAGTGCCTCCCTGCTTGTGAAATGTTGAATGGTCATTCACGACCAGTGGAATGCTCACCCGCTTGAGGGCCTGTGCCAAGAGCCTGCAGCTGCGAGGGTTCCGTTTTGTCGGGAAGGGGGAGAGGAAGTGTCCATCCCTTGCCCTAGTTTACTGCAGGGACCCCAAGTGCACGGGCCAGAGCTGCCTCCTGGACACTCCCCTCCCTGGTCGTGGCGCTGCCGAGGGGCGGCATGCATTAATCCCAGGGACCCGGCTCTGCCCTTTCAATGGACACCATCAGAAGACACCATACACGTCTCGTTCCTGAAGCTCCACAACGGGGGACCGTAGCCAACCACACTGAATGAATGGAGATTCTGAAACAGAGAGTTTATTTGTAGTTATTTATATCTACCTTGTTCCTGAAGGTACTTCAATTTAAGGACAGAGATGAAAAGACTAACTTAAGAATAACCCCAAGGCAGAGCTGAAATTAACTTCTAAGGCATTGTTTTCAAAGGAAATGCTTCCGCCTTCTCACCTAAGGAAAGTACACATGAAATTGTTTTAAGCAGAGAACGGTCCCCATTCTTCGCTGTTCTTGATAGCTAGGACTAAAAGGCATCTTTAATGATCTGGCAGGCCAAGGTGCTTCCTCATGACCTGGATAGTAAGAAATATGTCCTTTTATGTTATTAATTGTATTTGTGTACCTTCCATCTTTCTTCAGGCCAGACACCATCTGGAATGTTCTGGTCTGTACGCGGACCAGTGTCTGCCCTGTCTGATCAGCAGGGAACGTGTGGGAGCCCATGTCTGTGGAGGGGCGCCTCCAGGAACTGCTCCCCCCAACAGAGGAGATGCATGGCTCTGGGGCTGGCCGATCTCTAAGAATTCTCTCCTCCTCCTCAGCCACGTCCCCCTGTGCTCCTTACATTTCTCTCCCTCTGCACAGGGGATGGTCTTCCTGCCTCTTCCCGATCGCCCTCTCTCCCCAAGACTCACTGATTCCTCCCCAACAGGCTGACCACCTGGTAGTTGCATACGGTACCCCGAACCTCTCTTCCCAAGAAAGCCCCGTCCTCGTCCCCGACAATAAACATGAACGGTGGTGACACGCTGGAAGTACTCTGATGATCGCGAAGACTGAGGGTAGCTTGTCAATGCCAGACATCCAGCCGCCCTCACTAATCACACACAACCACCAGTTGTATTCATCTCCACAGAAACTCTGTACAAAGTACATAATCATACATTGTATGTGCCTATTTTAAAAGGTCTCCAAGGAGGACATTTGCACAGTCTCCGGTGGTCACCTAGTAACAATTTCAGGGCATCCTCACTCCAGGTGGTGTGTCTTGGGGTTTACCTGTCTCTAGCAGGCAGGCTTCTTCCTAGCGTGCAAGGGCAGTAAGTGGGGCTTTGGGGGCGGGGAAGAAGGCCAAGGAACATGGCTTGCTGGGACATCCAGGGTCTTTCCCTTTAGGTCACATTCATTGGAAGAGGGCCCTGGGGGAGAGGTGGTAACTATCGTTGTCCATCCGCATGCACTGGAAGAGTCGACTGGTCTTCTCCATTGTCATCCTCCAGGCCCTTAAGGGTTTAGACCAGCCCCTCTCCTGTGACACCTCTTTGCCTCCAGGGTAGTTCAGGCCTTCAGACTGCACATTCTCTGCCTTTCCGGGCTTCCTCTGATCTTTCTGGAATGTGCTTACCCTGTTCTCTGGATTGTACTCTTGGGAAGTCTGGCGAGGTTGGTGTTCATCTTCAGCATGTAAACACAGTTCACAGAAACATCAGCTGAAGTCCACTCACATTTACTCTCCTATCTGGACCTTCTGCTTGCCTTGTAAGCCTTCCAAGAATGCGGAGCGCCCAGGGCTGTCAGCCCATCTAAGGGGAGAGCAGGAGCCCACAGAGCAATCAAGGATGGTGCTGGCTGCAGGCAGTGGTCACAGCTTCTCCCCAGGCCCCTGGGGCGGGGGGGGAGGGGAGGCCATCCAGAAGGTCCCAATGCAACTGGAAACGGAGCCATGTGAGCCCACTGGCCTGCCCGCCTTCAGTGCACGTGAGAATACGCTGCAGCTGTGGCCTTACAAGGTCCTAAGAAACCTGTAGTTGCCGAGTGAAGGGGAGGAGGGTGGAGAGGCTAGAACTCTTCCTAAAGCAGAGCATCCATCACAACGGGAGGAAAACAGCCGCCGAGAAGCCAGGCGGGCTCCTCTCGAGGTCATTGGCGCACGTTATAAGGATCCCTAAGGATGTCAGCAGCTGAACAAAGCCCCGCCTCCCGACAAGCTGCCCCTTGTCCAAGCCCGAAGCCAGCCGGTGGTGCCTGGCCAGCTCCGAGCTCCCGCGGAGAGCAGCACGAGCATTTCCCAGTGCCTGCCTTGGGCCTGGGCTCCCAGTGGGGCCGTCTCAGGGACGGCTGTCAGCTGTGGTCCTGTCGCCTCACAGCTGCAGGCCTTCAGGCCTCCCAGAGGTCTAGGCTGCGGGGCCGGGATGAGGCTGGGCCTGGCCGATGCTCACGCCGGGCTTGTGTGGGCTCCGAGTGGAAGGAAGGGTGAGGAGTCGGAGTCCTGCCAGCTTCCTGGCTGACACCGGGTCAACGCTTAGGGCACTCCCCCCACATCTGTTTAATGTAGTTATCTGATGGATTTTTACTCCAACATGATCTAGCAGTCAGTTCTGTTTCCTACCCATCGTCCTTCTCAGGATTATCTTTCCGAGGTTCTCAAGGGTGGGGGCTGGTGTCTCTGACTTCCTTTGTATTCGGGAAGTATTTGGCATTCCACACACCTCTCTCTCTCTCTCCCTCGCCTTCCCTCCCTCCCTCTCCCTCTCTCTCTCTCATTTACTCATTCAACTCACTTGTCTTCGCTGCCTTCCACAATGCCCTTCCTAGTCTTCCAAGCTATGCGGTTCCTTTTACCCTCCTATTCCTGCTTCCCTGTGAAGTCTTCTCATACCGCTGCAGCAGCCCCGCCCCGTGTTCTCATTCTCTTCTGAATTCTTGGGGTGTTTATTATTTATACCTCTAGTCTTACAATTCGTAAAATGTGTATGCACTCATTCGTTCACTGAACCGTCTACGCCCCCCGTGTGTCGGGCACTCTCCTGTGCACAGGGCGATATGAAGATGACTGGAAGCTGCTGGCCAAGAACTTGCAGTACGGTCAGGGACAAAGATAAAAGGCAAATAATCACAACTGGGTCATTATGCACTTTATAACATGAGTATTTTGAGGGCAGTGCTAGCCTAGAGGAGAGAGGATCAGCTCTCTTTGGAGGAGTTAGGAAAGGTTTCAGATGGAGGCCATAGCACATCAGCTGGGTTTTGAAGAGTGAGTAGGAGCTTGTCAGGTGACCAATGGGCGTCAGGCAGAGGAAAAGAACCTTCCATCACCGCTATGATGGTACGGAGGCCTGAGAGAGCAAGACTGTGACACTTCAGATGTTAAAGCCCCCATTTGTGATTGTAACATGTTCACGCCAGTGTTTTTCCAGCTAGATGACAGAGCTCCTTGGACATTTATCCAAGTCCCTTTACATCTCAGGCACTTAATATTAACCCCAGCATTGCTCCCCGCGTGCAGTTTCCAAGCCAGGAGACGTGAGGATGAAGGTGATCAGCTGTGACCCATTTTGCTTCTGTGTTGGTTTAGACCAAGGATGCCCTGTTCAGGATTCTCCACGACCTCCGACCCCAGGATCATTTCAATATCATTGGATTTTCCAACCGCATCAAAGTGTGGAAGGACCATTTGGTGTCGGTGACTCCGGACAATGTGAGAGACGGCAAAGTCTATATTCACCACATGTCGCCCACTGGAGGTAAATACGAGACCTGTTTTCTTGTTGCCTTTGACGTGATAATAAGTGAGTAGCTAATTTTCTGCCAGGAGACGAGGATTTGAAAGTTGAAGCCAATCACAGGAAAGGAGATAAAGGTGAGAGCTTTCCCAGAAGCTTATGTTTCTCTGAACACCAACTCTGGAAATTCTCGTCTTCCAGGTCCCGAACTGATGGTCAAGTAAGTTAGGGGGGAAAATACTTGATAGGTTTTGGAGCCTTTCGTGGTTTATCTCATGGATCCGAACAATGAAGCTGTTTTTGGAAATTGCTCTTGGGTGAGGAATCAAAGCCAGAGATGGTTCGGTGTTTTGTGTGTTTGAATGTTTGCACCTTGGGGGGCAGCAGGGGGGACGGCGCTGCTGAACCATCAGCCTCTCGGCAGGGCTGCGCCAGCAAGTAGAGCATGCATCCCCGGTGGCCAGGGAGATGCTGTGCTTGGAGAAGTGTGATGGGCTCTGAGTCTTTGCACACTTGGCTTGGGTATGGTCCCCTGGGGAGAGTGCGGAGGATGGAAAAGGTCCCCCAGGGTTCTAGGGAGAGGAGAGAATCAGAACAGAACATTACCTAGCCGTGGAGGCGGGTTCCTTCAGCGCAGGATGTGGGGCTTACTCTCGCTGCTCTCTGTTTCCAGTACAGTGGACCCATGACAGGTGCGCAGTGCGGGAGCGTGTATGGAAGCTCATCTAGACTCCCTCTGCCCCTTCTACAAGGGCCTTTACAGAGATGCCGTCTTCTGGGGCTATTGTCTTGGTTAATTCTAATTTGGTTATTGGGGAACATATAAAACATCCAGTTCAGTTTTCTGCTGGCATTTTTCCTCTTCCATCCATGTATTATTTTCTTTCCAAGATGAAGCTGTGATTTCCCAAATGAACTTTATTTAGAACTTGATTTTGCTTGGATGGAACTCTGACATGGGATTTCCTACTGGTCTCCACAACAGTGTGGTCTAGGGACTGATTTACTGGTTAATGAGAGAGAGAAAAGATTGGATATAATAATATGGGAGAAAGTTGACAAGATCGTCAAGTCCTCGAGGGAGGAAACTCTTCTTCATCTTTGTATGACCCCTGGTTCTCAGCACAGGTCCTGACGTGTATAGCTCGTGCTCAATGAGTATTTGTTCAATTAAACGTTATTTCAGTGGCATTACTCATTACTAGAACAGTGTGTGTGTGTGTGTGTGTGTGTGTGTGTTGGCAGAGGGTGTGGGGATAAAGCTTTAGGAAACAGCTGATGTGTATTATGTTCTTTTGGAATCTACACCTTAGAAACCTAATTAGTTTCCTTTACTTTTCTCTCAGCATTTCATCACCCCAAGCTCTGCAGTGAACAGAAGGTCAGTCTGTTCCTCTCAGAGAAGGGGAATGGTAGGGTTGGAGCATAGGTTCTGAAGCCAGATTGTCTGGATCTGAAGCTAGCCCCACCATCTATAAGCCATTGGCTGTGTCCGTGCCCAAGTTTACTCATCTCACATGTGGACGATAACATTGTTGTGATGAGGATGAAATCAGTTAAAATATCTGAAGTGCTTACAACAGTGGCTGCCACATGGGAAGTCCTCTTTCAGAGTCAGACATAGCCATTTTCACCCATGTAGTCCCTCTTGCTGGTGCACTTGGGTCCTCTGTTGACCCGGGGGGCTCTCGGCAGGATGGCTGGGGCAGCTCTGTGGGGGTCTCCCTGTGGAGCGTGCCCCCCCTGTTCTTAAGAGCATGGGACATGCCCTGGCCTCGCACAGGCTTGATTGCACGCCCCGCTGTGCCTTGGTGCCTGGTACTAGGAAAGCTAAGTCTGTCCCTTTGCCTGGGCTCCCCTTGGCCTTAAAGTGGAATAAAAAATTTGGCACCATTGCCAACTTCTCGATTAAAGGGAAAATAAACATCTGCCTTTTTGTCCGGGCTCATACATCCAGAGGTCAGCTGAAACTAGGCTGGGCATTCAGAAAGGCAAATTAATGAGCCCAAAGAAATGGTAGATACTGTTTCAGCTGTAACTTTCCCTTACGTTCAGAATCTGTGTGCATCTCCGAATTCTCAGTGTGTTTGCACAGACTAGACGTGTATTTTTTTTTTTTTTTTTAGCCAGAAATTCTGGAGAATGTGAAACAATGGGGAGAAATCACCTGGTTCGCTCAAACATGGTACATTTTGCGGGTAGATAAAAATCACTCCAGACTGGGTGATGGATTGTGGTGATGGGTATACAGCTTTATAAATTTACTAAAAGTAATTAAGTGTGTACCTAAAGTGAGTGCCCTTTCTTTCCCCCTGGGACTCGCCCTCCCTCCAGATTCCTCTACCTAACCCCCTCCTGCCCTTTGCAAAGCTAGGCCCAGGAAAGGAGTAGGAGCAATTGATGCTAAGGTACTGAAGATTTCTAAGCCAGGGTGCCGTCAGATGCATTCAGGAGAAGGGCCATACAGTGGGATAATTCCAGGCCTTTCCCATTCATTTAGCAAACCCTTACCAAGTGTCTAGATAGGCTGGCATCACCCTGTAGGTCCAGGTGACTTCTTTCCCCATGCACGTCCTCCTGCTACAGCTTGAACGGTGGTGGGTAAAGCATCACCCTGACCGTGCGCCCAGGTGAAGGAGGCGGGCACACAGGCTTGAGCGGGGGTGCGTTTTGGTGTTCCCCAGGCACAGACATCAACGGGGCCCTGCAGAGGGGCATCAAGCTGCTCAACGACTATGTGGCCCACAACGACATCGAAGACCACAGCGTGTCCCTCATCATCTTCCTGACCGATGGGAAGCCCACTGTTGGGGAGACCCACACCCTCAAGATTCTCAACAACACCAAGGAGGCCGCCCGAGGCCAAATCTGCATCTTCACCATCGGCATCGGGAATGACGTGGACTTCATGTTGCTGGAGAAACTGTCACTGGAGAACTGTGGCCTCACACGGCGAATTCTTGAGGAGGACGACGCGGGCTCGCAGCTCATCGGGTCCGTACATCTGTCCTCTCGAGACAGGGAGACTGGGGCTCTCAGAAGGGGATGGAGGGTGGTGGGGTCATAACTCAGTACACTGGGAGACGTCCTAAGGGGTGTTTAACCCAGGTCGATCTGGTTCCGATGCTGGGCCCTGCTTTGTGACTTTAGGCAAAACTGAAGCCAGTGTTACTCACTTTCCTCATCTGTAAAATGAGGATTATGGTCGGTCGACAACTGAGTGACAAAACCAGTGGCAAGTATTGTCAGGATGGCTGTTGCATGTTAGGTGTTCAGTTAGCTTGTCGTCTTCTCGACACTTCTAGCATAGTTGCTGGTACACTGTCTAGTGTGTTTGCGTTAATTCAGCTGAGGTGTACGTAGGAGACGTAGTGCTGTCTCCATTTTGTGTCCTGGTTAAAACCGGCCGCTGATGCTCTTACTGTTTTGAGGTGGAGAAGAAACTAGCTCTTAGGTTTTCTAACTCCGTTTGGAGCCTTCCCACAGCTGTCATGTTGCCAAACACAGAGTATGACTTTGCTGTTGATTCGAGGAAGTGCTGACTCTCCGTTTGACATGATGTGCTTGGTTCTTCTTTACAGCATGTATAGTAGATACTTCAAAGGAAAAGTGAGGTTTGGGTAGATTCGCAGCTGTTTAACAGCCATATTCAAGGAATATGCATTCTAATTGGAGGTCTCTAAGGTGGGCAGTAAAGGTGGCTCCTTGGTATGAGGATAGCCACCGTTCTCCCAGCCCCCAGGATTTCGGTCAAAGATTTAAATAAAAAGACAGATTTGCTTCCCACATTTTCAAAATTATTCAAAACTATATTCAAAGAGGCAGAATCTATTGCACTGTATATTAAGATTTAATAACGCTCTCAAAAACAAAAGCAATGACATTGAAACAAGCCAACCACTGTCATATTACCAAAACCATCATCCATACCCAGCATTTATCGAGAACTTATGATGCGCCAGGCTTTCCTGCATCTGTTGTCTCTGGCGAGCTTCACAGAAAGCCTAGGAGCAGGTATAGTAGGATCCAAGCAAAGCTGCCATGCAGATGACCCTCTCCTGTAATGTCTGGACACACTAGATTCTGCTCCATGAAGTCGCTCAGAGACTCCCGTTCCTTCCCTTTGGTTGCTCCGCACCCCTCAGGTGTCGTCTTTAGCTGCAAGGCTGAAATTAGGTCACTATCGCATCTATATTCTGGCCCCAAAAAGGGGGAAAGAAAAGAAAACCAGAGTAAGAAGCCATTTTATTTCAAGCAAGCATTGCAGAGGTTGTACTTACCATTTCTACTCATACTCTGTTGGTGAGAACATGGCCATATTTGGCCAGAGCAGAGGCTAAGAAATGTGGTTGATACCTGGATGGGTACAACTCAGTTAGGAAAGAAGGGGAGACTGAGCTTGAGGGGACAGCTGGTAATCTACCAGAGCAGTTACTTCAACATTCCAACTTTATAGAGGAAGAAACCGAAGTTCAGAGAGGCTACGTCACATGTCCCTAGACACACAGCCAGGAAGTGGCTGAGCTGCCTTCCGCAGCCGTGCTGTCTAGCTCTTTGGAAGGGGGATTTTGATTGTCCCCTTCCTCAGCAAAAAGCAACCTGTAACAACCAGGAGGAAAGCTAAAGCAAGGAAATGAGGCATTACCCACAAGCTTAATATCAGAGTCAAGATGAGATTTCTCAAGGCTAATGGGCTCCTTAAAGTGCACCTGGGATATGTGTTTCGTTCTCAGAATGTTTTAAGAGGCTCTTTGAGAAACGGGGGTGTGTACAAAGGAGAGTCACCGAGAGGCCAGTCAGCTGGGGATGCTTGAATGAGTGTCAGCGACTCTCCGTCTCTGTGCTTCCACTGCAGGTTCTACGATGAGATCAGGACCCCGCTGCTCTCGGACATCCGCGTCGATTATCCGCCGGCCTCGGTGGAGCACGCCACCAGGACCGCGTTCCCCAACTACTTCAACGGCTCGGAGATCGTCACCGCGGGGAAGCTGGCCGACAGCCAGGCGGGGCGGCTGCGCGTGGAGGTCACGGCCAGCAACAGCCAGAGGTTCGTCCTCCTGAAGACCGACGTGCCCCTGGAGCCCCCCCAGGCGGCCAGGGGCGGGGGCGCCGAGGGCCGCAACCACGTGGAGCGGCTCTGGAGCTACCTGACGCTGAAGGAGCTGCTGAGCTCCTGGCGCCACAGCGGCGACGAGCGGGAGAAGCAGCGCCTGGCGCAGAGCGCGCGGACTCTGGCCGTGGCCCGCGGCTTCCTCACGCCGCTCACCGCGCTGCACCTGAGGCGGCGGGCGCCGCAGACGCAGCAGCTGGAGGACGCGCGCCGCGCCGCCGCCGCCCTGGGCCCCGAGCCGGTGGTGCAGCGCCTGCGCGGCGCCGGCGGGCGGCCAGGTGAGCAGGCCCCGCCCCGCGGCAGCGGCCCGCTGTCCCGCGCGCCTTACCGCGCCGCGTGCGTCGCGCCCGCCTCAGAGGGGTGTTGCACGGTGGGCGGCGGGTGCTTGCAAAGGGGGCGTCTCTGTAGAGAAATTAGGAGACGAGGCGTTTGTCCCAGAGATGGTGTCCGGCAAAGTCAGTCCACCGGCAGAGCGTCGGCGTCGGGCGCCCGCCCCGTGCGCCGCGGTGTCGGAGGCACCAGGATGAGCAGAGACCAGTGTTTTCGCGTCCCCTCTGCCTCTGTGAGTCCCTCGGAGCCATGCCGCTTACCGGCGGGGGGCGCAGCGTCCCAGAGCCTGGGCATCTAGCGATGAGACCCCGCCCCCAAGGGGGGCCCCTAGCTCCTGCCCCCCCACACCCGCTTTGGGCAACGAGAACACCTTCCTCTGGGGTGCTTGGTTTGCATTGTCCTGACGAGGTATGTGAAGGACCAAGTTGTGGATTCTCGAGAGAAGCCATCCTTTACATGCTTCTCACTCAGAGTCTAAACAGCAACGGCCACGTCCGGTCTCCTGTCATTTTGTTGGGGGAAGTCAGTAGCGACAAGCAGAGGAAAGGTAGTTCTGCTGAAGCAGGGCATGATAATCTCAGCGATCACGGCTTGTGGGAAACAGCATGTTTTTTACGTTTTAACATTTTTATTGAATGGCTGCCAAGTTCACATCTCCTAAAGAGAGGGAACGGACAGGAACCCAGGGCGTACAAATGCTGTCGCGTGTATTCCTCACACTCTAAACTCTGAGAAGCGCCTGGGTGTGGTAGAGCGTAAGGGTAGGACCCAGGCACAGCTGGGTCCGGTTCCCGCTGTGTGGCTCGTGGCAGGTGTCTGAACCTCTCTGGGCTTCTGTTCCTGGTCTATAAAACGTAGATACTAATGATTTCTCTGAAGGGCTGTTACAAGGATTAGATGTGTTAACATCTTTGGTACAAAGCCAGTGTTCTGCAAATGTTAGATCCCTCTGCCTTGAGGGGTGTAGCCCCAGACATTTATTAAAAGGTTCAGATTATAACTATATATGGATTATAACTGTCTTTTTTTTTTTTTTACATTTTCGTAGTTTTTAAATTGTAAAAAATAACATAAAATTTACCATCAATCACTTTTAAGTGTACAGCTCGGTAGTTTGAAGTATATTCACAGGTCTCCAGAACTTTTTTCATCTTGCGTACCTGAAACTCCATACCCATTAAACAACTCTACCCTCCCCAACTCCATAACTGTACATTACGTATGATAGAATGTTTTCCTTTCTTGTACACGCAGAAGTCTTAGACAGGAAGAATATGCTCTAATTTATAAAAGAATAAAATAAGTCTTCACGTGATATTTGTGTGCTGTGAGGCCAAGCTCCTTCTTCACAACAGGTGATGTCTTTAAATGACCACAACTGCATTTGAAAGCTTTATGTTTACTCACCCCACACCTCTTGTTGGTGCCTCTCACCTCATCCTCCTTAATGTATAACAATGGGGGTTCTCTTCTTTCTAGGACCTGCTCTCAAGAAACCATACAGCCCAAGAATTAAAGTCTCCAAAACCTCAGGTAAAGAAAAGAACATGGTTCTGTGTCACTTGAGGGGTGAGATGTTTCCAGGCGGAGGGCCCGGAGTTCCCTGACGCCCGCGAAAATACCAGCTCCTAGAACTTGGCACGAGGACCCATGGTCGTTCAGCCATGGCGGGAGGCAGTTCTGAGAACCAGGGCGGTCGGTAAACCCTAAACACCGCGGCTGCCGCCCCGAGGAGGCTGGCAAGCCTGACAGCAGGACAGACGGACAGCAGAGGCCCATTTGCATCATGACTGAGTTTAAACGTTACTTGTTTCAGAGACGTGACATATACGTGCTTCCAGCTCCCAGTGGTACGAATATCTGTGATGGGCAGAGTTGTTTATTATTATTATTATTATTATTATTATTATTATTATTATTATTTTAGTCTTTGGCTTTAGAAGGGAAAGACAAAAATACCATAGAGTTTCCTTTGGCCAGCTTCCTGGGATTATAATAAGCCTCCAGATGGAACAGCAACAGGAAGGCAGGGTTTTAGTCTTGAAATGTACACGTCTTCCTTTGTAAATCTGTGAATTGCCGTGCTGCTGATGCACTCAACGTGCCAGGAAAGTTCTAGAGATTAGCCACGAGGAGAGGATGCACTCAGTCTCTGATGGGGAAGGTACAACTCTTTTGAGCACACACGTGCTTTGTGGAATGCGAGGAAACTTTCCTCTCGGGTGCTGCGTGGAGTAATGGCTTTCAGACATCTCTCCTCCTTTTTCAAACCGCAGCTGCTTTCCTGGTAACAGGATTTGGATGATTCGAGTAGAAATGAAGTGGTGTGAGTACAAGAAGCTCTCAAAGAACCGTCACGTAGTTACATTCATACCTACAGAGAGCCAAATATATGGACCAGGACTTTTGTCTCCTATGGGTGCCTTTTCTTTTTTTTCCTCATCTACGAAAGACCAGTACCTTGTATTTCTTTATATATCATAGGGTGCTAGACACACGTCACAGTGAGACCAGCCAGGTTCTTTCCTGGGCCTTTCTGAGTCATGCTAGGGACAGAAAGTGTTTTTTGTTTTTGTTTTTTTAAATAGTTAACCGAGAACATTAATTTGCTGAGACTTGAAAAGGCTGACCGTATCCACGTGTATGTACATGCATGTGCACACAACATAGAGAGGCATTCAGAAACACGTTGTGTTTGGCATAAAAATTAGAAAGAAACTAACTCTCTAGTCTTGTGAGGGGAGAGCATTGATGTAGACGGTTGGGAATTATTTTGTCTGTACAATAAGAGGCAAGGCTGTTCATGTTGACCAGAGGCGAAAATGCGCAAGCAACAGGGGCCGGCCACACGCTGGGGTCTTCTCTGTGGACAGAACTTTGAGAGCATTTAAGTCTGCATGCCCCTGAGGAGGGACTTCCATGGCCACCGCTGACCATCCTTCCTAACCCCCAGTGACTCTGAACCCCTCGTGGTCACCGCGTTCAGTTGGGCTTGCTCATGGCCACTGTCACACAGGGACTGTGGACGTCCGGCGCCATGTCTCTGGGCCGTGGCGCTCCAGTCCCAGGAGAGGGAGGGTTTGCATCCACATCTCTTCCCTTGGGTGGTCGGAGGAGACAGGAAATGATTTTCTGTTGCTGAATTGTGGTGGAAGGAGGATCATGTCTGGATGGAGGGGACCCGAGTTCACAGATGCACCTCACACACTGACGCGTAACACTGGTGTGTCCCTTCACCCCCAGGCACCTTCCTCGCTTCGAAGTCGAGGATCAGTGACAGGCTAAACAAATAATGCCTGAGCCAGGAGAGTATACGCATGGGAGACACCCAGTAAATGTCTTGTCTCTCTTGCTCTCTCCTGTTTTTCCTGGTCTGGCAGTGGATGGAGATCCCCATTTTGTCGTGGATTTCCCCCTGAGCAAGCTCACCGTCTGCTTCAACATCGATGGGCAGCCGGGGGACATCCTAAGGCTCGTCTCCGATCACGCAGACTCTGGTAGGTTCTGTGACCTCTGGGCAAGGGTAAGGTAGGTAGGACCACCCCCTCTGTTCTTGAGACAGACGTCCACGTAGATAAGGAGGCACATCACAGACATTCACTGAGGGTTGTTGGCGCTTCTTTAAAGGAGGTCGACTGTGTGTGGGGCTTAGAGTCAAGAAGACAAACGTTGGAAGCCTGCTCTGACTTTAGCCCTGGGCACATGTCTCCCTTGTAACCTGGAGACAGTGGTCCTTGCTCTCTGCCAGGCTCATCAGACCATTGCAAAGACCAGATTCAGTAATGGGTATGAAGTGGTTTTGTAAATGCACAGATGCTATAGAGATTGAGGATCTATTATTGTTTTCATGTCTCTCCATTCCCAAACCGTAATGGTGGGAAGGCCGGAGTCCTAAAGCCATCTCTCTCGGTTCCTCCGCAATGCCACTGTTCAGCCCCCAGCTCTGTGTGCCTTGAACATGGAGGTAAACAGGGCTCTGACCCCCTTGGGTCTGTAGAGGGGCTGGGGGAAAGAGGTCAGTACACGTATAGCTCTGGAACCACACGCAGGGATGGCCACGGGGCAGTTCTCGGTTCGGAGAGGGTGTGTTTCTTGAAGGCCAGGTGACACGTGTGATGTAATTATGTAATGTGTGATCCCGGGGCTCCTTTCCCACCTTGTTCTCTTGCGAGGCTTCCTGGCCTTTGAGCTAAATCTCAGTTTGTCCTAACTCAGGCTCAGCAGGGAGTGGGGGCCTGACTGTACCCCTCCCTGGAGGCGCCCACCTTCCTAGGGGCCGTTCCTGGTGTTTCTGCCATCAGCATGGCGTGCCTGATGGGAAACAGCCGGAGATGCCTGGAGCCTTGAGGCGGCCCTACCTGGTCTCTGCTCAGGCTGGGATTTCTCCTTCCCCCCTTCCCCTTGCCCCAGGGAGGGCAAGCCTACATCTTTTTTTTTTTTTTTTTAAAGATTTTATTTATTTATTTGAAAGAGAGAGACACAGCGAGAGAGGGAACACAAGCAGGGGGAGTGGGAGAGGGAGAAGCAGGCTTCCCGCGGAGCAGGGAGCCCGATGCGGGGCTCGATCCCAGGACCCCGGGATCATGACCTGAGCCGAAGGCAGACGCTTAACCGACTGAGCCACCCAGGCGCCCCAAGGGCAAGCCTACATCTTGCTTCCCCTCCTCCAACGTGTTGATAACCTGGGGATGGCTTCTTTCACGCCGTCCTGCACGCGTGCCTTCACTCATTCCGTGGGACTGAGGGGCCCCTTCCCGCGGGCCAGATACAGCGCTGGGGCCCAAGGAGGAAGGAAACTGTATTAGAAGCCTTGAGCGTGACGGTGGGATGGTGCGCTAACCACTGCCCTTCCCCTCGGCCCTCCAGGCGTGACGGTGAACGGGGAGCTGATTGGGGCCCCGGCGCCCCCAAGCGGCCACAAGAAGCAGCGCACCTACTTCCGCACCATCACCATCCTCGTCAATAAGCCCAAGAGATCTTATCTGGAGATCACACCCAACAGAGTCATCTGGGACGGTGGGGATAGGCTGGTCCTGCCCTGCAACCAGAGCACGGCGGTGGGGAGTCGGGGGCTGGAGGTGTCCGTGTCCGCCAATGCCAACGTCACCGTTACCGTCCAGAGCACCATTGCCTTCGTCATCCTCATTCACCTGTACAAAAAGCCGGCCCCCTACCAGCGCAACCACCTGGGTTTCTACATCTCCAACAGCGAGGGCCTCTCTGGCAACTGCCACGGACTGTTAGGTAGGCCGCTGCTCTTCACGCTGGTTCCGAGCCCAGGATTCAGTTTCCCGAAGTGAGGCTGATGTTGCCAGTACGGTCAGCTTGACTGAGAAACGCAGTCACGAAATCGCATGCCTTGCCCCCTGGCGACTCCCGGGAGTGGGAACGGGCTGCGCACAGTGATTCTCACTGGCCTTCTGGGAAAGTGAGCAAAGACTTTGGGAGGCATCTTCTCAACGTCTGGCTCCTGACTCCGGGCAAGAAGATGCTGGTAAAGGGCAGGGCACAGCCCCCAGGCCCCGGGCATGGGTCCCCCACCCTGCCCTGGGCGGCAGGCAGTCCTCTCTGGCTGCTTTCGACAAGTAAAGGGTGAGCTGCTGCCAGGGCCCAGTTTAGAAAGCAGGATTTCCTGGCACTTGAGCTGGACGTGTTTCTGTCCTGCTTGACTGCCAAGCATGAGCCGCCTTGCCCAGACGCAGCCTGGGATTCCTGCGGCCTTAGCAGTGCCCTCACTTGACCTGCAGAATTCTGGTGATGCGGATCAGGAACGGGCCGAACCGACCGCTTTCCACCCCCTCAGCCGTACCCACCGGATGCACGGTCTGGGAGGGGAGCTGGGGCCTGGAGGAGAGGGAAGACCCCAGCCTCTTCCCTAGTGGTCTGGCCCGTCTTGCTCTCCTAGCTCACGAGGAGACGGTGGTTAACTGTCTGTATGAGTCTAGGTGGCTTTCCCGTGTTAGCAGCCGGGCGGCTTCCAGAAGAGGAGGCCACTGTGGACCCCACCTAGGACTCCCCGTCCACACCCAGCAAACACACGTTTGTCCCTGACACGGGACAGGTGTGAGTCTTCTGGGAGAGTCCAGCCTAGGACTGCAGTCAGTTAACCCCCCGCTCTGAGAGCACCCGTCCCCCCCGCCTCTGGGTAACACCATGCACTGACTGGTCACCAGTGGCGGAAACTGACATGAGATCTTTCAACCCATGGTTGCCTGCGCTTGACTTAGACCCGATGCTTTTTTGTGTCCTCCCAGGTCAGTTCCTGAACAAGGATGCCAGCCTCACAGAGGAGCCTACTCACCCTGCGTTCCCGAAGGCAGGCGAGCAGTCTGAGACCTTCCTAAAGGTGAAAGGACACCAGGTCCCGGTGGTCTGGAAACAGCGGAAAATCTACAATGGGGAAGAGCAGGTGGACTGCTGGTTTGCCAGGAACAGCGCAGCCAAACTGATCGACGGGGAGTACAAAGATTACCTGGCAACCCATCCTTTTGACTCAGAGACGTCGTTTGGCCTGGGACTCTCCAGGGGACTCTGACACCAGCAGCCTGAACGCACGAGAGCGTGACAGGGAAGTGGTCTCTGGGGTCCCCGCGGTGCGCTTCCTGTCGCTCGTGCATGCCTGGTGTCTTGGCAGTTAGCTGCCTCCAGTGACCTTCCCTCGGTGGCATGTAGGCCCGGGGTCTGCTTGAGTGAAGGGTAGAGTCAGGACTCGGAAGCAGAAATGTTATTTCCTTCTACTTCCTGCTCCTGCCTCCCCCCTCCCTCTGTCCGGTAGGGAAAGATGGTGGCCCCAAGGGGGAAAGCAAGACGTCTGCGTCTCGTTCCAACTGGCTTGTCTGTCTCCTAGCCTGTCATAAGGTAACTGATGAAGAAACATTGCCACAAAGCTCCCTTTCTCTGGAAATGACCAAGTTTGGGCACTCTGCTTTCCGCCTTATTCTAATGCTTAGCAATCTCTCCTCTTAGAACTACCGTCTTCTCCAGATGTGTGGCCAGCCTCTGCCTCAGGGGGACCTCTCCTTGGGCCCCGGCCATGGGTCAGGCAAATAGCTCATAGATTTGATCATTGTAAACAATTAAGTCTTTTCTTGGGAGAGGATTTTCTTCCACTGTGATATCTTGCCCTTGAAAGTGAGTTTGCATTAAAAAAAAAAAAAATTGGTTGAAAATAGAAAATCCTCATCCCAGCTACCGATGTCTAATGGGCTTTGTAAACCACTTGACTGTGCTGATGGGTATTCTCCTATTTATTCCAGTAAAGCTAATAAACAGGACTACCCCACGTGGCTGTTTTTTACTCGCCTCTCTTGGTTGGAGAGCTGACCCACCTTTGACTTGGCACTCTCCTCTCCTTGTCATAATTGCGGCCTTACTTGCTGGCGGTCCTCGGGGAGGTGACAGATTAGGCCCTCGCAGCCCTGGAATGGGACGTAGAGCCAGCACGGAGCGCATCATCAGCCTCCTCCAGGGATTGGCTTGCACGTTCTCAGCTGAAGGTGCGGGCGTGCTTACACAGCTGAGAAGCCTGTCCGCATCTCAGAGAGGCAAAGCCAGCGAATTGGGCGCGAGGTGGGGTACTTTGGTTCCAGAACTTGGACAAGCAATCTGCTGCCACGAGGCAAAGGTTAAAATCAGTGGCCAGGGCTGCAGAGGTCAGGGAGCACCACTCTTCTCCTAGTGGACCCCCCATGCGAAGCCCGTCACCCTACCCAGGGGAAGCCAGGCCGGGGGAGGCATCCTCCTTCCCTGCCCTCCTCGCTAGTTCTTGCTTTTGCCTTGTTTGGTCTTCTCGAAGCCACGGAGGTTCAGCAGAGCCTGGTCCTCACTGGGTGAGGAGAGCAGTCGGGACGCACATGGACGCAGGCCCCCCTCGAGCCACACGGCAGAGAAAGATCGGGGACAGAGAAATGGAATATTTTAACGTGAGGCTGAATTAAATAAAAGCTTTTGTGCTGGCCTCACAGGAGGTTTCTTCCAGTCGGGAGTGACTCCAGAGCATGCTTTCCTGAGATGTGGAAGCATACTTAGGACTTGGAGAGAAATCAGAGCTAAGAATATTGTTTATCATATTTGCCCTCCCATGGGGAACATTCGAGCAACAAAATGACATCCACATGTTCCTGTTGGACCAGGCGGCTTCGGGAGGTTGTGAGTGGGCGGAGAGGGGGGGAGGCATTTTCAGTTCCCAGAGACTCGGCCTCTCCCCACTTTGCACCCCCACCGGGCTACGCCCAGCCAGCTCTTGGTTTTCGGACTCCCATCTTCCCAGACTCGACCGCCTGTTTTCATACCAGCGATGCCAAGACACCAGCCCAGGCGGCCGGCAGAAACAACCACATGTCAGAGCTCAGAGGAAGCGGAGGAGTGTGCACCGGGGTGGGCCAGTGCACCAGGGGACCCCCCTGTTACATAACTTCAGCCCCAGATGTCCCTCGAGCCTAGGGGCCCAGCCCGCCCGTCAGCATCGGACGTGACCCACAGTCCAGGGTAGGCCTCAGGGCTCCTGGGAGAGCGGCACCCGGCTGGCTCAGTCGGTAGAAGAGCGATGCTTGATCTCGGGGTTGTGAGTTCAAGCCCCACGTTGGGCATGGAGTTTGCTCAAAAAGAAAGACTTCAGGGAGGGCTGTTACTGCACATTACCAGTTACTGCTGCTTTCTAAGAGCAGAGAGGAATATTCCAGCAAGTTACCCCCACACCCTCCTCTTCTGGAAAAAAAAATGTTTTTTGAGTATCAAGGTTGAGCTTTTATTCTAATGTTTTTACTTTAGACAAATCCCACTTTTCTTTTTCCTCCTCTTCGTTGTCTCTTTTTTTTGAAAAACTTATTTACCATTAAATGATCTATATTAGCCTGAGGCTGTGATATCTCCAAAAAACTCTGCAGCCATGTTATACTTAGGACCTTGTAATTCAATCGGAAAACATAGTATTTTCTGTTGGTCATGTGTGTTGTGGGTAGCAAGCTTTTTAAAAAGTAAATACAGGGGCGCCTGGGTAGCTCAGTCAGTTGAGCGGCTGACTCTTGATTTCAGCTCAGGTCGTGATCTCAGGGTCATAGGATCGAGCCCCATGTCGGGCTCCATGCTGGGCATGGAAACTGCTTGGGTTTTCTCGCTCTCCCTCTACCCTTTCCCGAACTTGTGCACACATTCCCTCTCTCTCTCTCTAAAAAAATAAAATTAAAAAATAAATTAAAAACTGCTTAAAAGTAACAGAGGAAAGGAGGAATTCCCTTCTCTGGTGGGGAAACTGAGGCAGAGTCCAGTTGAGTGATTTTTCCCACGTTATGTGAAAGATGGTAGAACAGGGCCAGGCTGAACCCCCAGAATTCATTCTGTTAGCTTGGCCACGATTTCACCATGTGGGCCATCATTTCTCTCCCTTGAGCACCTATAAATGGGGGGTAGGGTGCTAAGTGAGCAGTTAAAGGAGACTGACCACTGTGTTGCAGTCAGAGGAGATGAATCTCATGTTCTCACCACAACCGAAAAGTTGACTGACCGGGGTCTTAGCAGGTCCCCTCCTGGGTCCCTATGCCCTCCCTCATCTGAAAAAGAGAAACATCTGAATGGGGGTCCTCTCTAAGGGTTTCCTAATTTAAAGCATCCCATTCCCCAAATAAAATGGACGGGATATTCTCTACCCACTCATGCTGGGTGCTTTATCTTCTTCATTCTGACTTTTCAAGGATTTACCACTTCCAGCCAGAGGGAGTGGGACCTGGAGGATAAACCACAGGGTGATGCTCTGGCGCTGGGAGCTGGATAGAACCCCTCCTTGATTCTGTCAGACATGACATGAAGTCTTTCATGGAATCCTCATAGGGGGATGAGGGACAGGATTCATTTCTTTATGTGTATTTCTTGGCTAAACTGGATGGAATGAATATTTGGGCCCTCCTAAAATTCATAGGATGCAGCCTAAACCCCCAGTGTGATGGTATTTGGAGGCAGGGCCTTTGGAAGGGGATGAGGTCCTGAGGGTGGGGCCCCTGATAGGATTAGTGCCCTTCCAGGAGGAGACGCAGGAGAGAGGATCTTTCTGCTCTCCACCATGTGAGGATGCAAGAAGTCGGCCGTCTGTGAAGGAGGAAGAAGGCTCTCACCAGACACCAAATCTTCGGGCTTCCTGGTCCCGGACTTCCAGCCTCCAGAGCTGTGAGCAAGAAACGTGCGTTAAGTCATCTGATCTATGGTATTCTGGGAATAGCAGCCTGAGCTGACTAAGACACTGAGGCCAAAATATGCATTCTGTCCCCTTGGTTAAGCTCCCCAGAATGTATACAGTGCTGTTATTTAATCGGGAGGGCTCCTGGAACCCTGAGACCATGGTCCAGCTAAAATAAACAGCAAATAAAGTTACATAGCTAAGCAAAGACTTAGAAACATAACCTTAAATATTTATCTTAGTCAGTTTAAGAAGGAGGGTATGAGATAGTTCTCATTCAAGAGCCTATTTTTTTTTAAACAAAGAGATTGATGTCTAAAGACAAACAGCGTATCGGTACGCTTCTGTTTTGAGGGAAAATGGAGTTAGGGCTGCAGAGAATACAGCTGGATGATTCTAACTGTGCTGCTTGCTTATAGCAATTTCTGAATGACATGAAGATATATGTAAATGGAGGAGTAAGTGACATCGGAAGTGTAACGGTAAAACAACACAAGCTATAGAACTGCAGCAAACAGTCCTGACCGGATTTATGTGACTGTCAAACAGAGAGAAGCGCCTTAAACCTCTCTGTCCCTTAACTTCTGGGGCTCCGACATCCCAGAACTTCTGCCACCTCATCGGGTCCCTCATTTGCACACCCCGACCCCCACCATCTTGCTGCTGTTTCTTCCATTTGCCTCTGGGGCGTCTTCCCTCCTCACGCAGTCTTTCTAGCCCGTGGTTGTGGCATTGTCCCCCCAGGGCTGAGGGGTCCTGCCGGGGCTCATGGAGATCCCCGCTGAGCTCCGTTAAATTCTGAATGGAGCACCCCCAGGGTCAGGGCCAGCGCAGGCACGGAATGGAACGTGAGCAAAGGCACTGGAAGGCCACATGAAAGAGAAAACCAGAGGACACCGAGAGCCGGGGCGTCAAGTCAGCCCCTCTGGGCTTTGGCTTCTTCATCTGTAACACGAAGGGGCTGCACTAAGACCCCAGGATCTTTATCAGCTGCCGGCAGATGAAGATACTTCCCAGACTTCCAAGTAACCAATGCAGAATGATTCACTTGATGACTCCAGTGGATTTTGAGATCCAGTGTTCCAGACCCAGGGATTCAGAGGAAAACAAAGCCCGTGCTTCCAGGGAGGTGACAGTTCCGAGCAGGAGGGAGAACGAATGCAAGGGTGGAAACAGCACCAGAAATGCTGTGCGTGGGCTTGGCCATGGGCTGCGCCCTGCGCAGAGGAAGCTCAGCTGTGAAGGCAGGAAGGTGGTGGGGAAACCAGTCCAGAGATGGAGGGTGTTGCACCACAAGCAGGAAGAGCATGTGCAGAGGCAACCAGAGAAGCTCGTCTTCTATAATGTTAGGCGGCTGGGAGCATCTTCCGAATGGCAGGGGCCTTCTTACTCTACCCGCTTTGCACCGGATTTGGGGGCTGCTTCCGTCCCCAGCCCAGGGACAGTCACCGCTCCCCATGGCCCATCCCGTCCCCAGGGCTCCCACTGGCATTGAGCAAACTCAGGTCCCTCTTTTCTGCAACACGCCCTGCACTCAGCAGCCTCTCTGTTCTGCTCCAGCTCTCTGGACCACCTCGCCCCACGGCCCCCCGTCACTGGCCTCCTGTGCGGGAGAATACTGTGGAAGGAGCTCCCTCCTTCACTCGCGCTCGTATCGAAGTGGCTCTGTCATCTTCACACCCCTTCCTTCCAAGTATCACTGGCCACCTCCATTCTCACGGCCTCTGGGCAGGGGAGTCGGTGATTTTCTTTCTAAAATCTCCAGACTCTTGTTTCCCACCAGGTTATGGCCTCTTGTTTCCAAATATCACTCTGGAAGTCTCCTCTGGTCTGAAACTCTTGTCCCCAACCTGGTTCCCTCGAGCTTCCATCTTTCATGTCTGCGTCAGGCTTGCTATAGAGGTTGGTATTCAAAACCTCTTTTTTCTTTCTTTCTTTCTTTTTTTTTTTTCTTTTTACCTTTTAGGTGCTTAACTCATCAGATTTAGCTTCTGTCCTCACCACGTTAATAGAAGTGTATCTCAGACGGCACGCTCCCTGTCCTGACCCCCACTTCTAGCCATCAGGCTCTTCAGCCTCTTCTACTTGACTATGTCGGCCTCTTCTTCTCTTTGGAATCCTGGACACTTTGCTTCTTTTGTGTGATTAAATTTTTTTTTCTTAGTCTCTTTTGCTGAATTTCTTTCCTCCTACCAACCTATAGACTTACCCTCAGGTTCCCCCTCGGTCTCCTCTATGCTCTTCCATAGGGATCTCATTCACTTCTTGCTTCAGCATCTGGCTCTGCATAGATGGCCCCCGAAAATAGATTTATGGGCTTGACTGCTTGTTTGGGGACACTTCCTTTTTGTTATTCTGGCATCAGCTCAAACTCAGGAATAGAAGCAAACTTTCTATCTTCAAAGTGTCTATGTTTTTATTATAAGTGTTTGGGATCTGGGAAGAAAGGAAGAAGTTCTAGCAATAGTCCTTTCTATTTCAGTTGTTGCAAATGAAGGTAGAAGTGTGTGTGTGTGTGTGTTGGATACATTTCATAGGAGTCCAGTTTAAAATTAATTTTTATTGACACAACATTCTTCCTGAAAATTCTCTGTTAATTATATTATTTTCTCAAAACAACAGCTGTGTTTGTGTAAGAGAAAACCCAATGTCCTGATTGCTCACTGGGAATTTCTGGTTATATAAGATGAAAATCACACGTGCAAAGTTTATTGATATGTCAATTAAATAATTTCATTGCACTGCCAGTACCAAATTCATTATAAATACATTTTCGTATGCTCTTTAAAAATAAATGTTATTGGAAATGTATAAGGGCAATGTAGAAGAGACAATAGTCCTGATACTTGAGTGGAATGAATGTATGCGTGGTATACATGTCTGTTTTATCCTATTAAATTTCCAACTAGAAGTCTGCCTCACATTGCTAGAATTTTCCAGCTCTATAAATGTCATAAAATGCTGAAAGCCAGCTTCTAGTCTGCATGTTCATATGGACGCTATGAAAAAAAACAAACCTTTCCACGGGGAAGGCGGAACCAGTTCAAAGTCTGAAGGCTCAGCTCAGAAGCGAAGTGTATTTGCTTTTGAAGAAGGCTGGAGACCAGGAATATTCTAGAAACTGAAAGTTCTCCTCTGCAATCTGGAGGCAACTCTTTATTTTTTCAACCTCTTCAGCCTTTTCAGCCTGCCTGGAAGACTAAAATCGAGCACTCTGAGAACTTGTGATGAAAACATAATATAAAACTGTGTGTATTACTGATGAGCCATAACATTTTTTTTATTGTTCATGCAACCTTCCCAGAAGACAAAATATTTCAAAACTAACATGTTCACCTATTCTTTCATTTAACCAGTATTTAGTGGGCACTAACTATGTGGAGGGGATAGAGTGCACCCCTGGAGATAACATTTCATGCAATTAGTTGTAAAAGACGGACAGCCGTGTGCCCACACAAAGGTTCAGATAAAATGTATGCAAGTTTGAAAAGGAAGGGCCTGTTTTCGGCCTGTCGGGGGAAGGGGCACTTGCATTGGGTCTAGTCTTACAGAACTGGGGAAGCTTGAGGGGAAAACTAGGAGTATTTTATGTAAGAACTTATGTTTTTGTTTTGTTTTGTTTTGTTTTAAAGATTTTATTTATTTATTTATTTGACAGAGACAGAGATAGCGAGAGCGGGAACACAAGCAGCGGGAGTGGGAGAGGGAGAAGCAGGCTTCCCCCCGAGGAGGGAGCCCGATGTGGGACTCGATCCCAGGACCCTGGGATCATGACCTGAGCCGAAGGCAGACGCTTAACGACTGAGCCACCCAGGCGCCCCAAGAACTTATGTTTTTTGTTTGTTTGTTTTAAGATTTATCCATCTGTTTTAGAGAGAGAGTCTGAGCAGGGGGGAGGGGCAGAGGGAGAGGGAAAAGCAGACTCCCCCCTGAGCATGGAGCCGGGTGCAATGTGGGGCTCTATCCCCTGGGATCACAACCTGCGCTGGAT
Organism: Mirounga leonina; assembly: GCF_011800145.1. Lineage (NCBI taxonomy): Eukaryota > Metazoa > Chordata > Mammalia > Carnivora > Phocidae > Mirounga > Mirounga leonina. The sequence continues at coordinate 14,524,591 of NW_023270453.1, forward strand.
CAAGTGTTGGATGCTTAGCCGGCCGCACCAGCCAGGTGCCCCCCAGAACTTATTATTCTTTTTTCTTTAAAAAAGGATTTATTTATTTCTTTGAGAGAGAAAGAGAGAGCATGAGCAGGGGAGGGGCTGAGGGAGAGAATCTCAAGCAGACTCCATGCTGAGCCCAGAGCCCGATGCAACGTGGGGCTCGATCTCATGACCCTGAGATCACAACCTGAGCTGAAACCAAGAATCGGATGCTTAACCGACGGCACCACCCAGGCACCCTCCAGAACTTTAATTATTCTTAATAAAAACACTAAGGTAAAGGAAAATAAGTTGTGTAAAAGAACTAAAACTCCAGAGACTTCGAATGCCTCACTCTCATCACAGAGCTGCTCTTTGAGCATAGGCCGGTCTGACCACAGTGCCTTTGCTCATCTGGTGACCCTGGCATGCTCTGGACACCACAAAGGCGGCTTCTGCTGCGACTCCGGTGGATCGCTGGAGCCCACATCCAGCACCCACCCTGGGGGATCAGCTTCGTGTCACAGAGCAAGGACAGAAGAAAGGACGGCGCAGGGCGGCCCGATGCGGTAAGTCGAGCATCACCCTCTGAAAGCAGGTGTCCATGGTAGGAAGGCTGGGCTGCTTTCTGACTCTGGTCCAGGCGCCAAAGGGGCAGGGGATGTGCTGGGCTGGAGGCCACAGGATCACTCCAAGCACATCTTTCTCCCTTTACCTTAGAAACCACCCGGGAAGCAGCTCTCTGAAGCAGATCCTTGTGGGCTGGAGGGACATGGAAGCAGGTCTGGGGAGCTCGGGTACGGGGAGCAGCTGGAGAACGGGGTCCCAACCTGCAACCATCACATACGCAGAAACGGAGAGCCACAGAACTCCCGTGCACACTCAAGGGCCTTGAAATGTCACTCGCCCTCCTTGGAGAGGTGCAGACAAAGCGGCTGTGGACGTTGATTAATGAGCCGCAGGCGCCCCTGGCAGGGGCTCGGGCTGGGGAGGCGGGCGATCTGGCAGCTTCCCTTTCCCACTGTCAGACAGCCGCCGCAGTGCACAGGGGACATGTCCTAGTTTCTGCAGAGGGGACAGGCGAGCCCCTGCAGAGCCCTGCGTGAGCAGGGAGGAAGGAAGGAGCCCACCCAGACTTAGCTCTGGGGCCACAGGCAAGGACGGCAGGAGGGTGGGAAGGTGCCCAGAGGTAAAGTACCTGGAGAAGGTCTCTCATGTCACCCAATCTTGTTGGCACATCCTAGATCATCGCATGGGGATGAGGGAAGCAAACCGGAGGGACAGCCTGCCGGGTCTGGAGCCAATTACAGATTTCTACAGTTCTGCTGGGTTCTGTTGCAATGGGCCTTGCTGCCTGGGCCCATGCAGGGCAGCCCCCCTATGTGTCCCGTCTCCTGCTTCCTCACCCTCCCTCTGTCTGGGGCACCTCACCCCCACCTGAGCCCCGCAAGGGACTTTGGGCCCCATCCCTGCTGTGGGGTCCACTGGCTCACGTCCACACTGCCTGCCCCCCACCAGCTGCTTGGAGCAAAGGGGGAGGGACAGGGAGAAGATGAGCATCTTCACCCTCATCAGGGACCCAACGGGTCTGGACACATCACACCATCTGGTTTTTTTCAGTTGACTTGTATGAATTTATTTCAGAAGCTCACATAAGGTTGCAAAGTTACTTGCGCAGGATGTTCCTCGCTGCTTTTTAATAATATTAAAAACAAACACACAGACACCAAGGAATGGCATAAATGGCCATCAGAAGGTGGCAGCGAATGGTCACCGTGGGAACACCAATCCCAGGGCTGGTGGAGCTGCACATGTTACCGCAGAAAGCAAACGCCTGTGAAATCAGAACACAGGTCACCGCATCAGCACGATCCTACCAGATCGTAGCATCTTGGTGCTTGACATCGCTTTAGTCATGGATGCTCGTGGGCACCTGACAAAATACAAAAGCTAAAATAGGAAATCTCTCTCTACAAAAAAAAAAAAAAAAGCTAACCACAGCTGACTCTCTTAATAAAAGTTGTCCAAGCACATCATTTCCTGCCAAATTCAGGCGGCCACCACACTACAGTCCAAGCTAAGGGTCCTGTGCAATGATTTGAGCTGAATTCGTCTGGTCCGGGTCCTCGAATGACCCTCACTCCCCTGGGTCACCCAACTGCCCGTCCCTTTGAGAGAACGGAGCCTAATTCTCGGGACAACACCTGATCCTGTTTCTGGTTTGTGTTCCTCACTTCAATCCCTCTCCTTCCTCCACAGTGACACAAAAGCAGCTCCCAGACCTCCCTGCAAGGTCAGGGAGGGGCAAGACTATCCTTTCTTGCTTCCAGGGTCATGGTGGAAGCTGAGAGCCAGCGACCTGCTGATGAGCACACCGTCCACCCCGGCGGGGCCCGGGCTCTCCCCAGCTCAGCCCTGGCGCCCCTCTACCTGGGCCTGCTAGGATTACAGCCAAATGTGCTGGCAGAAAGGGGAGACTCTCTGGCAGGCTCAGTGAAGCCTGTGTCCCCATGCGGGAGGTCCCGGGCTGCCCTGGCTGCCGGCTGGCTGGGAAAGAATGGAGCTTATTATGTAGGGTGGGGGGTGGAGGGGGCAGCGAGGTGTTACGCAGAGAAAATGGTTGAAATTCTAGTCGCAGGGATGCTGGCAGCCCGGAGCCTGCTGTTAGACAGTCAGATGAACTCTGATAAACCCGGAGGCACTCTCCCCCGCACCCGCCTGGAAACTCTAGCACTCCATGGAGAGTGCAGGGGCCCTGGGGCGGGTGGGGGATGGGCTGGGAAACGAAGCCCAGGGAGGGGGCTCTGTGCATTTCCAGAGGGGCAGGCGGGAGTTTGCTCAGGTCAGCCCATTCAACTACTGGTCTGGTGATATAACGGGTCTGCAGGGGGGGCAGGTGCACAGCTAGGAGGGGGTCCTGCCTGGGGCCTGGGCAGGCGGGGTGGAGGGAGGGAGTGGGCAGCTAGAAGGCCCCAGGGCACCAGCGCATGGATCAGACTCTGTGGTGGTGAGCAGAGCTGGGGATGGGGCCCCCCTGGCAAAGAGTCCCTTGCCATAGCCTCCTAGACAAGCTGGTGAGAAACCCTCTCCTTTGGGAGAGCAACAACACCCCACATTTCCCTTTCTAGGCTTGGAGATTGGGGTGTCCTCTCTTGGGGGAATCCGATTTTGTGTGCCTAATCTCAAAATCCTCAGCCTCCACACACAGCAATGTGAATGCACTTGATGACACTGAATTTTGCCTTAAAAAATGGTCATAGATAGATCTACCATGCGATCCAGCAACCCCGCTTATGGGTATGCATCTGAAGGAAATGGAATTGTTGTCTCAAAGAGATACCCGCATCCCCAAGTTCATATTATTCACAGTAGCCAAGGCACAGAAAGAACCTACCAGTCTTTCAGTGGATAAATGGATACAGAAAATGGAATAGTACTCAGCCTTGAAAAACAATTTGCAACAACATGGATGAATCTGGAGGGCATTCTACTATGTGAAATAAGCCAGACAGAAAAAGACAAAAACTGCATGGTATCACTGTGTGTGGAGTCCTAAAAAAATAAAAAACAAAACAAAACAAAAAAAACAACAGTCGAACTCATGGGAACAGAGAGTAGAAAAGTGGTTGCCACAGGCTGGGAGGCGGGGAAAAGGGGGACGTGTTAGCCAAAGGGCGCAAACTTCCTGTTATAAGATGAATAAGATCTGAGGGTCTCTTGTATAGTGTGGTAATTCAGTTGGTAAACTGTATTGTAGAATAGGAATTTGCTAAGAGAGTAAAACTTAAGTATTAAAGAAAATGGCCCAAAGAGAGTTTTGAAGAGATATTTGCACACTGACGTTTATAGCAGCATTATTTACAAAATCCAAGATTTGGAAGCAACCCAAGGGTCCATCGATGGGTAAATGGATGAGCGAAATGCGGTCTCTCGGTACAATGGAATCAAATTCAGCATTAAAGAGGAAGGAAATCCTGTCACAGGCTACAACATGGATGCACTTTGGGGACATAGTGCTGAGTGAAATGAACTGGCCACTAAAAGACAAATACTGTATGATTCCACTTCTATGGGGTACTGCAAATAGAGTGATAGTTCCCAGGGGCTGGAGGAGAGCGGATGAGGGGAGTTGTTGGATGAGTTCAGAGTTCCAGATCTTCAAGGTGAAAAAAGTTCAGGAGATCTAATTTACGACTTAACGCCACTGAATTGTACACCTAACGGTGGTTACGACGGTCCATTTTATGTTATTTTAAAAAATTAGACTTTATTTTTTAGAGCAATTTCAGGTTCACAGCGAAATTGAGAGGAAGGTACAGGGAGTTCCCTTCTGCCCCCCGCCCCCCACCAAAGCCTCCCCCCTGTCGACAACCCCACTGGAGCTGACACACTGTCACCCAGTGTTACTTGCTTTTTACCACGACAGACAAAGTGAGCACAACATTGATAGAAAAACCTGACAAACTGCACGATGAGAAAAAATGACAGACAAAAACTTATTTATGAACATGGATGCAAAAAATTTGTCATTAATTATCGGCGAAGAGAATACATGAAAAGAATAACACACAAAGTATGGTTAAATGGTTAAAATTTTATGTTCTATAATTTGCCATGATTTAAACAAACCCTCCGGGTCTTTTGCTTTCCCACCTGAAGAACAGACCCCCACGGGCTCCAAAGTGAAGAGGGAAGGTGATCTGGGCAGTGAGGGCCACGGCCATGACCGCGGGGGATCCCAGGCGGTCACCACGTCCTGGATCCTCTCTGGTCGGTGGCACAGCTGCGGGCAGGGGGATCTGGAGGGTCACAGGCCTCTGGGATGTTTGCAACTCAAGATTTCGCTTGGAAGACAGGCAATCAGCATCTGGGATGGAAAGGGGACCCCAGGCCCCTCAAAGCAGGGCCTGAAGAAGAGGTTGTATAGGGGCACCCGGCTGGCTCAGTCAGTAGACTATGACTCTTGACGTCAGGGTCTTGAGTTCGAGACCCACATTGGGCATGGAGCCTACTTAAAAAATAAAATAAAATACTATTTAAAAAAGAAAAAAAAAGAGGTTGTGTCCAGACAAGTTTCCTGAGAGTTAGGAAGCAGAGAAAAGCACAAGTAGATGACAGATCCAGAAATAGTTTTTAAATTCTAAAAGGAAAAAAAAAAACAAGACGAAACCAGAGAGGGAGACAAACCATAAAAAACTCTTAATCATGGGAAACAAACTGAGGGTTGCTGGAGGGGAGGGGGTGGGGGATGGGGTAACTGGGTGATGGGCATTAAGGAGGGTACGTTATGTGATGAGCACTGGGTGTTCTATGCAACTGATGAATCACTGACCTCTACCTCTGAAACTGGTAACACAGTATATGTTAATTAATTGGATTTAAATTAAAAGATTTTTTTAAATTCTTTTTTTTTAAAGATTTTATTTATTTATTTGAGAGAGAGAATGAGATAGAGAGAGCATGAGAGGGGGGAGGGTCAGAGGGAGAAGCAGACTCCCCGCTGAGCAGGGAGCCCGATGCGGGACTCGATCCCAGGACTCCAGGATCATGACCTGAGCCAAAGGCAGTCGCTTAACCAACTGAGCCACCCAGGCGCCCAAAATTTTTTAAAAATTCTAAAAAGAAAATATCCAGCTTCTTTGTAGGATGAGATGGGGTAACTCCTCTCTCTTTTCTTCCCCCCTCCTCCCCGGGCTTCCCTCCCCCCTTCGCCCCTTCTCCTCCCCTCCCCCTCCTTTCCTTCCTTTCCTCTTCCTCTCCTCCTCCTCTTTCTTCCTCTTCCTCCTCCTCCTCTCCCTATTCCTCCTCTTCTCTTCTCCATATCAAATCCTTACATCTGCTCTTATGTTTCTTAATAAGTCACCCTAGTGCTTGCACATAAGCCACATAGCATATTTCCCCCCACTTTTCTGATGTGATCTGGAGGCACGCTTAGATAGACACCCCTGTGATGGTGAAGGTTCCCATGTGGCCGTGCTGAACTGAGCAAACACTGTGTCCCTGACACCTCCTTTTCCAGTCTGCACACCCAGAACACTGTGACCAACCCCCCTCATTGCAAGAAGCTAAACCTTGAAGAAAAAAACATTTTAAATGAGTAGCAGTTGTCGTAATTCAAAATATTCAAAATGGACCATCATTCATTCAGATCATGGTTTTAACAACTTTACATCTTTTTTTTTTAAGAAAGAGGGAGGTACTAGGTTGACGTGGGTCTGAGATGAGTAGTAGATGCCCCTACTTCCAAAATCACTTCTAAAATGATTGCAAATATATTCAGCTTTCTAGTCTCGTATTTAAACTATCAACTGTTGAAAAGAACTTTGCTTCAATTGTCAGTGGCTGACAAGGGATACTGTGTGTGGAAGTGCTTTGTTCCTGGATTGGAAGACATTGCATTAGCCTCCCTCTTTAGGAGAGTGGTGGAAAGAACATTCCGCAAAGCCAGCACCCAAAGTCAGGGTGGGGGTGGGGAACACGTTGCAAAATGGCGCTCTGTGCTCCCACTTAGAGCTGGGCTGATGGCGTTCCATTTGCAATCATAAACAAAGAGCAATTGTTATCTGGTTGCAAAATAATGCATATGCACTGTCTAAATAATTAAACCTTGGAAATTACAGAAAATCCCAAAGAACCAATTTCTTTTTAATTTGATTTTTGTATCTTCTTTGGTCCTGTTTGGGGGAAAGATTGTTTTCAAGAGAGACCTACTTCCAGGAGATGATCTGTGAGGAATAAAACCCCTCTTCTGACAGTCTGAGCAAGCCAAGCCAGGGAACAGCAAGAAATGTGTTCTCAGCAGTGAGATTCAGAATATTTAGCTAACACTGAGAAAAAGATGAGGTCCCAGTAGTTTTATATTATTAGATTCCCTGTCCCTCGCCAGTGAATGTCTGTCTGACCCTGGAGAAAGACACTGGGCCCATGGAGAAACAAATCCGTGAGTGGGAAAGGGTCCTGGTCCCCGCCAGGGTGGCAAGCGAGCACGTGGTGACCTGACCGTTTCCTCACCTGTAATCTGGAAATCTCGGTGAGGGCCTCCCAGCTGTTGAGAGGGATCAGTGAGCTAATGTCTGGAGCCTGGTGCCATGTCTGGCATACACTAAGTATTCAAAAGAGAGATAGCTGCATAGCCCGTAACCAGCCCAGCAGCTGGATTTCTCTACCACGCAACGCGCCTTGAGTCACCACGAATACCTCTAGGCAGGGAGCGTTTCTGAATAAGACAACAGACGTGTGTGTATCCAAGGAGTGGTCAGCTTGCTCTTGCTTGGTCTTTTTTTTTTTTTTTTTGACTTGGCTTGTGATGCCCTGAGCCTGTGGGGTGCTATCAGGTTCTCGGGACGGGGGGGCAGGCGCCAGGCGCCGGTGAGGAGTTAGCCTCATCATGTTTCTGTCTTCCTGCTCCGTTGCAAGTGAGAAGTGTGTGACTCCTGGACCACAGGCCAGAGACAGAATCTGCCCTGGGGATGGAGGCTGAGGTCTACTGGAGACACTTGATCCCCCCATGGCGTTCCAGAAGTGTGGGCTGCCAGCAGGAGCAAACGGGGCTCTGCGACAGGATAGAGCCGCCCCTCATCTGCCCAGAGCAGGGTGGCCACAGGGAGCTCGGCGCTCAGCCCCTAGACCAGTGTGGGGCATGGGACCCACCCGCCCTCACCCTCTCTGGGGCCTCGATGGAGACCACGAAGGCTCAGTTGTGTTTGTCTGGTAGGGGTCATGCCATGGTGAAAGCCATGCTTATTCCTCATAGATTCTTCCTGATTCTGTCATGTGGTGTCTCCATCTGCAGGAGCTGCCATACCAAAATACCACAGCCTAAGGGGCTAAACAACGTTCATCTCTCACAGTTCGGGGGGCTGCAAGCCCGCAAGCAAGATGCTAACCAATTGGGTGAGAACTTCCTGGCTTGCAGACAGCCGCCATCTTGCTGCGTCCTCATATGAAGGAGAGAGAGAGAGTGCTCGAGCTCTGGCGTCTCTCCTTGTGAAGCCACAAATCCTACTGGATCACAGCTCTACCCTCATCACCTCATTTATCCTTCATTCTCCCTTTACTCCAACTACCATGACATTGGGAGTGAGGGATCTGACAAATGAATTCTGGGAGAACACAATTCTGTCCATAATGTGCGATTATAACTCACTGTGCACAATCCTAAACCCGCGTCATTCACAGAACAGGTGAGCTGACAGCTCATGAGGCAGTCACCCATGGGAAGAAAGCATTCAGGGAGGAGTGAGGAGGCTTGGACTCCTGTCTTGTCCGCCAAAGCTAGAAAACCTTTAGGCAGGTCCCGAGCACGGGGTCCACTTGGTTCCCTCAACTCTGGAAGGAGACTACTGGTGCTGCAATAAATGTTTTAAGAACTGTACAAGTCGGGTGCCTGGGTGGCTCAGTCGGTTAAGCGACTGCCTTCTGCTCAGGTCATGATCCTGGAGTCCCGGGATCGAGTCCCACGTCGGGCTCCCTGCTCAGCAGGGAGTCTGCTTCTCCCTCTGACCTTCCCCCTCTCATGTGCTCTCCTCTCTCTCTCTCTCTCATTCTCGCTCTCTCAAATAAATAAAATCTTTAAAAAAAAAAAAGAAAAAGAAAATTCTTAAAAAAAAAAAAAAAGAACTGTACAAGTCGATTATCACTACTGACATCTGACCCCACTGGTTACGAGGGGAGGAAGGCTCTATGGGTGTGTTGGCCAAGAACAGAGCTTCCTTCTTGTAGGGGGATGAGCGTCACTGCGACTGGGTTCTCATACAGAACCACGGATGCAGCTCCAGCAGCTGCCCTGCACTCGGGGCCCACTTGGAAGCAGGCAGCCTAATTTCAGGGATTTTTTTTTTTTTTTTTCTTTTTTTTTTGCCCATTGCTGATTGCTTCGATCACTACTTCACTTTTTAGGAGAGGAAATTGAGGCCTAGAGAAGGAAAGTTGTTCAAGCTTGTCATGCAGCTTGTTGGAGCTGGACTCGAACTCAGGACCCCGAAACTTCATTTAATTTTGGAGAATCCAATTCTTCTTTTCAGGGCAATCTTTTGTGCCTCATCATTATCAAGTCTTCTCCAACTCACTCTAGATTTCATATTGAAGCCTTGCGCTAGCGTCCATGAGACAGGATAATTCCCAGCAAAACAGGCACTTCATACACTGAGGGTGGGAGGAAAGACTGGTGCTGACTGTCTAGGGGCAACTTGGCAGCAAGTGTTATCTTAAGCACATGCATACTCCCCGACTCAGTGTACTTCTACAAGGGATGTCATTTATGAACATCATCATGATGTAGGCAAGAGATCCGTGGATGATGATGTAGTCCAACTAGAAACAGTTCAGGTGTCTAACAAGAGAGGGTTGGTGACATTGAGCCTGGTGTACTCATTCGAGGGAGTCTCATGATGCAAAGCATGTTTTCTGACATGGGAAAATGTTCATCTACATTCATGGAAAAGAAAGCCATATACAAATCATAGAAAAGAAAACTGGAAGAAATGTGCCAAAATAATAATAGTGATTACCTTTAGGTGGTAAGGTTAAACACTATTATTACTTCTCTTTTTTTTTAACTTAGAAGTATCCAAAGTTCCTACAATAAAGATAAATTTTCTGAGTGAATTTATAGGTGTGTGTGTCTCCATCTTTTGTAACAAACATTGCAAATATAATTGCACCATTTCTGCACCCAGATGCCTGACTTAATGCATCCTGACTCAGCCACAGGATCACGTTTAAAGTTGCACGGACTAATCTGAACATGATACTTTCCTGCTTTGTGACTGGTAGACTGCCCACTTCCCATCTGCATTAAAGATCATCCCCACTATTTGTCTTCTTTTTGTACTTCCTCATGATGACATTGTCCACCACCCAGAAAATGTGGCCTTGAAAAGAAAATAAGATATGTAAATTTTAATAATTATTACTATTAATGGGAAATGATTTTGAATAAAATCCTGATAGTGGATTGTGAAGATGGTAAAGGTCTTAGGAGGAAGGCGAGAAATGAGGACAGAGAGCATTTACCATTTCTTGTCCATGTGTCTCCAGTTCGATCCCCATAGTCAGCTCACTTCCAGCCGTCCCGACCACATGTTCCTGGTCATCTGATGTGTCTCTGGTGAAAGAAGATTCTAGAAGTTAAGGAAGTGGAAGAAAAGAATGTGGGAAGAATCTTTATGATTAAAAGTGTTGGGGAGAAGGGAGGGTGATGGTGTGGATGGTGTAGAACCACAGTGATTTGAATAAACCAAAAGTATCTGAATGCTCTAAGGAGCTAAGGGGTCATTCTACTTCTTATAACTGATGCACTTATTTTCCACTTCCTGTCCTTTGAACCGAATGAGAGCCATCAATCATGTTAGTTTAAACTTGCCATCATGCCTCCTTCATTTGGAGACTGAATCAAGGACAGGAAGCATCAGGACAGAAGTCAAGTCATCAAAGTTTCCAGGCTGTTCACAGAAAGCCAAAATAGATCTATGTCCCAAGGAGAATACTTTGAAAACAAACAAAGCAAAACTCTCGTGTGGGACATATGAGATGTGCATCTCACACAATGCACTCTCCAAACACATGTGCTTCTGTCCACTCAAAGGAAAGATTGCTTTATTGTTTTATGGGTTCCTTGGAGGAAATCCCAATCCTTAAGAGAACATCCTGTGCCAAGGAAGACACATGGGGGTTCTGTTGGCTTCCACCTCATCCTGAACAGAGGGGGCCCAGAGGCCAGTTTCCTGTACTGACCCACGAGCTACTCTAGAACCCTTCTGGACCCACTTACGATGACAATGAAAGGCACAATAAACATCATAAGGACCAGATCCCACAGAGGGTCTGGGATATTGTGCAGTAAAATCTTCTGGACCTAGGTGAGAGAGTAACACCACCACACAACAAGGCAGTAGAGTCTGTCTTGGGGTCTCAGTCATCGACACCATGGCAACCTCCCACTGGGGAGCTAAAATCCCCTGTGCTTCTCCCCGTCATCAGGAAATGTGAAGGAAAATAGATATTAAGCATATAGCTCACAATTACACAGCAAATGAAGCAGTGATGCTTGGGGTCAGTGAGTTGAAATCAAGTAGAAGCAACTCTCCATTATTCGGGTAATGGAAGCACAGAGAAAAGTCCCGAATCCAAGAAATGTTCCCAGCCCCAGGGGAACTCCACAAAGATTTCATTTTCATTTTCTGCCCTAATATGTGTTTTGCCAGAACTGTTTCAAGATGAGTAAAATGGGCTGGTTTATGTTCCCTTGGAGGATTAGGGAAATGGTCAAATATGAGTGGCTGGTTGAATCCCTATCATCAGTGCTTGAGTACCCAAGAGTTGGCCAGATCCAATCCTCCTTCTGGCTTCAAACTTCACCACTTTCTTGATCATCAGCCCACAGACCTGCCAGAGACATCACCCAAATTCTTACCGTGGTCCAGCCTAGGATGAGCAGAAAAAAGCCAGTGGCCACCTTCTCATGCACCATGGTCAGCAAGTTCAGGAGACACTGCCCCGTCCACTCCTTGGATGGGAAAGGTCCCCTTGGAGGACAGAATGAGCCCAGTGGGAGCCACTGGCTAATACCCACACTGGGGATGCCCAAAGGAATCACATCAAGCCATTTAGCCACACTGTTCCCGAGTTCAGAGCCAACTTTCCAATTCCAACATGGCGAGACCCAGGCTTTGGAATTTTAATAACTGGCGCCATCTGGTGTTGAGCACTAATATTACCCTTCTGTAGTCAGCCAAACAGTGAAGCAGGGAACAACATTTGCCCTCTGCCCAGAAAGTCAGGGGCCGAACCAGCCAGGATGGTGTGTACTATTTTCCAAAATGTGCCGGTTTGATTGGGATGACTTTCCACTTCCCAGATGAGAATACTCCATTAGGGTGATACCCCAGTAACCACGTTCTCCCCTCTGCTGCAGCCTGTCTCTCAGAATCTGAGTCAGGGGACTTCTGAGTAGACCCCCCGCCGTCCACATGCCTCTCTGTCTCTACCAAACCAGACAAGCCCTTGAGGCCTTCGATTCTTTGTCCTCATGGCTCCAGGATGTCTCACGGTGTGGATACAAGGGGGGCCATTAATACTCACCAAGTGGAAGAGTAATTTGGAGGGACCATGAGACTGAGGTGGGGCTGATTTTAGGCTGGACCATTTTTCTTTTCAGAGCTCTGTTTCTTCCATACTGGAGAGAAGCAGCCCTTTGATCGTGGGGGCCTCTTCACTCGTCTTTGTCTCTTTCCCTCCACCTTCCTCTGACCTCCCTCTACATCATCTGCCAGCAGGCTCCTCGCACAATTATGCATGGATCCTATCACTTTCCCAAATACAGGGACACACATTACCATTGTTTTAGGTTTTATGCAGACATAAAAATCACCACTGTGGGATCTCATAGCGAAAAATTTACTCCCTGTCCAATTCTCTTTCAACCCTTCTGATTCTGACAAGGAAAAAGCGAAGGTCCTGGATAATGTGACTATGCCTTGAACACCTCTGGAACATCCATTTGAACAAAGGAATCCCAGGCAAGACCATCAGACCATCACAATATCCATCTATAACTGAGAAGCATAATTATTCCCACCACCACAAAAAAGACATGATAATTATGCGGCATAATCGAGGTGCTAACTAACACTGCATGCAACATTTAAATGTACCAAACCAGCATGGGGCACACCTCAAACTTACACAATATTACATAAATCATTGCAAAGGCAGTACCAGTTTATAGCAAGAAAAACAGGAAGCTGTTATGATACATGAATGAGTTAAATTGGGGAAACACTCGCAAAGCCAGACACCCTTTCCTCCTTCTCGCTGCCTTTCGGCAGAGACACACCTGGCCAGCCTCTCCAGGACGTGCTCGACCAGCTCAGAAAGGAAACCAGGGGAAGGTCGAGCGGGAGGTGGACACTGCTCACATGGATGCTTCTCCCACGATTCCTTGTTTCTGCGCTATATCCCTGAGCGGGCCAGACCCATCTGTGACCACAGCCAGCAGTTCAACCCCTTATTAACCTTCCGTGGGACTCCCCCACTTTGCAGTGAAGTACATGAGCCAGGCTCAGCTTTGCGGAGTCTCACTCATCAGGAATCACTTCAAGGCTAATGAGTAGGCCCCTGCCTGGGTCGCGTGTGAGCAGATCGTGTATCTGGCAGCTGCCGACCGGGGACAGCACAGACATAGATACATGGGGCGACTGAGGTCTCAGGAAGGCACCAGGTTTCTGAGTAATGCAATCTGAAAATCAATTCTCGTTAAATACAAGTGAGACTAATACCTCTGACAGGTTACATCTTAAGTGATAATTAAAAGCATATTTCCTGACGTTTAGGTGCTATGAAATGCACCTCTATTTATGCCACGGAGGGGGTCTCATGCTAAGACCATGGACACTCATTAGCTCCCCCGGGAAACCTCAGAGTTCCCGGAGTGTCATTCATTATTTTAATCTGATTTTCTTGACTCAAGCGAAATCGAACTTGGCATTGGCATTCTCTTTCTCCAGCGCCACCGAGAGTCCTTAACACAATTAACATTGTCATAATCCAAGGAATGAAGACGTATTTTGCACGAATACAGTCTTCAGCGCCCTCCATGGGTAGAGTTTATTAATCATCGATGGCATCCCACTAGGTTTCATGAACTCCCCTTAATTAATAGGAGGAGACATGGCGGCTGACATGTTAAATTTTTCATTTACGAGATCACGGTGTCGGGAGCCCCGCAGTGGGCAGTGGGGCTGACAGGAGCTCAGACTCTCAGAAAACTAGGAGAATTTTTACAACGGCCTGTACTAGTTGCTGATTTGGCCCTTTCCGTATCAAGATATTGAATTTTATCTCAAAAACTGTGAATCGGAAAAAAAAATGGGAATGTTGAATATCTCTTTCTTCTGAACTGGGTTTACAGGTCATTAAAACATACCACTAACACATAGGAATAAACCACAAGGTGGCTTAAGAGGCAGAAAGTTATGGTCCCACGATTCTGGAAGCAAGAGGTCTGAAATCGGGGTGCTGGCAGGGCCACGCTCTTTCTAAAGCCCCTAACAGAGGGTCCCTCCTCGTATCTTCCAGGCTCTGGGAGGCCCGTGTGATCGTGGGCTCAAGGCCACATCACTCCTGTCCCTGCTTCTGTCTGCTGCTGCCCATCACCCCTGCGTCTCTGTCCTTTTCATCTTTTTACAAGGACACCAGTCATATTGGATGAGGGCCCTCTTCCCCCACTCCAGCATGACCTCATCTTACCTAATTACATCTTCAGTGACCCTGTTTCCAAATAAGGTCCCATTCTGAGGGACTGGGGGTTAGGACATCAACATATCTGCTGTGGGGACACAATTCAACCCAGAAGACACCTGCAAAGAGAGTAATTAATTAATAAATGATGTGTGGATAATGAGCTAACCATTTGGGAGAAAAATGAATTCCTTTAATTCCTTACTCCTTGTGCTGAAATACCAAAGGGATCAAAGTTTTATTTTTTATTTCTCATTTTTTTCCAAGGGATCAAAGTTTTTTTTTTAAATTTTTTAAAGGTTTTATTTATTTATTTGAGAGAGAGCAAGTGAGAGGAAGAAGTAGAGAGAACAACCCCACAACCCCAAGATCATGACCTGAGCCAAAACCAAGAGTCGGCCACTTAACCGACTGAGCCACCCAGGCACCCTTCAAAGGGACCAAAGTTTTAAATGTGAAATATCTTTAAAGTATTAGAATTGTAACAGCCAATGCATAAGACTTATGTGCAGGCTCGATGTGAAGGGCTTTACACACATAACATAACACACATATCTCTGCTGTTGTTTCCATTTTATGACAGAGAAAACTGAGGCACAGGGAAGTTTGTAATTTGCCCAAGATCACACAGCCAGCAGGCGTGAGCGTCAGGTTTCCAGGCCCGTCGATTTGGTTCCAGAGCCTGTGCCCAAGAAGGCAATTCTAATGTCTGTTTTTACTTTATGCTCTTATGTAGTGTTTAAAATTTTTATAATGGATGTGTATCACTTTAAAACTCATAAGAAAATAATGTGATCTCTCTCCTCTCTCTCCTGCCCACCACTGCCTTCCTGCCACACACAGCCTCCCCTACCTGCGCCTACTCAGACGGTTAATCTCCCTGTAATCTGCAGCTAAAGGAGCCCAGAAGCTTCTGCAATGGAATGTCTGCTTTAGAACTACACCCTTCTTTCTATATCCTTCTAGAACTTTCTTTCTCAGTGTTGACACCGGGTAACTCTTTCTGACTCGGTCAAGGACACATTCCCTGTCTCAGTTCTGAACACTGCTGCTCGGGCTTTTCTCTAAACCCGTTTTCCCAAGCATGAAAGAGCTCATGAGTCCCCCGGAGAATTTGCGGAATGGTAGACTCTGATTTTGGGTGGGAGGAGGATGGACCCGAGATTCTCCATTCCCAACCAGCTCTCAGGGGAGGCCCAGGCAGCTGTCCTCAGACCACACACTGATTCCTGACTGTGGTTGTCTTCACCTTCTTCCCTCTCCACCAGCTCTACCTCGTGCTTCTCTTTCCCTCTGAAAATCAGGACTGCAGAATTTGAACTTTTTTAGACCAAGAAAGACCAAAGTTGGAATCCTCTGCTAAGAATGCGTCTCCCCTAGCAAAAGAAAACATGAGGGTGGAGTGCAGAGCTTTCTTGTTCAACTTGAAACTTGGCCCCACGATATAAAGCCCTCTGAAGGTTTCCACATGGGAGGCAGGGCTCAAAGCAGAGGATTTCCCCAAAAGTTGGATGGGTCCCCAAAGGAGGAGATGGCCAGAAACTGATGCATCACTCCACTGATAGTCCAGGCTTTGCTTCTTCATTCACTCAAATATTTTACTGGTTACCAGACACACGAGACTCTTGGTAAAAGCAGTAGAGAAATGACCTGGGGTCTTGAGCATTCTTTTCTTGGGATATCACCAAGTGCTTTAAAGGTAGTGTCTTATTCTTAGGCAAAAACAGCCCTGGCTCCCTCTCAGCAGATGAAAGAAGCTGACACGATTTCCTGCTGGTCACCTGAGCAAGGTGGCAGAATCTGGAGCCAACACAGGGCTCCCGGCTCTAATCTCTGCCTGTGCATACTGTTAGGGTCTTAGTAGCAGGGAGAGGACAGGCGGGCACTAGTAGGATTTACTGAACCCTGACCATAGGTGGGGCACTTTATATAGGGGATCTCTTCAGAGCAAATAAACAACCAAACTACTAACCCAATCTACAAACATTAAGAGCAAATCTGATCACTGGTCGTGAGAACACAGAATGGTACAGGATCTGTGGAAAACAGTACTGAGCTGCCTCAAAAAATTAAACCTGGAACCACCACATGAGATCCAGCAATCCCAGTTCTAGAGGTATATCCCAAGGAACTGAATTCCAGATCTCCGAGAGAGACCCTCCCTCCCATGTTCATTGCAGCATTATTCCCGATAGCCAAGACATGGAAGCAAGCTAAGTGTCCATCAGTGGAGCAATGGATCAAGAAAACATGGCGCGCACACACATATAATGGAGTGTTATTCAGCCTTCAAAAAGAAAAGAAATCCTGTACTGTTCGACAACATGGAGGAAACTTCACACATTACACTAAAATAAGCCAGTCACAGAAAGACAAATACTGTGTGATTCACTTATGTGGGGAATCTAAAATCGTCAAACTCAGAGAAGCAGAGAGTAGAATGGAGATGGGGAGTTGCGAATCAATGGGTATGAAGTTTCACTTCTGCAGGGTGAATAAGTTCTAGGGATCTGCTGTGCAACGTTGTATCTATAGTTCACAGAACTGCACTGTACATTTAAAAATCTGCCTAGAGTAGATCCCATGTTATATGCTTTTCCAAAAAAATAAATAAAGGTGTTTCTAAGGATGCTGGTTGTGAATCAAGACAGGGTTGTTTGTGTTTACCACACCGCAGTACATGGAGTACATACACATGCAAAGATGGGTC
This sequence comes from Mirounga leonina, assembly GCF_011800145.1. Taxonomy (NCBI): domain Eukaryota; kingdom Metazoa; phylum Chordata; class Mammalia; order Carnivora; family Phocidae; genus Mirounga; species Mirounga leonina. The sequence goes on from NW_023270453.1 coordinate 14,541,545, forward strand.
TAGAAAGAAAGAAAAGAAGTGAATATTGCTTACAGATTTACAAAATTATTGTCTTATATATTCTACGGGAAGAGCGGGGTATTGTGGGGGGAAAATCATCTGTATGGTCACCAAAAATTTCCTGGTAGATCAAGGGGTTCCGAAATCACACCATTGCCTGTGTTTGATACCTTTTTGGTAGATGTCCACTCCCAAACCCATCACGATATTTGATTTATGCTATTTAAACAGATATTTGCTTATTATGTATACACAGAACAGGTTAGTTAGGGGATACAAACATGGGCAAGCATGATGTCTGTTTTCGATGAATATGCTGTTTAATAGGGAAGATAAGAAAAGCAAATATATAATGATTTCATACTTTACCAGCTGGGAAAGTTTGGAAAAAATATTCTGATACCCGGTCCATTTTGGTCACTAGGATGAGCGATGGAGTCAGCGGAACGGAGGGAGGACTCTGGGATGGGTGGGCTTGGGGACAAGAGAAGCTGGCACACTCTTTTTTGTAGAAAAGGCTAAAATCTCCAAGCCACAAAAGTCAGCCACCACCTGGGCCCTTGTCATTAGCTCTGCCGCCTCCTCCCCTTTGTCTCACTCTGGTTCCTCACCCTACAGCTGCCATGTCTCACGGACACAGACGCCCTGCCACGTGCACGCTCAGCACACCCTGCAAGCTCACCAAATCCCAACGGCAAGGAAAGGAGGCGGACTGTGTGCCATGACCCCGGAGCAACTCCAGGACCAACCAGGCTCGTGTACTTGCCCCATTCCAGCCAGAGTCAAACTTTCACACACAAAACCAGAGGATCAATCCCAAAAGGTCCTTGATCACTTTCCAGCCTGACTAGCATCATGCAGTGCAAACCATCCAAGTCGGCTTGCCCAGAGTGTGGGAAGGCTGTGTTGTAGAAACACTGCAGGGCGCCATGGCAACAGCGCTGGGAACCCCACCCCCCACCCCCCTTGCCTCCACCCCTGGCAGGGTGTGTGTCTGCCACAGGACTGCAAAGGACCAGCCGAGTTCACCATCAACCTTAGTTTGGAGGGCATTATGCCTCCTCATCCTTTGCACAACGAACGACTGCAGATCCCAAGGGCAAACTTGCATCCTGTTCTTTGTACAGAATGTTTTTGAGTTCTTACCCCCCCCAGGCATCCACATACTTGCTGTTTTGCCTGGTGTTGTATGACATGCTCCAGGGTTTTTTCCTAAGAAACAGTCTCCGTCCTCAAGGAGTTTAACCTCAAAAGTGCAAAAGGTGAAATAAAATAAGGCTTCTCCGTGAACTTCAATCTTTGCTTTAAAAGTATGGCGGAATTGGGACTCCTGGGTGGCTCAGTTGGTTGGGCGTCTGCCTTCGGCTCGGGTCATGATCCCAGGGTCCTGGGATCGAGTCCCGCATCGGGCTCCCTGCTCGGCGGGGAGTCTGCTTCTCCCTCTGCCTGCCGCTCCCCCTGCTCGTGCTCTCTCTGACAAATAAATAAATAAAATCTTTCTAAAAATTTAAAAATATGGAGGAATTGAAACGGACACCTAACATGTTAAAAATCAAAGTTTTCACCTTTTATCAGTCATAGCTATTACTTGTCAACTAAGAATGAAAAAAATCTATTATCTGTGAATGGATACCTGGTACAAATTTGTCTCACTCCTGAAGCTAACGTATTTCCAGGACACATTTCACTGCCTTAATACAGAGAAATTTTAATATTAAACAGATAGAACACTATTTGAAAAGCAAAGCTTGACATGAAAACAGCACATCATTATTCTCAAACAAAAAGAACTGAATTCTGGATTCTCCACTCTTGCATGAGTAACAGGATCATCCCATTCCTCTAAACCCATTACTGCTACAATTCATCTCAGCTCCTCGGTCTTCTTCCTTCTCCCCCAGGGTGCCCACCGCTGCAGAGCGCATTTCACGGTCTGTTTTTCACTTCCAACCAGGGCACATTCTTCAAGTCTTGGCATAGGAGGGAGGGTGTGGCCACCCCTTCTGCTAAGAATATTCTCTGAAGACAACCAGGAGCAGGGTTATTAAGTGAAGAGATCAGAGGAAAACAAACACCAGTTCTCTCCCCATTGGGTTTTTCGGATTAGGAAAGATATAAACTTTCACTCATAATGACAACAGAGCCTCAGTAAGTCGATGGAAATTTCCTCTGGAAAAGTATAAGCATTATGTTAGGTAGAGCCGGGGCTTTTGATTTCTTCTAAACAGATCAATGCCATGGCTCACCATCCTCTACTTCCCTAACGAGCCAGTAGTAATTTGCCTTGGTCGGTGCTTTATTCCCACCCACTCCCAGTTTTTGGAGCAACTTGAAATAGTCATTTCTTCCACCCTCCCACCATCTGCTCTTCTCCTCACAAAGGGAGAAAGCGAGGAGTGCCCCACCAGATTCCATTAATGCTGACCCTTCCCAGCTTCTTTCTTTCCTACCACCCCCAGAGCTACATGCCTCAGCACTTTTCATGCTTAATTCTAAGCAATCACAAAATAATCCAATTCTTTCCATCCCTAGAGGTACAAAGCCATGACTGCATGAAGATCAGAAAAACAAGAAGAAAATCTGACATTTATTTTCTTGTCTTTGAAGGGCAGTCCAGCACTCAAGTGAGATGTCACATTTTTAAATAAGTCATGAGGCTGCAGTTTTCTTCCGTGTTGACATGTAACCCATGGAGACTAGCTTTACAGTGATGCAATGAATGTATAATCTAGTCAAGGACCATTTGTTGAATGGCCCACTCTGTGTAGGGCAGCATAAGAGATGCTGAGGGGTTACTATTAGTTGAGAGGCAAACACGCACACAAGAAAATTAAGTCACAATGGGAGGAATTATATGCAGGGCTCGGTCAGGGGTATAGAGTCAAAGTTCAGAGGATGGAGAGAATATTGTGAACTAGAGAAGCCAGGGAAGGCATGGGATTTGGTGTGGCTGAGCCTGGGAATATGGTAGGATAACAGAAGTCAAGAGGAGAGAGAAATGCTCAAGGCCCACTCTCAGAAGACAGCCCTTCCTGGAACAGACAGAGGTTAGCATAGGGGTGCAGTGGGACATCCTATCATGGTGACAAGGTAATCTGCTCTTCAGAGTGCCCAACTACCATCAAAGGATGTTGCTGCCTCCATATGGCTCTCTGGGCACTCCCACACAATGGACTATAAGGCAGATTTTATTTTCCAAAAATGGGACAGGGGCGCTGGGTGGCTCCGTCAGTTAAGCATCTGATTCAGGTCATGATCTCAGGGTTGTGGGCTAGAGCCCTGCATCAGGTTCCATGCTCAGCTCAGAGTCTGCTTGGGATACTCTTCCTCTCCCTTTGCCCACCCCCCCTCACACGTGCTCTAAATAAATAAATTAATTAATTAAATATTTGAAAGAAAATGGACACCATGATATTTCAGTCCTACATGCTATTCTAGGGTATCTCCAATGCCCCCATCAAGAGATAGAGTCTTCCTCTTCCCTTGAATGTGGGTGGGACCCCCTTTGTGGCTGTCTCCATGAATGGATGGCAGTGGACTTCGGAGGCTAGGTCATCAACAGCGACGTGGCTTCTGTCTATCTCTCTCAGGACGCTATCCATTGGAAGTTGGCCGCCATGTTGTGAAGAAGCCATATGTAGATGTTCCAGCAGAAAAACCCAGTCATGAGTGTGAATCACCAGAGTGAATGAGCTTTCAGAATGTTCCAGCCCCAGCTGACAGAGTAGAGCAGAGACAAGCTACCCCTGCAAGCCCTGCCTGAACTGCAGATTCATGAACAAAATAAATGTTATTATTATTTTTTTAAGATTTTATTTATTTATTTGACAGAGACAGAGATAGCGAGAGCAGGAACACAAGCAGAGGGAGTGGGAGAGGGAGAAGTAGGCTTCTCGCAGAGCAGGGAGCCCAATGCGGGGCTCGATCCCAGGACCCTGGGATCATGACCTGAGCCGAAGGCAGACACTTAATGACTGAGCCACTCAGGCGCCCCCTATTATTATTATTTTTAAAGGCTTTATTTATTGACAGAGAGAGAGGCAGCAAGAGAGGGAACACAAGCAGGGGGAGTGGGAGAGGGAGAAGCAGGCTACCCGCTGAGCAGGGAGCCTGATGTGGGGCTCAGTCCCAAGACACTGGGATCATGACCTGAGCCGAAGGCAGACACTTAATGACTGAGCCACCCAGGTGCCCCAAAATAGATATTATTATTGTTCTAAATCTCTAACCTGTGGAACGGTCCATTCAGTGGTAATCAATAAATAGAACAGATCCCGCGTCTAGCCTTCACTTAGTACCAGAACTCCAGCAGGAAATCAGAGTATCTGGAAAGGCAGTGAGGTTAAAGTGACATTTTGGTCGAATACACATTGTCTTTCAATTTCGGTGATGCCGATCAACATGTTTTTCAGGTTAAATTTCCCACGAAGGCTGCATTAGAACAAGTGGTCCACATCCCTTTATTTAAACTTGTCTTCCTGTTCCTGTGGATCAGAGAGATAAGTGGTAGGGTTAGAACTTTACATAATTCCTTTCTGAAATTTAATTTTTAAATTTACTTTTAACAAAAAGTACATATTTAAGGTATACAGTGTGATGTTCTGATATATGAATACCTTGTCAAATAATCACTAGCCTCAAGCTAACATAGTCATCTCCTCCTGTAGGTGCCTTATTTTGTGAGTATGATGAGAAAACCTGAAATCTACTCTCTGAGCAGATTTCAAGTACACAATACACTATTAATTATAGTCACCATGCTGTATCTTGGATCTCTAGAACTTATTCGTTATATAACTAAAAGTTTGTGCACTTTGATTAATATCTCTTCCTTCCCCCCCTCCCTTCAGCCTCTGGTTACCACCATTCTACTCTCTGATACTCTGAATTTGACATTTTTTTTTTAAGATTTCACATTTAAATGAGATCATGTGATATTCGTCTTTCTGTGTCTGACTTATTTCACTTAGCATAATGCTCTCCAGCTTCATCCATGTCCACGTGACTCTTGTAGTCTCTTGAGCAGTTTCTATGTCTTACACGGGGCTTTGGAGGAAGACACACCTATATTTACTGAAAAACAAAACCAAAAAATTCCAGTTTCAAGTCTGTATGTCTTTTTCATTGTTCTGATATGTTGATGCCATGACTAGTTACAAACATGCATTATGTTCTTTCAGTTAGCAAGGGCAAAACTGGGGTCTTTGGCAAGTGCAATGGAGGTATCCCTAATTGATAAGGTCTGTAGGGGAAGCTGGAAATTAGTTCATATTCAGTTACCACCCCAAATAACAAGCGGTTGCCAGAATCTCTTCCATCTAGAAAGATCTCCAGCTTGCAATTCACGGCTGGGTCTGCTGAGTTTCCAGTTATCCACTCCCTGGAGCATGATTAAAGATCATCTTCTTCTCCTTCCTGATTCTTTCCTTCCTTCCTCCCTCCCTCCCTCCTTTCCTTCCTTCCTCCCTCCCTTCCTTCCTTCCTCCCTCCCTTCCTCCTTTCCTTCCTTCCTTCATCCTCCCTTCCTTCTTTCTGCTCTTCCTCCCTTCCTTCCTCTCTCCCTTCCTTCCTTCCTCTCTTCCTCCTTCCCTTCCTTCCTTCCTCCCTCCCTTCCTTCCTTCTTTTCTCCCTCTCTTTCTCCCTTCCTTCCTCCCTTCCTTCCTTCTGCCATTCAATCGTCTTGACTTAACAACAAAAAGGGGCAACAAATTCTAAAGACAGCTAAAGGAAGCTCAAATGTATGCTTTTTAAATGGAGTTTTCAGTAGGAAATAGGATGGCACAGTGGTTGAGAACCATGGAGGTTCTCATGACTCTGACTCTGACCATGACTCTGAGCCCTGGTGCCTTAGCTCCATTCAAGTCACTTAGCCTCGGAGAGCCTGCCTTTTTTCATCTTTAAGGTGCAAATAAGAAACTGTACCAAATCAGATTGTTATGTGGCTTAAATGAGAAAAAGCCACGTGAGAAATGCAAGACCCAACACAGAGTGGGTGCTCAGTGGATGTTCAACGAGTATTGCTTTGACTTAGAGAGGATCTGCTGGAATTTCCTTAAGTCTTCTGTAACTTTCTAGACGTCGACTTTCATATCCAGTAACACCAGTGGGACAAAGAGAAAGTGGGTTTCGGTTTATTTCAGGGAGGCAATGACAAATTAGCCAAGCCTCACTCAGGTGATAGAATTGGAAGTATTCTCTGAAGGACCTCCTGAGCATAAATGTAGTAGAAGTGTTCTCTTTGTAGGGAATAAAAGAAAAAAATAGACTCATCTTTCTCAGCAGAAAGCGTATCACGAGGAAGAACAAAAATTAAACTATTTTCAAGCTCTTGCAGATTTCAATAGCTTGGACCCTGTGGTCTTCTTTAGGACGGTGGTTTTTATCCTTTGGCGTGCAGATACACCATTAAACTTGCATAAAATTTGCCCCAGGAGAGACTCACTGGGTCAGGATCTCTAGAGGTGAGGCCCATGCATCTGAATTTTTTAAAGCTCCAGAGGTGATTTGCACACACTGCAGGCTGGAAACCACTTTTTCAGCATCTCCAAGAGATTTAAAAGAGATACGCAACAAGGTTTGTGACTATTATCTACAAAGGAGTCGAGGCTTCAGGAGATGCACCTGGGTCTCAGGGATGGCAAATCATTTAGTGGAAACGGGCACTGGACTCTAGAGTCCGTGATCCTCTTGTTCCATCTGTCCTGCAGAGCAATCATTGATTAATTCACTCGTGTCCTCCTTTATTCTTCTATACCTTCGACAAGGGTTCAAGGGGTTGCTTTGTGCAGAGGATAACTACCCTACCACATGGGAACCAAGATGGCCCCATTTTCCAGTGCTTATGGCAAAGACAAAGAAGTCCATGCCATGGTTCTTTTCTCTTACAACATTAAATTAACATGATTCTGACCTTAGTTCTTAGAGTTGCTGTACCCAGGATGCCATGGGGCCTGTGAGGGGGCATGCTGAGAGCACGGTGGCGGGGGATCTCATCAACATCGGAGGGACCTAATTATAAGAAAATACTGACACAAACAAAGAGGGGGCAGAGAGAAACAAAAAGGGGGTGAGGGAAATAAACCTTACATTTAGCATGTACTGCTGGTAGGAAAACAGGTCAAACTAGGGGGTTAAAACAGAATTTTTACCAAGTTAGCTGTAGTAAATTTTCTTGGGTTTTTGGTCACAAAATTCGTAAACAGTAAGTTTTCTGGTCTGATGGTGGACGAAGACCATCTAACAAACTATCACAAGAAAGACTGTAGGAGAATTTTCGCCCGCTCCAAGAACTGTGGTCGCCCCCTTGTGGGACAGTTTGAGAACTATTGAGACAGAAGAAGTGCATTTGAGTACGCCTTGAATAGACACCTCACGGACATTTCAGTGGAGTGAATTAGGATCAAGGCTTGGCGTATTTCATAACACTTTTGAGGAGGCTCACATAAGATTGTCATGAACCAAGGCTGAGATGACCTAAGAGTTTGTGTCTTACGGATCGTGTTGGAATTCGGGAACGTGTGCTGAGCTATCCCAGGGACTGGAACCTCCAACTGGTGTGGAGTGAGGAGAGTGGGCTTTGCCTCCTCCAGGACTGACCCTGTGTTCCAAGGAACAGTCAATGAACCTGAACTTCAGGGTTTTTTTTCATCTGAAACAAACCAACCAACCTCAAGGGTTGTCAGGAAGACCAAAGAATGCAACAGATACGAAAACATTTCAAGAGAGAAAGGTGAAGGATTATTACATTATGTGCTTTAATTAGCGCCTGATTCACCGGCAGCCCTGTTCAGTCATCAAGACAGAAGCTCTGAGCCTTCACTGCCTCAATTCTAGTGGGAGGTCCCAAGGCGTTCTCTCGAAGGAAGGGCATTGGGATGAAATTTTGAGAGAAACTAAAATTTTAAAAGAGAGAGATCTCATCTCAGAAGTTTTGAGAGAAATTTTGAGAGAAACTAAAAATTTTGAGAGAAATTTGGTCACTTTCTATGAATTTGGGGAAAGGGCCAAAATTAGGAGACTTCTACCTTATTTACAGGAAAGGTGGAAACTGAAGATCGTTGTTTCAGGAGCCCCTGGAAATACCCATGAACTAGACTAGGAGAATCTTTTTTATAAGTTTTTCTTTGTTGGTGTATGACCCTGCTCTTGTTTTAGTAACTTAAATTGTCATGCTTATAATAGAGATATTTTTACCCCCACATCTAGGACAGAACTTAAACAGAACTGTTCGTTTGGAATTGAAACCAAGGACGGGAACAGTGATACCCGATTTTTGGTTTTCAAGATTCCATACATAAACTGAAGAGTTGTCATAACGGCAGAAGGATGATCTAGCAGCTTCTGCAGACTGGCTCACAGCCAATCTCCTCCAGCCTCCCTCGGGGGCCCCTTGGGTACTGCAGGGAGTAGGGATGGGAGATGTCTGTTAATGGGCCTGTGATGGTTTATTTTCTGTGTCAATGTGGGTGCACCATGGTGGTGCCCAGGTATGTGTCCTAACATTATTCTGGATGTGTCTGTGAGGGTGTTTGTGGGTGAGATTACCCTTTAAGTCCAAAGCAGATCGTCCTCCATAACGTGGGACAGAGGCGGGGTGCGAGGCAGGCTGTGTGCTGGCTCAGACATGGCCGGGACCTTGAACTCCCAGAGCTGCCGCTGGAATGATGATGACAGGACCGCAGCTCCCTGGTGGCCCAATTCCGCATTGTGACTTTGGGAGTCGTTCCTGGAAACTCCACTCAGAGTTTCTTCAATTTCTCCCGCCTTCCCAACTATCCCGGGAGTCATTTATCGCCCTGTAATCAATCCTTCTCTGCTTGGACTGCTGCTCTTGGCAAGTGAACCCTGACCAACGTGGGACATTGGTCACTTTAGCTCCTGGAAGTGCTCTTGTTAGCGGAACGCCGGAGGGGGGGACAGTGGTCTCACAAAGAACTTTTATGAAGGCCCGTGTGAGGGAAATGAAGCTGGAGCTCGGAGGAAACAGATACTCCACACCCGAGTGGATCTGGATCTCATCTCTACTCAGCATCCTCTCCAACACCACCAGGAAGAACCCCGGCGTCCCCCTCGTTCCACTGCAGACCGTAGGAGTAACGTTCCCACGGTGGCATCCCAGACAAAATTCACTGGGTAACAAAGTAAAAAGGGAAGGGAACACAGCTGCTAAACCAAGACTTGTAGGCTTGGCCCGTCAAAAAGTTCCCCATAGGTGGGTCTCCACCGTGGAAAACGTGGCTTCTCTTTCCCTGGCTTAAAGAAATTCAGAGGCTTTCTATTGGCAGTTCTTTAATGGCAATCCCATTTTTTTGAAATGATCCAGTCTTTTCCCATTACTCTTTGGCTGAAGAACACAGGCACCATGATTTCCCAGCAGTGAAGGCATGGTCTTTGCCCTCGTGGAGAGAACAGTCTGCAAAGTACTGAAGATTTTAGGAGGCCACAGTGTTATTTTCTTCTACCATCTGACTCACTCTGCCATGTTTTCATAGCTTTTTACAATAGACAGATAATGAATAAAATCCATATTATTTTTCAGGGCTCCACTGGAAGTAACTTTATTCCCAGGGCTATTGGTCTATTCTAGCAGATGGATGATAAAGACCAACCCAGCAAGTCCCAACCACTAGGATTGGCTAGGAAGTGCACAGGACACAGTGCCCCTCACTTAGGCATCAGGGCATGAGCATCCTTCTGCTCTCCCTCATATATCACGAGTCCTTTGAAGTTATAACCTCCAGCAAGGTACGCCTCAGCAGCCAGAGAGATCCCTTCAAGATCCAAACCTGATATGTCACCACTCCATCCAGAATGATTCCTGTAAGGCCCACCATGCTTTGACTCCTGCTCTTCTTTCTTCTCTGGTCTTGCACCAAACTGCCTCTCCCACCCTGTGCTCTCTGCTCTGGACACACCACCTGCTTCTCATCCCCTCACCCACCTTCAGATCCTAAGCCCAGAGCCCGCCCCCACCATCCCATGACCCAAGCACCCACCACCCTTCTCCTTCACAGCCCTTGTCATGGGTACAATTTTACATTTGGTCATGATAATTCTTTGATTAACATCTTTCTCCTGGGGGCGCCTGGGTGGCTCAGTCGTTAAGCGTCTGCCTTCGGCTCAGGTCATGATCTCCAGGTCCTGGGATCGAGCCCCGCATCAGGCTTCCTGCTCAGCGGGGAGTCTGCTTCTCCCTCTCCCTCTGCCTCTCCCCACTGCTCCTACTCTCTCTCTCTCTCTGTATCTCTCTGTCTCAAATAAATAAATTAAAAAAAAAAAAACAAACATCTTTCTCCTGAAGTGAGCTCCACGAATAGGAATCAGGTCTTACTGTTGCAACTCATTCCATCCTTGTACCCAGCACATTGCCCGGCATGTAGTGGGTCCTAAGGAGAGACTTGTTGAATGAATGAATGAATGAATGAATGAATGAATGAATGAATGAATGA
>NW_023270453.1:14552002-14628445 GCF_011800145.1 Mirounga leonina
TGAATGAATGAATGAATGAATGAATGAATGAATGAATGAATGAATGAATTGTAAAATAGATGAGTGCTGAGTAATTGATTATACCTAGAAATAAACAGAAAAGGATGGGGCCTAGCATAGAACAGGGCAGGAGAATCAGATGTCTGCGTTTTTCACAAATCGAAAAGCCGAGCAGAGACTAATTAATTTCTGTGTGTTCCAAACCCAGCACAGCATCTGGCAGGTAGAGGTAGGTCCCAATCAATGTCTGTCGAATTGAACGCTTGTCTCATTTCTGACAACCACTGAATCTTCTATAGCTTTCAAAAAAACTGACCAGTGCACTTTCCCAGATCAAAGGCAAGGTGCAGTGCAGCATATCCAGTGAAAATGGATTGAGCTCTTTTCCTAAAGATGTGTTCATTTAATGTTAAATGCTATTAGCCAAATAAATAAGGATTGAGGAAAAGGAAAAGCTTATCACCATGACATCAGTTTTTCCCCCTTAAAAAGTGCCATGGTGGCAAAGAAAGACCAAACACCAATTGTAGATTCACTTAGCACCTGCTGATTGCCAACAAGAGCCGATTAGTGACAGTTAAATACATTATCTATATTATTTATATGCACAATTCAATTACTTTTGGTTACAAGGACAATGGCGTGTTTTAGAGACAGAATCTGTATGTGCAGAGAACGGGGTCCTGTTCTGTAAGATCTGTTGGGGAAATGTCAGCAAAGTGTATGAAAAGAGCTCCTATTACTCCTTTTGAGTCCTCAGAGAACCAAGAAATATGTTTCCTTAAAAGCCATAATCATGGTGCACCACCAGAGTCCACACTGCCCTGTTCTACCTCAGACATTTGCAAATGCATTCAATTTTATGCCATTCACGTGGGCAGACATTTAGGAAAGAATGAGAGGAACATAAAGTACATATTATGCTCTTTATACATTGTGATGTTGGTCCCAATGACTTCAATGAAGGAATGAAGTGACAATATTTATATTTTACTTGCTTTCACTGTAATTCTGATTGTAAGTAATAAGGCCATTTTATTTTCACAAAATGAGGAAATTATGCAGAGCTTAAGAGACATCCGGGGATGAATCAGCCAGACTGTGGATCAACTAGAAATCTGGCCGACGTCGATTTACCCAAACCAACAGCATCTTACAAATAAGCCGAAGTTCAAGTCAGGAAGTATTTCTGCAGTAGTTTTATGCTTTGAGGGGGTAAATGTTAGGTTTATCTCAGTTGACTTTCACGTGTAGTCAGGAATAAGAACAACTTTTGTGTGAGAGGTTATATTATAAACTAAGAAAAAATGCCTCCCACATGGGTCATGTTTGGGATATTCAGGAACGAAAAGCAGTATGATTACCATCCATTAAGAGAAACTGGTAGAACTCTTTCCATCCACACTGAAAGTGGTCAAATCTGACCAGCTGTCCACAGAAGTCTTTCTTCTTTTGGTTCTTTAAAATGTTCCAGGAGAGGAGAAGGAAAAAGAAAAGTCAGAATTCCACCACAATGTTTTCAGATTCACCGAGATAGGAAAAGTCTTTGACAAGATGTAAAGGCAGAAGGCTTGAACCTGTCCTAACTTGGTAGAGTCTTTTTCTTATTGTTATTAATCACAAGACCAAAACCTTTGAAGTGATCTTCATTTTCTCCCCCCTTGGGGGGGCATTTATACAACCTCCCATGTCATGGAGGGTCTCCCTGGGGCCTGATCAGTTTCAGCAAAAAAATGTGAAGCCTGTGGCTTTGTTGTTATTGAGCGAGCCCATTGTATCCAAACCAAACCAGAAAACAACAAATCTGTGGTTGGGGGGAGGGGAGGGGATCCTTTTTAAAAGCAGAGAGGACTAGGTGGAGCTGGTCGTAATTAATCATTCTTATTTTTAAAGTGGCTTATTCAGGGCAAGTATACAAACCTTAAGGATGCATAGATCACTGAATGTGTGTAAGACTTGTAGAGAAATTTGAAAAGAGCATTTTCTAATGTGACTTCCAGTTGAATATTTAGATTTCTCAACAAAAGGGCCCGAACTCTGTCAGTTAGGTCCTCCATCAAGGAGCCCATCTTCCAGAGGAAAAAATAAAACAAGACAAAACCAGAGAGGGAGACAAACCATAACAGACTTTTAATCACAAGAAACAAACTGAGGGTTGCTGGAGGGGAGTGGGGTGGAGGGATGGGGTAACTGGGTGATGGGCATGAAAGAGGGCATGTGATGCAATGAGCACTGAGTATTATATGTGCCGATGAATCACTGAACCAATAATATATTATATGTTAATTAATTGAATTAAAATTGTTTTTTAAAAAAAGGAGCCCATCTTCCTCCAACAGCCAACTGACCAGCAGGGTGCTCTTGGGTTGAAGAACAGTTCTCCCAGGACGACATTGGACCTGCACCTGGAGATTGCCTCAAAAGGAGGTGTACACGCAGCGTCCTGGGGGGAGGTCTTTTGAGCCCTCTGCCATTGAAAGGTAGAATAAACGTGTATTTATTGCGCTGCCCCGAAATTCTTGCTCTGCTGTGTTGTTACCGTTTGTAGGCATCGACCCTCCAGCCCCTTCCCACTGCCTGCTTCCTACGGGCAGAGCACCTGGCTGAGACATCGCAGACTCGAGGAGGATCTATAGCTCATTTTATCCAAAATACGCAAACAGCTCACTTTTACTAGGATTTCTCTATGAAGTAAACTAATAAATTGTGCCTTTGGGTTACCTTTACAGGTATGAAAAATAAACTGGAGTACGAAGTCCATCTGTCCAGCTTCCACTGTCCATCACCTGTCAGTCATGTGTCTCCCTCTCTCTTTCTGTCTCTCTTTCTCTCTCTCTCTATCTCTGTCTCTATCTCTGACATCTCTGGTTAAATGAAATGAACACAATCAGTTGACTCTTCTGATGACTCCACTTACATTGGGGAATTCACCCCATATTGTATAAGCTGTTCATACTCATTCCCGCTTCCCCACACCTTCCCTCCTTCTTCAACTTGAAAAGTAAAATCAAAGGGGCGCCAGGGGGCCTCCATCCTTTAAGCGTCAGACTCTTAATCTCAGCTCAGGTCTTGATCTCAGGGCGGTGGGTTCAAGCCCCGCTCTGGGCTGTGTGCTGGGTGTGGAGTCTACTTAAAAAAGTAAATAAGTAAGAAGTAAAATCAGTTTTGGAAAGCAGCGGAAATGAGGTCGCCGAGGTCCCTCGGCCGGGAGAAAGGGCACGCGGCCCGGGACAGGCGGCGCTGGGGGAGACCGCACAGAAACGGGGGTGGGTGGCGAGTTTGCTTGAATTCCTCTCCTAAATGGGTCAGCGGCTCCCTCCTGGGGAGCGGAGGGGCGTCGCCATGGCAACGCTGATATTAATGCAGGTGGGCGCGCCCCAGGGTGGTCTGGGGAGAGCCGGCACCCTGCATCTCTCAGCTCGACGGTCTAGCAGGAAGGGGCGCCCTGTCCCCAGCCTCCGTGACCCCCCTGCCCCCCACTTCCAGGTTGAGAGGCGGTCATCGGCGTGAAGGGGCTGGTCATCAGGCCCTCTGAGGACAAGGGCGATTCTTCGTGCGTCTGAAATAATCAGCCCCTATACCTCCCTACGCCCCAAAATACGTTGGAGGAAACCTTGAAAAGGACGATTGTAAAAGAGATAAAGTAGCAGACTGTTCTGTCTGGCCGGAGGTCACAGAACAGGTGAAAATCAAGCTCCTGATAAGAGAGAGGGGGGACAACGGCAGTGAGAAGAAAGGAAGGGAGAGCATGCGGGCCGCGGCGGGTCCAGGCCAGGGAACCCCCGGCAAGGCCGAGCTCGCCCCGCAAAAGCTGCCCCGACACCTTCCGGTGGGAATGCGCGCTCCATCCTGCCCACTCGGGCCTCGGGGCTCAGACCCGGTTAAGGCCTCGAAACCTGAGCCCCGGTCGCGAACAGTAACATCCCAGTGTGGCTTTATGACTTCCAGGTGACGGCCTTCCCCAGACCCTGGCAAGGGGGGGATGCCCCTCGCGTCCCAGTCCTCACGTCCAGAGTGGGCTGGCAACCGGGACTAAAGCGCACAGACCTAAGACGCACTGTCGGGCAGCGGCACGGATCACTGAACTTCGGGAAGGTGTTCCGTGGCACCTCTTAGTCTGTCCTCCATGCCTTCCGTCCACCTCCGGGACACCACGAATCCCTCGCATCCATGGCTTCCTTGGGGCAAGCCCAGCTTTGCAGCTAAGAAGCCTGGGACCTTCGTAGGCATTTTGTACCCAAAGGGATCTTTAGTGTATTTATTTTTTAACTGATAAGTTATTTCTTTTCTTTTCTTTTTTTTTTTTTTTTAAAGATTTTATTTATTTATTTGACAAAGAGAGACATAATGAGAGCAGGAACACAAGCAGGGGGAGTGGGAGAGGGAGAAGCAGGCTTCCCGCCGAGCAGGTAGCCTGACGCAGGGCTCGATCCCAGGACCCTGGGATCATGACCTGAGCCGAAGGCAGACGCTTAACGACTGAGCCACCCAGGCGCCCCTGACAAGTTATTTCTAAGGAACTCTTGTCCTATAGCTTTCAAGTCTCAAAATTGGGTTCCGCGCAGGGCTTAGCGGCATCTGGCAGATAAACGGGTGGACAGCACCATCTAGTGGATTAAAGTCATAAGGCAACCTGAACCAAATCAAAAACTCGGAGAGAGGGAAACGGAGATGACACTCCAGGATATGTTATTTCATTATCAGTAGATTTCCCACTTCATTTCTCGGTAGTAGAGCTACTTTCTGTTACATCATCTCTATATACATCCTCTCCCCATAAAGGGGGGCTCAGAATGCAGCCCACTGTCAGTCATTAAGATGATATATCTCTAATCTTTTTTTAAATTAATACATTGGTTATAAAATTATATAGTAGCCAATTCTTATATTCCCTGTAATTACCACTGGGGGTGTGGGAGGCTAAGGAGCACATGTGGGCAGGCACGTGGGACATGGGGTCAGGAACTTACTGACTCGGCGGGAACCGGGGCAGTGACAATATGAGACTGGCGGGGCTGCATCTGAGGAAGCACATGGGCCAGCCGCCGAGTCTCAGAGCCACACTGACCTGCCTGGGGTGACTTCATTTCATTCAGTCATTTACCAAATAGCATGAATTATTTTCTATCGCTGAGCAAAAGATGTGATTCGTTCCCAAACATGAAAGCGCTCTGTAGGAGTTGAAAAGCTGCAACAATTTTATAACCCAGAGGGGAGTGCACAGTGAGCATGCTCTGAGCCGGTGGCTTCATCCGAAACCTTTTAGAGAAAGGACATCTCCAGGTGCCAAGGACCCCCAGTGACATCCTCATCCACAAGTGACTGCTCCCTCTTTGGATTTCCTTTCAACTTTGGAATCATAGGTACTCACATTAACTCTGCTGCACATTTTAGTTATTTTACCTACTTTCAATCTCGGTTGACAAACAGCCTAGGCTTATTTATTTTATTTTATTTTTTAGTTGAAAAAATAGAAAGATCTACAACAGTCTGAATATAACCTCACACAACAAAACTATACACTTAAAAATGGTTAAGAGGGTAAACTTTAGGTTATGTGTTGAAATTGAAAAGCACAATTAAAAAATTTGTGTACCTACTATATTCTGGAAACTTTAAAAGCATTATGAAAAAATATCTGGGAACAACAAAAAGATCCAATTTCAAGCAACAAAGTGAACTTGGCTTTTCTCCACCTCACCTACCTTGACATGCTCTTTGGGTTGGAAATATAGAACAACTACATTCAATGACCCTTGATTAATGCATCACAGGAATCTCAGAACTAAGCCGTGTGCCTTGCTGATCCACCTGTTTCTAGGGGCAATCTGGTGAGTTGGGCAGGGACTGTTTTCCAGAAGGAACCTAAACGTCTTTGCCGTGTCTCCCCAGATGTTCTGGAATTTTCATGGCCTCATGGTTGATCTCATGGCTGCCTCCTTCCCACCATTTGTGTCTTGGATCACCCCCAGCCACCACTCTGCACGACTCTCTACCACAGTGTCAAGCTTTCTTTACTGTCTTCACTGCGTTCAATCACAACTGCAATTATCTCTTTATTTGAACTTGAAGGGTGTCAGGCTGTCCATACTGGAATGCACGTTCCGTAAGAGTTGAGTTCCAGTCCGTCTTGGTCCCCACTGTGTCCTCACTCCCGGCAGACGATGCCTGGACCTTATACATTGCTGGAGGGGGTGCAAAATGTAAACCCTTATTGAAGGGAATCTGACCTCCCCCAAATGCAAATGCCTTTGTCCTTCGATCCAGCAATCCCATTTGTGGGCATTTATCCTTACAGATTCGATTGCACGTGTGTGCATAAAAGGAGTCACCATGACTTTGTTTGTATTCCAATAACAAAAAATTAGAAACAACCCATGCCTATCAGTAGAAAACAAGTTGAATAAACTATGGTACATATGGTAGTGGAATACTATACAGCTATAAAAAATACTGAAGAAGATATCTGTGTGCAGACATGGAGAGATCCAGGTACAAAACAGGATACATAGGGCGCTTCCTAACACATAAAGCAAGATTTATATATTTATATTTGTTTATAAATAAGAAACAAGTAAAAATGCCTACCAGTGGGGGAGCTTTCTCAGTTTGTATCTTTTTAATCTAATTTTGAACTCTTGAGTTGTGTAAATGTATTATGTATTTTTTTTAAGTGCCTATCTGGCACATGGCAGGTGCTCAGCTGA
Source organism: Mirounga leonina (assembly GCF_011800145.1). Classification (NCBI taxonomy): domain Eukaryota; kingdom Metazoa; phylum Chordata; class Mammalia; order Carnivora; family Phocidae; genus Mirounga; species Mirounga leonina. Next base: position 14,558,710 of record NW_023270453.1, read on the forward strand.
TATGTTGAAAGAAAGAACGGATTAATGATTAAGCCTATGAAGTTGGTAAGGGATGCAAAGGACTAGATAGGTGGAGGCTGCCATGGTAGCTCACTTTGCATAGCCTAGGGGGATGAGGGTCCCTTGTTACTCAATGTTCTGAAGAGCGTCCCTTTATGGTTACAGGGGTGCATCCGAGTCTACACCTCTGGGTAGGGATGGTACTTACGGTCAAGGAGCAGGGGATATTTATTGCCCCCGAACAGGGTGCACTAACTCATGGGGGCCGCAGTCTCTCACTCCTCACCTGTTTTCTCTGGGGGAAAAAGAAACTTCCAGGGTATTGGAACAGACCAGGAGGAGGAAACACCTTGGTGGCAAAGTTGGGACAGTGTAAGGAGTGAGGAAAACAGAGACGTGTGGTTTTTCTTGGGGGTCCTGAGCGTCCTGGGAGCCAGCAGTTCGCACAGCAACAAGGACACCCACTGCTGTCGACATTTTTCAGAGCCTCCCCCCACATGCCCACTCACACCCCACTCCCCAAGGTTTTCTGCTTTGGGCTAAGGACGGAGCTTTTGAAGGTAACAACAATCCCATGTTTTTTCCAGGTTTGCAAGCATGAAAATGTAGTTTGTTATATTTATTGTAAACTGATCAAACTCACATCATGACAGCTTGGAAGAAACACATGACAAATGACAAATGACTTGACATTGTATCTTCAGAAAATGAAAGATACCTGTGGGCTTGGGTGAAAACCGACCTTCTATTAAAGATGCGTGTTTGAGACCCGTTTCAAAATCTTATCAGTAATCCTGGTAAGATGGAAAGCCTTCCTTGGGTTCTTGCCTCCAATGTTCATTGACAGAATCAGATTTAGAATGAGCTTGGAAGCAAAGCAAGAATATGGATGTAAAAAGATGGCAGAGGGAGAGATGGTTCTTGAAATTACAGTTCTTGAAATCTTAATTATTCTTTTTTTTTTTAAGCTTTTATTTATTTAGGGCGCCTGGGTGGCTCAGTTGGTTAAGTGGCTGCCTTCGACTCAGGTCATGATCGCAGGGTCCTGGTATCCAGCCCCACATCGGGCTCCCTGCTCAGCTACAAGCCCGCTTCTCCCTCTCCCTCTGCCTCTTCTCCCCCTGCTTGTGCTCTCTCCTTCTCTCTCTCTCTGCCAAACAAATAAATAAATAAAAGCTTAAAAAAAGATTTTATTTATTTATTTGCCAGAGAGAGAGAGAGACAGAAAGAGCCCAAGCAGGGGGAGCAGAAGCCGAGGGAGAAGCAAGCTCCCTGCTGAGCAAGAAGCCCGATGCAGAACTCGAACCCAGGATCCTGGGATCATGACCTGAGCCAAAGGCAGACGTTTAACCAACTGAGTCACTCAGGCATCCCCAAAATCTTAATTATTCTAATAGAGCATATTTAACTTAAAAACATCCCTTTCTATTGTAAGTAATTATCTTGTCCACAGCTAAAAGAAATTACCACAATCAATAAAAATATTTCCCATAGCTATTTCCAGTCTATCATTTTCAGATGCTTCAGCCGTGTCTTCACAAGAGCCTATGAGAGGCATTATCATCTCCCTTTTACTAAAGGCCCAGGGCATAGTATTAACAAAAACTCAGTCTTTTAGCACCAAATCTTCCGCACTTTCCACCACACCACACGCACAACCTCAAAATGGTACCTCTGTGTGGTCACTGCCGTCTACCTTCTCATTACACTCACTCACTGTAAAGGCCACTGGTGTCCGTATTTTGAACTTTGAACTTGACCAGACACTGCTCTGGGCAGTGGGAAGAAGGAAGTGGAAAGTGACGAGCTTTCTGCTGTTCTTTCCGTTTGTACGAAGCTGTGACTATGGGTGCCCTTGCACAGAGCACACACTTACTGAGCCAATCGGTGTCCCAGGGCCAGAGACCATCCCTACCTCACGGGCCACCGTGCACACGGTCTGGAACAGAGGTAGATGCCAAAGAAATAAATGAACTCCCATGATTCCCCAGATGATTTGGGAACGAGGCAATAGAAAGTTGGTGGCAGTTATACAAAGTGTGGGGAAGAAGGAAGACCTAAAGAAGTAGATTTTTTTTTTTTAAGATTTTATTTATTTATTTGACAGAGACACAGCGAGAGAGGGAACACAAGCAGGGGGAGTGGGAGAGGGAGGAGCAGGCTTCCCATGGAGCAAGGAGCCCGATGTGGGGCTCGATCCCAGGACCCTGGGATCACGACCTGAGCCGAAGGCAGACGCTTAACGACTGAGCCACCCAGGCGCCCCAAGAGGTAGATTTTTGACAGCATCTCGACTCTGTTATTGATTTATACCCTAACTCTTCCCTCACCCCCTTATAACACTATCTCTTTTTAAAAGTAGATTCCAAGGAGATGGCAATTCATTCATTTACCTTTCAAGACACCTTCATACATATGCTGTTTGGGCTGAGACTTAGGTTCAGAGAGATGAAATGGTTTGCCCATAGCCATACAGATGGTGAGCAGCTCAGCAAGAGAGTCCCAACATTTTTTGACTCAACCCAATGTTCATTGCATTACTTCTCCCAGGGGCTCTTGAGACAAAACCTTAGAATCTCCTGGAAGCAGGGGGTGAGAAAGCAGATGGCCCCGTCTAAAGATCCTGTTATTAGGTAAGTGGAAAGCTGATTTCTACCAGGGGTCCCCTCGACCCACACTGTGGGCAGGATAAAATGCAGGACCGGAAGTTTATTAAGTACCGCTACTCACTGCCCGGACGGCAGGTCATTTCACACTGTTTGGCTAATGGCAAGTGACAGGTTTGTGTCTGGCTGGTGATATAGCAATTAAGTGAGATAAGATGACAAAAAAGGCAGGAAGCTAATGATGTGTTGCCTTGTTGAGCAGAGCTTGCCACGCCTCATTAGATTTAACAGAGCTATCGAGACAGAGTAATTATCAGAGACAGTAAAACTGTTGTATTAAAAGATAATTTTTAAAAAGCCAGTATCAAAGACAAATAATTAAGTGCTTAATAGGGCACTCGCTAGCTGCTGGGTCCAGCGATCAGACTCTGAGAGGTTGCAGAGGGGGCCCTTCTGCTCGGTGGGACCTCATGCTATGTCATTATTTTGGACCACATTCTCTTTTGTTTAAGTTTTTTATTGTGGTCAGTTATACGTGACGTAAAATTTACCATCTTAACTATTTTTATGCGTTCAGTTCTGTGGCATTAGTTATATTATTCACATCATTTTATAAGCATCACTGCCATCCATCTCCAGGACTTTTTCATCGCCCAAAACTGAAACTCTGTCCCCGTTAAATAAGAAGTCCTCATTCCCTCTGCCCACAGCCCCTAACAACCCCCCTTCTGCTTTCTGTGCCTATGACTTGGACTACTTCAGATTCCTCCTACAGGCAGAATTCTACTGTATTTGTATTTTTTGTGACTAGCTTCTTTCACTTCGTATGTCCTGGAGGTTCATCCATGGGGTAGCATGCATGAGAATTTCCCTCCTTTTTGAGGCTCAATAATATTCCATTGTATGTATATATCACATTTTGCTTGCCCATTTATCTGGTGATGGACATTTGGGTTGCTTTCACAATTTGCCTACGGTGAATAACGCTGCTGTGAACAGGGGCGCACAAATACCTCTCCAAGACTCTGCTTTCTCTTCTCCTGGGTGTATATCCAGAACTGGAATCGCAGGATCGTGTGGTAATTCAATTTTCAATTTTTTTCAGGAGCCACCATACTATTTTCCACAGTGACTGTATCACCTTACATTTCTGCCAATAGTACACAAGGGTTCCAATTTCTCCATATCCCCACCAACTCTTTTTTTGTCCTGGAATTTCTTTGTTGGTTGGTTTTGTTTTGTTTCATTTTGCATAATAACCATCCTCATGGGTGTGAGGTGGTTGGGCCATACCCTTTTGAACACACTCCAGTGGGATCTAAGTTAAGGAATCCACATGGAAAAAAATCAAGGTCATCCTTCATAAACTATATTAAAGGAACTTTATTTCTGTTTAATTCATATTTATTGGTCTCCTGATTAGGTGGGAGTAAAGATGTGCATCTATGTCAAGAAGCGCTTGGTCCCAGGAAAGAAATTAGTTTAGGGAGATCAAAACATCTCTGAGGAGTTGTGTTTATGACACAGGGAGCTACCATCCCCTCTGAAGCATTTCATGAAGCAGAAATGCCACCGAGTTGGGTTGGCCTATGAAGCCCTGCTTATGAGTAGCTATCCAATGGAATAAGTCTATTCCCTTCTGTTCTCTGTCTTTCTCCCTCTTCCCTTCCTCACCACCTGATCCTCTCTCTCATTCCCTCTACCACTGTACGTGTCCAAGTCTTCCGGGCGCCATTCCCGGTCCAGGCACTGCTGGACCCTGGAGGTGCCTGAAGTGAGGGGACTCCTCGCTCTTTCCAGGGGTCTGTGTCTTCACCCACCCCACTTCCAGTAGCCACTGTATCAGTAGGGACGAGACTTGACCCTTGTCACCATCAGCCCGGGCTTATGCCCCCATGCAGCATTTCCCACACTCTTCCCAGCCCATCCTCTTCCTTCCAGTAGGTTCTCACTGTTCCTGAGAAAGCCTTTGCTATGTGTTGCCCCAACTTCTAGTGCTTTCTCCACCTCCTGGGCCTCCTCCAAGTATATTTTTAGAACTCTGGCTTCAACTGCTTCAGTGCCTCCAATCAGCCCTCTTCCAACTTCCTGTAGACTGAATCAGGGTCTACTTTACAATTGAACTGTCCACTCCACTCATCGGTTCCTTATTCTGTTGGTGAGAATCCCAGCCACAAATGCAAGTGAACAGGTGACAGGATCAGGCACCCCACATCACTTCCTCAGTCCTTCCCCGGGTGCCAGACACTCAGGAGGTGACTGGAAAAGACATGAATTAAGTGGACGTGAAGTTTCTACAACATCATTTCTACAGGATGACCTTGATTGTTTTATGTGGATCCCAGTATGCATTTGGAATCTATTTTTTTATCTATTATGATATTTTATTTAAATTCAATTAATAACATATAATGTATTATTGGTTTCAGAGGTAGAGGTCAGTGATTCATCAATTTTATATAATACCCAGTGCTCATTACATCACATGCCCTCCTTAATGCCCATCACTCAGTTACCCCATCCTTCACCCACCTCCCCTCCAGCAATCCTCAGTTTGTTTCCTATGATTAATAGTTCCTTACGGTTTGTGTCCCTCTCTGATTTCTTCCCATTCAGTTTTCCCTCCCTTCCCTTACGATCCTCTGTTTTGTTTCTTAAATTCCATATACGACTGAGATCATATGATAATTGTCTTTCTCTGATTGGCTTATTTTGTTTAGCATAATACCCTCTAGTTCCATCCACGTCATTGCAAATGGCAAGATTTCATTCTTTTTGATGGCTGAGTAATATTCCCTTGTATATATCTCCCACATCTTCTTTATCCATCATCTGCTGGTGGACATCTGGGCTCTTCCCATAGTTTAGCCATTGTGGACATTGCTGCTATAAACATTGAGGTGCACGTGCCCCTTCGGATCACTTCCTCTGTATCTGTGGGATAAATACCCAGTGGTGCAATTGCTAGGTCGTAGGGTAGCTCTATTTTCAATTTTTTGAGGAACCTCCATACTGTTTTCCAGAGTGGCTGCACCAGCTTGCATTCCCACCAACAGTGTAGGAGGGTTCCCCTTTCTCCGCATCCTCACCAACATCTGTCATTTCCTGACTTGTTAATTTTAGCCATTCTGACTGGTGTGAGGTGGTAGCTCATTGAGGTGTTGATCTGTATTTCCCTGATGTCGAGTGATGTTGAGCACTTTTTCATGTGTCTGTTGGCCATTTGGATGTCTTCTTTGCAGAAATGTCTGTTCAAGTCTTCTGCCTATTTCTTGATTGGATTATTTGTTCTTTGGGTGTTGAGTTTGATAAGTTCTTCATAGATTTTGGATACTAGCCCTTTGTCTGATATGTCCTTTACAAATATCTTCTCCCATTCTGTCGGTTGTCTTTTGGTTTTGTTGACTGTTTCCTCTGCTGTGCAAAAGCTTTTTATCTTTGAAGTCCCAAGAGTTTATCTTTGCTTTTGTGTCCCTTGCCTTTGGAGACATGTCTAGCAAGAAGTTGCTGGGGCCGAGGTCACAGTGGAATCCATTTTTAAAAATACAGTCTAAAATGACTATTTGGCTAGATTAACATGATTAATTTTGTGGGTAGTGGAAAAAGAAAGAGGAACCTTCTTGGCATAGATTATAAATCACATGACTTTATACAGGACAGATTATTTCATTAAATCTTTTTGTAGTTACTCAATTTCTGCCAATAGTCTTCCTGGAGACATTTTATACACTTAACTTCAGTCGAATTTTTTAAAATTTTATTTAATTATTTGAGAGACGGAGAGAGAGCACAGAGAGGGAGAGGGAGAAGCAGACTCCCCACTGAGCAGAGAGCCTGACGTGGGGCTCGATCCCAGGACCCCGAGATCATGACCCAAGCCGAGGGCAGATGCTTAACTGACTGAGCCACCCAGGTGCCCCTTAACTTCAGTCAAATTTCAAAACTGGTGAATAGGAAGGGAGAAAAAGGAAAACAAGCGTGTCTTAAAATGGTCCGGTTTGAGAGCTCAGTTGTAGAGCGAAAGAGGGTTTGTAGCATTTTTATTTGTTTGCTTGGTAATGAGAGAAAGAAGAAACATAAACATTTTCCCAAAAGACATGCAATTTTAAAAAGGATATTCACAATCTTGTACACATTTATTTTACAAAAGGGTTTTCCTGAGACCAATAAATGCGGCACGTTAACTTTGTACCAAATGGGGCACAAAGAGATCCTTAGTCCCGAGGACACAGAATTTCCCCATCTCCCCAGACTGGGAGCAATTCTGATCCACAAAGTGGACAGTTTGGAAATGTGGGTATTTTTTTAAACCTAGGCGCTCACTAGTTCAAATGAAAACCTTAGTGCTGTTCCAGTAACCCAGCTCCCATCTGCTAAGGAAGTGGATGAAAAGAACTCATAGGCTGTCAGCAAGTCAAGCGTATGAATTACTGTCTCAGCAGAGAGTCCTCTCCTGTTGAGAGTCATGGTCTCCTTTGAAAATAGGATAAAAACCCTGAAATTTCTTCCTAGGTATAAAAAAAAAGTGACAGGGAGAGACATACACGTGAAGTCTTTTAAACCCCATTACAAGGACTCAAAACCATTTTATTGTTCAGGACACAATGCACAAACCCCTAGTTAAGAAATACTAATCTAGAAATATCCTGAAAATAAGGAGTAAAGGAATCCATATTTAATTTTGTTGTTGAACGTTTTCCAGGAGTTGAATATAAGTAGGGAAGAGTAAGATTTTATTGAAAACAAAATGGACTCATTTGAATGTATTTATTCTAGGACCCGCATGCTGAATTCTCATCTTTAGGTGGATAAAAATAATTCGGTTTCCAAAGCAGAACCAGTGAGGAGAGTGTCTAGCTCGTAAACATTGAAGAGGCAAGGGAGCTCCTCCAAATTCAACATGTTATGCTTAATGTTTTGGAAATAGCAGCTTGAAAGACCGGAAGCACTAGGGCTAAAAATGTAACTTCAGAAAACGACCCTCTCCATCCATCATCTTGACTCTTTGAGACAAGGAAAGGAGGGTAACATTTTCCACGTGGGAAAGCCATAAAAGATGATGATTCAGCAGATAGGGCTTTCAAGAGCTATGTTTTATTGGCGACTCATACACAGTTTGCCCGATAAGTTTTCCCCTTTTGCAAATTATAACATCATGAAAGAAGTATTTTATTCCACTGCACAGATAAGTTGCAAATTGTAAGTATGTTTCAGTGTATGCCCTTTGTCCTATGGGACATGCAACCAGAAATCAGGAAACGTTAGCACCTCAGAGCCCTGTGCACCCACCTCTTCCCTTTCAATGAATGAGGATGCCCAGGTAAAAGGACCTGTTCAGGGTCACACAACACTTACCGTCAGGGCTGAGAATCGAGCTCAGAGCAGCCCATACTTTCTACATCATTTTCACAGCCACACTGGACCTCGTCCAGCAGCAGTGCATTTTCGATACTCAATTTATGGGTTTCAAAGAGTCCATTTCCTGGTTGCCTCAGTCTACCCACATACAGAATGAGAGCCCAGGCAATGACCATGGTCACAGCATGAGGTTAAGGCGTACAAAGATACTGTTGATACTTCCTGGGAAACATTTTCTTTTTTAATTGTTGATGAGAAGTCATCTGACCGGCTTTCTGGTGGACCACTGCCACGGTTGATGTCAAAGTCTGATTTGGAAGAAGAAAGGCCCATGAACGCAGGCTCTCTGACACTGGATTAAGTTTGAAAGCCCGAGGAGATAGGATCTGTAGGTAATTATTCTTGGTCATATCAGGCAGCTGGGGGGTCTTAATCATTTGAAATTAGCCCTTGAAGAAATCAGGAGGGAGAGAAAGAAGGAAGGAGAGGAAGCTGTCAGAAACGAGGAAGGGGAAGGTATGGTGTTCCCACAATGTCATGAACTTGAGAAAACCAGGGTTTGTGTTAGGGGGTGGAAGGAATCTCTTTTCTCCCTCCTGTTCGATAATGCAGCCCGAATTTCTGCACCTGAGTTTTCAAATCTGTCCCCGAGCTGCGGCAGGCCCTCAGCGGAGCAATGTGGACAGGCTGCCCTATTACAGAACACAGTCCTAAAGGATGACTCAGCTGGGAGCTACTGGTGAAAGGCGAGGACACCTTAGCTTCTGGTAGCACAGGAAATTATTATGATACAAATTAGGCTGAGCTATCATTTGTTGGAAAACTTCTTGAAGAATGACCAGCTCTGGTCCACATCCTTTGTCCTGGCTGGCTTTTCATTTGTGCTTGTGGAGAAATGGGTTTCCTGAGGAGATATCATCTCTGCCTCCCGGGAGGAACCTATATTGACTAAGACTAAAGAAGCAAATAGTATCAGATAACCTACTAAAATAAAGCGGGCAAAGTCATTATGCTTTTACTCTATTGATCCAGTGCCTGGCTACATGGGGGAAAAAACAACTTACATTGTTGAAGCTGGAAATCTCTAAGGTTACAACAACATGTTAAAAAGTGGTGCATTTATCTGCCTTAAGAACAAGACACTGTATCAAGCAGTCCTGGGATATGCTGAACACCAAAGAAACAATGAGAGGCTTGTAGGGATGGTATCCTGTGTGTGTGTGTGTGTGTGTGTTTTAAAAATTGTTGGATATGCTTTCTGAATACGTAAAAATACACCAAAAATTGAAGTATCATTGACATACGACACCATATTAGTTTCAGATGTGCAGCATAACGATTCGCTGTTCATATATATTACGAAATGATCAGCACAGTAAGTCTAGTTAATACCCATCACCATGCATCGTTAGAGAATTTTATTCTTGTGGTGAGAACTTTTAAGATTTTTTTAGCAACTTCCAGATAAATACGGAATCCGTCACTATAGCCACCACCTTGTACATTATATTCTGTGACATTTATTTTATAACTGGAAATTTTGGCTCCCTTCACCCATTTTTCCCATTCCTACCCCCTCTGGCAACCGTCATTCTGTTCTATGTATTTATGAACTTGTTTTTTGTTTGTTTGTTTGTTTGTTTTGCTTTGGGTTTTGGTGGGGTTTTTTTCTTCAGATTCTACATCTAAGTGAAATCATGTGGATTTATCTTTCTCAGCCTGACTTATTTCACTTAGCATAAAGCCCTCAAGGTCCATCCATGTTGTTGCAAGATTTCATTCTTTTTTATGGCTAAATAATATTCTGTTATATACATATATACCACATCTTCTTTATCCATTCATTCACCGATGGACACATGTTGTTTTCCCCATATCTTGGCTACTGTAAAAAATGCTGCAGTGAATAGGCAGGTGCATACATCTTTCTGAATTAGTGTTTTTATTTTCTTCAGATAAATACCCAGATGTGAAATGGCTGGATCACATGATAGTTCTATTTTTAATTCTTTGAGGAACCTCCACACTGTTTTCCACAGTGGCTGCACCAGTCTGCATTCCCACCAACATTCTACAAGGGTTCTAACTCCTCTGTAGCCTCGCCGACACTTCCTGTTTCCTATCTTTTTGATAACTGCCATTCTAACAGGTGTGGGATGATCTCTCATTGTGGTTTTGATTCACATTTCCCTGATGACTAGTGATGATGGGCATTTGTTCATATCCGTTGGCCACTGCATGTCTTTTTTAGAGGAATATCTATTTAAGTCCTTAGCCCAGTTTTAATTGGGATATTAGGGTTGTTTTTGTTTTTGTTTTTTTGTCATTGAGTTGTAGGAGTTCTTTATATATTTTGGAGATGAACACCTCACCTGGTTTACAAATACTTTTTTCCCATCTGTAGGTTGTCTTTTCACTCTCTTGATTGTTTCCTTTGGTGTAAAGAAGATTTTTGATTTGATGTCGTTCACTTGTCTAGCCAACAGCGGCCAACAGAAGGGCTGGAATGTTGCTTTGGGGGTGCAGAGATCCAGTCTCGGGAGCAGTATACCACGGGCTGTCCAGAGAGCCCTGCTTTCTGTAGGACTGCAGCTCCAGGGAGGAGGCAGGCACAGTCTGATCCTCGCTGATGTATCCGGCAGGTCCAGATGGACCCACGGCAGCCCATTTCCCACGCGCGAAGCTCTCTCCCGCTGGGAAGAGAAGAGGGTGTGTTCTGTCCACCACAGACTCTGATTCCACCTTTAGTGAGCATCTGAGGTGCAAGATGTCTGTCTGCTGCTATGGAGCATCACCGCATTCAAAGAGAAAACATGACTTGTGCCACCAGAGAACTGATAATCTAGTGAACCGTTCATAGACCATGCAGTGGGATCATGAATGAGCATCTTCTTGCTCAAGGTAGAAGCCCCATGCTGGGTGCAGGGAAGACAAGCAGCCTTCCTTCAGGGAGCTGACAATATCATGAACCAAGGATAGACATAAATAAGGTCAATGGGTAACTTCTCAGTCAGAGAAAATACCGATTCAAGCCAAACAGAAACGTTAAGTCTTGGTCCAACATGAGCAAAACTGTTGATACACTTCGGAAATATATTCCTTTATTGAATAAACAGCTCAGAGACGTGGTGTCCTTCTTACCAACAGGGCTGCACCATGAACACCCGTGTGGATGGTCCCAGGATGAGAGTCAGCAGGAAGTCCTTGTGGGGTCAAACCAAGTCTGCACCTGCCCACAGGCCGAAGGCCCAGCTGCTCTCCTAGCTTTCTACTTCTCTGTCTGCTGCCCATGGGGTGGTGGCCAGGGACAAGGGGGCAGGAAATTTGGTGGGGATGGGGGAGTGCTTTGATATTTTTCAGGATGAAAGAAATTCTTACTGGTAATACAAATCAATCACATAGGGGAGAGAGGGCACAACCCTCGGGGAGTTAATTTCTTTCTTTCTTTCTTTCCTTCCTTCTTTCCTTCCTCCCCTCCTTCCTTTTCTTCCTTCCTTTCCTTTCCTTTTTTCTTCTTTCCTTCCTTCCTTCTTTCCACTCTTTTCTTTTCCTTTTTTCCTTTTTTTCCCCTTTCCTTTTCTAACTTTCCTTTGCTGTATCAACTTCCCAATCTATTTTTCCAAGCATTTAATAAAGTCTTTTGAGACACAAGCAGGTCAGGGACTTAAGGAAGCCTATGCTAGCCCCACTTAGCGCATTTCCCTCGCAGACATCCACTTCCAACCCAACCATCTGCTGTTCTGTGAGCCCCAGCATTTACAGCCTCTCCCTTTCTCCTCCTCATCAGGCCGGGCTTTCATGCCATGGAACCCAGCTTTGTCTTCCCTCCCTCCTGCCTGAAGAAGCAAGAGGGTAGAGTTAATTTCTAATCATTGTACCATTTCCTTCCATTTCAGATGTCACGACAGAGTTCATCTGGAAAAGATTTCAGTGGTATCTGATCAATCATTTGCCACATATTCTTTCTCTATAGAACAAAAATCACTTCCTGACTCTTCTCATTCGGAGACCCTTTTGGATGGACTTAATGATCATAATTCAGTGGAACAGTGTATATTAAGCCACTGGCATTCAGTCCCATTTTTAAAAAGCTGGCTTTTATCCACAACTTGGGAAGTCATATTTTTGACCTAGAAAAAAATCACAGGACTGAGAACGAGAGATGTGGTCGCTGGCTCACAAGAGTAATCAGATCTATTCATCCTTGTCCAGCAGGAAGGCTCGGTCTGCAAGGAGGAAATCATCCCCCTCAATTCAGGACTCCAAGTCTAGGGTCCTTTACTGTCGGACTTTCTGGAGCATCAGTTTCTCCATTCACATCACCCACCAGCTGGGGGATTCAAGACCCTTGACAAGGAGTCAGCTTCTGAATTAATCTTTTCCTTTGCCGGAATCCTAAAAAGCTCAAGTCCCAGCCTTCTGCCATCCGAGCTGCATCATCCTGTGCCATTTCCACCCTTAATCCTAATACAAACCTCACTGGTAGCTCCCACCACTTGGGAACACGTTTGCAAACAGCCCAAACCTCTGTGGAACTCGTAACAACCTCATAGACCATTGTTCTGTGGCCCCCTAAAAGTATGGGGTGTCCCCAGGAATACAAACTGGAGCTCTTACTTACACATCGGGGTGCTGGAGGCGCCTACAGCTGGGAGTGCCAGGAAGATGACCCAGACGGGTCCAACGGTACCCTGTTGTTGCAGTCAAGGGTAAGGACATGCAAGATGCACATGGGGAGACCGGGAGGAGGGTCCTCAGGGCTAGATTTCTTGGGAAATGTCCTCTGCCCCGTCCACCCAGGCAGGAGACAGGTACGCAGGACGGGGAGCCTGGCAGGTCTTAGAGCACAGACATACCATGTGGACAGTGGGGTCTAGGGGGTGTGTGGGGCGCTATTTGATGCTCAAGGGTGCCCATGCCTGTGCTAGACAGTAGACACAGGTTTCTAAAAGGGATTTCGGACATCCTCCTCTATCTAGCTCTGTCACTGGCTGAGTCAGGAAACAGATGTTTGAGGTGAAGGGACCAGATCATGGAGGTGGCAGTGGGAATGTCTGCCATAGAGGGCTGCTGCAGGAGTGAATGAATCCCAAAATGTTGGGGAGACCTGGGACCCCACAAGGAGGGCGTCGACCTCACCAGTGCAAATTGATCCAGCCCTTCTGCGAAGCAACTTGCATTGCAAATGTTCAAATTGTTTCTTCCCCCATCCCAGTCACCCCCCTCTGGGAATGTGTACTAAGCACAAATAGATTCAGTTATTTATGACTTTTTTTCTTAAAGGAAATAATCTAAGTGACCAACTAACTACAGGGAACATAGTTCAATAAATTATGGCAAGTTGCCATTTTGAAAGGTATAAAAACATTTTCACATAATTTTTAGTGACATGGGGGGAAAAAAACCCTAATATGAAGAAAATAGCACCCTTCTGGCAAACAAAGCATGATGCCAATTATGGACTTAAAAGAGAAGGTTGGAAGGAAGTATAGCACAAACTTTCCAATATTCCATAACCTGTGGTTTGTAGCAATTATAAGGGATTTCTTCCTGTTAGATTCTCAATTCTTTTATAATTTTTATAGAAATTTTTAGAATTTCTATAAATTACTTTTATAAATGAAAAACAGGATGTTTGGGGCACCTGGGAGGCTCAGCTGTTTAAGTGACTGCCTTTGGCTTAGGTCATGACCCTGGAGTCCCGGGATGGAGTCCCAGGATGGAGTACAGCATCGGGCTCCCTGCTCAGCGGGAAGTCTGCTTCTCCCTCTGACCCTCCCCTTTCTTGTGTTCTCTCTCTCTCTCATCTCTCTCTCAAATAAATAAATAAAATCTTTAAAAAAAAAGAAAGAAAAGAAAAACAGGATATTTAAGCCTGCTCCATCATATCATCACTATCAACTTCATCAAAACTTATAATTTATAAACATGACTTTGTATTACTAAGGAACATTTTTTTTTTTAATCAAATTAACGCACAAGGGCTGCAGTGTAGACCAGGCAAGGTGTGTGGAACCACAGTCTGTCAGCAGGCTTAGGTCTGGAGCAACTCAAACCATCCCCTCTCTCGTGACACTGGATCTGAGCCCTTGGCGTCAACAACGTAGCTTTATGCGTAGTCCAGAGGAAAAATGCTCAGGGATCTTATTAGTTATTTACACTACTTAAATTATAATATGACTGCAGTGTGAATGGCATAACTTCCTCCTCTTGTATTTAAAATCAAAATAAATTTATAAATTAGCCATCAAGAAACCTGTAAAATGATCCAGAAAGCCAGTTCATCATTGCTGACCCTGAGCATGTTATTAATCTTCTCTCAAGTTCAGTTTCTGTCTTGCCCAAAGGATCGGAATAATAGTGCTGGCTTTTTTCTTTCTTTCTTTCTTTTTTTGGGGGTGATGTTAAATGACATAATGAGTGTAGACTTGCTAAGTGTTGGGCGTGGTCATTGTTCCTTACTCTTCTAGAGACCAGCAAACCCATGGGAGAAAAGACTGTGTCAGGAGTTACCTCTTCCCTGTGGCTGTGAGTCAATCATGGAGCTGAGATGCTCGACTGGATAAACTCCTCTCATCACTCACACTGTTGTCCTATTTTTAACCAAAATGATGTTCTGTGTCCAGAGGGAAACTCAAGCCATCTTCCTCCTTTAACCGGGTGCTCCTGGGCCCTGCTTTCGGAATTAATAGTTTAGCTTCTTTGCTCTTTGTACAGAAGTTCCCATGGAGATTGTATGTTGTTATTCATCCAGGAATGTTCAAAAAGGGAATTGGGGAAATGCAGAGGTGACGTGAACAACTTTACATAAAACATGTCAGGAGCTTCCTCATAATTATGTCGAGGCTGTGAGTTCTGGAGAATACAGTTGCCATACCTACACTGAGCACCTGCTTTGTACCGAGTCCTTTGCTCAGTTTAGTGGAAAATAAAAGTACACGGAGCTCAAGGGTCAGAAGGGGTTTTTCCAGCATTTTTTAAAAGGCTGCAAGCCCATGTAAGCACAACAAAAACAGGTAAGTAGACCACTGGAAAAGGAGAAAAGAAGATGTGTGCTAAGGACAAAAGAAGGGGAAAAACAGAAAAAGCCAGAAATTATGCACTGTATTTGAGACTTTGGAGCTTTAAAAGTGTTTTTCAAACTAATTCCTCAGTTTGGTGTCCACTCAAACTTGTGAGTTAAGTTGAGCAAGAACCTCCAGGATTCCCATGACGGGGGGGGGGGGGGGGCAGAGAGATGACATCATCTGACCACGCTAGCCACACACCCTTCCTCACGTGCACAAGGACTTGGGGTTGTGGGTAACTTTGGACGTGCATTCATCCTCAGTGCAGAGACTACTTACTTAGTCCAGGGCCTTGCAGATTTATTCTTTCCTCCTTCTGATCACGAGGCCCCTGGCCACAACCCCGTTACACGCGATCCTCGGACAGGCTGAGGAATATTCAAGCTTAGCTCCCTCGTGGCACGTACGGGAGCAGCGCTGTAGGTCTTGGACTTGGCATCGTTCAATCCAGACATCAGCTGGGATAGGAGGAATCACCCAGAACCCTGGAAACGCCCTGGGTCCCCGTGATCAAGACACGTTCTACTCCGTGAATAAAGCTGACAAAGGAGTGAAGGAAGTCCAGACTTCTGAATGAAACATTTCACTTACAAAGCTGCTAAGAACGAAGGTCTTCCAGAAGCCATTTGCACAATCCCCCACTCATGCAGGAAACGGTTCCTCTCTAAACGCACAGAATCACGTTGGTGTATTGTGTTGGGGCTTGCACCGATTCATAAACACCTGAAACTGGAAGAAAATAATCAAAAGCAACTCTGACTTGAAGCCAGGACTCTCAACTTCCAATCTGCTTCACTAGAGCCAGATGCCAACTCGAAGGGAAAGAGAGGAAGGAGTTTCTGAACGTCTCTGGGGCTGAGCAGGAGGTTTTGCCCTCTCGGGCTGAAAGGACATGGAGGTCAGGGCTACCCCACAGATTTCTTGCTCGGCTTATCAAAATCCTGAGGCAGCACCTGCTCATTTACATCCCAAAGCTTCCCAGCACCGCACCTCCTTTGTACTAACTACTTGCCACGGTCCCGAAGATTTGCTTTAAAGTCACAGATGGGCAATTGCGTTGTGCGTGCATTCATTTATCTGCTCCACAAATATTTACGGGGTTCCTGATCCACGCCAAGCATTGTTCGAGGTGCTGGGTATGTAATAAGGAAGCAGGCCAGATCATTCTGCGTTGTGATTTAATGAGCTGGAGTGTGTTGTCCTGTGGGGAAGCTCTTCAGAGCAGGCTGGTGTTGGGGTGGGGAGGGGGGGTCTTGCTAAGCCAGTTTCCCTTGTTCTGTTGCTCTGGGAGCCCCCACCAGGCCCCGTGGCTGCAGAATCTACCTCGCTCTGGAGCATTCTGTGGCACAGCTGCCTACCACCTCCCACCTTCCAAAGAAGGAGTCCGCAGAAACTCGTTCATGGGATACACCCGTTACCCTTTAGATTTGGGCAGCATGGTGGCTCTTCCCAACAGTTTAATAAACAGCACCCCGTCTCATTTTCTCATCCAGATTCAGGAGCTGAAGTGTGTCCATCTCTCATTCTCCTGCTGTACGAGGCTAAGGGGCTAACCCCCCACATCTTCACCTAAACATATCCCATGAGGGAGTCTAGCCCGAGTCCCTAAAAGTTGTCCTCTTGGCCTCTACCTGCCCATCCCAAATGGCTATCCCAAGACTAGCATTTCCTTGTGTCTCCTCTGTGTCCCCTGTCAGCACAGGAACCGTGGAAGCATAGGGGGGAGAAAAATAGAAAGTTGAGGATTTGGAACACTGTCAGTATGCAATTCTGCAGGTAAATGCTGACCCTTACACCTGCTGTGTTGAGCTTATTAGTAGGGATGAGAGGAGTAGGAATAATTCGGATGATCCATCAAGCACACGAGGCAAAAGACTGTCTCCTCTCCCCCAACCCTCTAAGAGCCCAGTAGTGTGTACAGTACCTAATACCAAGAGAAATCCTTTTGATATTCAGAGGTCGATAAGAGTCCCTGGGGAAAGAGCTTGTCGTTAAGGACAAGAGCTGAGTTTGACTCCAGAGTGATTATTTAAGTTAGAATAGAGACTAATAGAAGAGAGAATAAATGGATTTATGATATGGGCCACGAGGGCCTTCATTCATTCAGAAACTTTAATGAATACCTTCCAGGTGCCAGGGACTCTGTGTTATGATCTAAATGTTTGTATTCCCCCCCACCGTCAAATTCATATGTTGAATCCTACCCCCCAATGTGATGGTATTAGGAGGTGGGGCCTTTAGGAGGAGATTAAGCTCATGAGGGTGGACCCTTATAAAAGAGGCTCCAGAGAACTCCATGCCCTTCTGCCACATGAGGATGCAGCGAGAATGTGGCCATCCGTGAGCCAGGAAGCAACCCTCACTGGACCCCAAGCCCGCTGGTGCTTTGATCTTAGACTGCCAGGCTCCAGAACTGAGAGAGATAAATGCTTGTTGTTTGTAAGCCCCCAAGTCTGTGGTAGTTTTGTTTTATCAGCCCCAGTAGATGAAGACACTATGGTAGGCGTAAGCCATGCAAAGAATCATAAAATATAAACCTCCCCTCGGGGCCTTGCAATCCCGCTTGGGTTCTAGAGAAGGGGGTCTGTGATGGAAAACCAAGCAAATATTGAAAGAGCTCTTTCAATAAAGCGACTTAAACTATTGAAAGCACAAGACCTCCTTGTTAGAGCAGACGTGTGGCAGGGTATGCAGGAAGATGGGAAGGGTGCATTTGGAGTAAATCATAGGGTGGAGAAGCCATTACCTAAGCAGAGGGGGAGCAGGTCTGGACTGCACGCTTGTTGGGAGCCAAGGCCACTCATAGGCGGCTTCGGGGAGGAAAAATGTCATTGGACAAAGGGCTGTGTCACCAGCAAGTGTGAGACCCTCTCTTTGGGATTTCTAGAGCTAGTGGGGGAGGATTGAGAGGCAAGGCTGTTCTGTTTTGGGGATCCTGCATTACTTTTGGCCACCACTGGTGTGTCAAAAGCAGGGTGACTTCTTTCCTTTCCTTGGAAATCTGAGAGCAAACCAGAAAGAGCATGTGTAAAAAAGAAATGAGTGTTTTAATCAAAGAAATCATAAAACAAAGTGATCTTCCTCATCTAACGATGTGAAAACTATTACCATCCACTGTCACCACTCGATGTAAGTAACTGTAAATGATAAGCCATTCACATTCACTTGGGGCATTTGGATGCAAAGGAGAGTGGATTTCTAGGTTAGTTAAAATTAGGGTTAGACACATGTAACAGAAAACCACAGGTAATGGTTGTTTCAGCAAGGCGGAAATTTGCTTCTGTGTCATATAACTCTGCAGACAGGCAGTACAGGGCTGCTACAGTGGTCTTTGGAGACCCATGCTCTGATCTTTCCACTCTGACAGTTTCAGTGCATGCATGGGTTTCATTTCCAAGGGCACTTCATGGCCCAAAATAGCTGCCGGAGCTCCAGCCATCACATCCTTGAGGAAGGAAGCAGAAAGAAGTATGACAGTGATGCCAAAAGGTCTCTTTCCAGTAGCCTATGCCCTTTAAGAAAACTTCATGGGAATCCCGTACAACATTTTCACTTACATCTGATCAACCACAACTTAGTTGTGTGGTCCTTTCAAACTGTCAGGAAATGTAATATTCAGTGCCCAGGTCAAAATAGAGGCTTGGTGCTTCAGAAGGGAGCATGGATGGCTGTTGGGTAGTAACTGGCCTCCTGTTCTCCCTTGTCTTTCTATCTCCAGAGCCTGCTGCCCCCTAACCATCCAATCTCACTCACTGGGCCCTTACTCCCTAATTGCCCCTGGAAATTGTACACCATGAAAGTCACACTCCTACAATAAAGCACACCAGGCCCTAGACACTCAGATTAGATTGAGATTTAAGAAAAACTTCTAGAACACATACCATCTGCCAAGCACTATGTTAAGTACCTTCACGAACTTTGTTCCCAAGGATATGGCCTGCAGTTCGTGAGGCCACACAACTCATCAAACATTCTCTTACTCTGGGACGGCTGCCATCTTTATCCTTGGCACATAGGAGCTACTAGAGAAGGTCGGATGCTGGGAATATTTGCATCTACCCTCCTCCTTGTCCTTTTCCTTCCTTCTCACTCTCTCTCCTTCAGAGAAGCAGAGGAGAAGAAGATATCTGATTTGGGGTTGACTAAGCATTTCAGCTTTCCAACTGGGCCGTAATACTTTCACTGAGGCATTGAAATCTGTGCGGTAACCAGAGCCCACCGCAAAACTGCAAGATAGTCTTTTTCCTCTTGGGGTTTCCACCTGTTGCCCCTGCTTTCCTGGTTCCGTGCATGTTTGCTCTGAGAGCTGACTAATCAGCCAAATATGTCGTGGAGATGTTTCTAAGCAGAACTGGCTCTTTCTCTCCAATTACCTTGTGCCTGATCCCCAGTGAGAAGCTCGGATAAGGGGGACACAGAGGTCTCTCATGTGGTGTCTTAAGTGGACCTTCCAGCTTTTCCACTCTGCGGGATCTGATCAGGCTTTTAGAAGCAGAAATCTAATTCCATTTAGATTCCTATCAGGACAACATTGCCCTGCCTTCCAGTATTCAAGCTTTAGACAAAATATGGTTGCTGAGACTTCTCCCATAACTTTTCCAAAATGCCATCTTTCTGCAAATGAATAAACTGTGTTGGCCGCCTTTTCAAAATTTTGAGTTCTCCATGGGAATAATTAGTAATAATTGTTTGGTGGGTCCTTGTTATTCCAAGCAACACTTGTGCATACCAGAATAAGGGGAAAGAATATACAAGAAAGAATAGAGAGCCAAAGAACAGAAAAACATAGGAATGGTGAGTCCATCTGTGTAGATGCAGCTCAGGGGAGCTGTTAAGATGTATATTAAATCGAGCCTTTTCCAAATGGAAAACACGCGCATCTCAAGATGTTTAACTGCACTGTGGAGAGCATACTCTGCAGAGACTCATCACACCTCAGACGATTGATACACAACTTTAAAATGATCTTCCCTAGGGGCGCCTGGGTGGCTCAGATGGTTAAGCGTCTGCCTTCGGCTCAGGTCATGATCTCCAGGTCCTGGGATCGAGCCCCACATCGGGCTCCCAGCTCAGCAGAGAGCCTGCTTCTCCCTCTCACTCTGCCTCTTCCCCTGCTTGTGCTCTCTCTCTCTCAAGAGAATGAATAAAATCTTTAAAAAAAAATAAAAAAATAAAATGATCTTCCCTATTTGCCACCTTGGGTAAGACTGGGCTGAAGGTCACGGTCTTCAGAAAACACTTCTGTGTTGGATTTCTTTCTGAGTTATCCCCCCCACCCCACCTCTGCCACCCCACACACAACCTTGGGGGAGGAGACGGGGAGCCAGCTCTCCGACCCTGCGGTTCCTCGGGTCCCTCTGTCACAACACACAGCTTCCCTCCCATAGAGAAGATAAGGTAGCGCATGGAGCCAGCCCAGAACTGGGGAGTCAGGGAATTTGAGTTCTGACACCAGCCACGTCTTGGTGCCCGAGGTTTCTGTAAACGAGGAAACAGGTGCACACCACCCCTTGGGTCTTTTCCAGCTCTGGGGTTCTGCTTTTGCTCCCTCCTGTCTGAAATTCTGCAGGGAGGAGGTCACATCTTTGCCTGAAGTTCCCCTACCCCGTCTCAGGGTTCACGGCAAATGCTCCCAGGAGGGGTGGCATCTTAATGCATTTTGGGTAGCTTACACTTCAGAGGGAATTATTGTTGGCAGTGTGATTAAATAAAGCTGTAAACTTCAATTTGAGTCTTTTTTTTTTTTTTTACGATTTTATTCATTTGAGAGAGAGACAGAGAGAGCACGAGCGAGGAGGAGAAGGGAAGCAGGTCCCCTGCTGAGGAAGGAGGTGGATCCGAGACTCCATCCCAGAACCCCGGGATCACAACCTGAGCCAAAGGCAAACGCTCAACCAACTGAGCCACCCAAGCGCCCCTCAATTTGAGTCTTATCATTGATAATATAGAAGACTTTGCATAGGACAGATAATTTGTAATCTTCCTCAAAGTGAGGGTTCTCCTTCAAACCATTGTTTGGGTGCTTTGCAGAGCACTCAGCAGCCTAGTTGTTGCAGAAATGGTGAAGGATAATTACCAACTCTACCTTGTTTTCTCTGATTTGGGGTTTGGTTCTTACGCAGATTGATTTCAAAGTAAACTTGTGAAGATTAATCTCCTCCACTAAGCCTCAGTTAGGAAACAAGATTATGGCATTGGCAGCCAAAGGAACAGCTGTGTTTTTTTGGGGGGGGAAAGTGTCACAAGTTGCTACATAATTGAAAATCCTCCCATTTGGGCCTTGTTAGGTTTTCTGTGGAATCTCGAAACTTCGCTTGGGAGGGAGCCATCTGATTTTTTTTCTGTGGTCCTCTCAAGCTTCAAAATACTTCGAAGGAAGGTATTTTTCAGGGTTTCCATCAGCAAAGGGCATGCAGTTCTGAGAATCTTGTGCTGTGAGGACAGACAGAAGCATGGGCAGTCTGCCAATAGATTTGTGCTGTTTGCCTTTTTAACTCTGGGCCTTGGAAAGTCTGACGGTGTCGGCAGCTCACTGGCTTGCTAAGAATCTGTCCCTTTGCCTATTTGAAATGCTTCTCTCTGGCTGGTGAGGCTTGAAGCTCGCAGTTTCTTGCTTCCCTGGTTAGTATCTGTTGCGTTTAAATCAACTCGGGAAACAAAAAACACACAATCCTGGAAGAGGATGTCTGAAAAGGACGTCTCGCCCCTGGCTTGGGAATTAAATGTAAATACTTTATGTGCCCCGTGGCTTTGGGGAAGTCACATCACCTGTTTGCATGTCAGTTTCAGCCTTTGTTAAATAATGATGCAAATATCTGTCTTGTAGGCTTGTTGTGAAGTTTAGAGGTAATATCTGTCCAAAGTACACAAATGTAACCTTGTTTAAATTGTCCCTCCACGGCTGGACACTTGAGTTGTTTGGGGGTGATTGGCTATTATAGATAATATTAGACTGAACTGTCTGGTGGCAGAGAGATTCTTCAATCCAAAGGTACCAGGGTCACCTGAGGTCCTGTCTGTTCTGGGCCCCTCAGAGCTTCACCTTCTGCAGGAATCAGCAGAGTATCCTCCTTTGTTTATGGTGTGCAGGGGACATGGGAGAGGAAATGGTGACTGCAGAGGAAAAACCCAGTTGCAAAAAAGGCGTAAGTCCAGAGTCTTTATGTAACAAGTAACCAGCTTGCTTAACTGCCAGGCAGGCTTCGCTTCAGTAGCTCGGGTCAGTTACAGCAGGACCTTGGCTCTTGATGTCCTCCTTGTGTAACTAGGATGCTACTTCAACAGCAACATCACCCCACCCACCTGTGGTTTCCTAATACTGTCTGTGGTTTTTCTAAATCTTTTTTTTTTTTAGGTAATCTCAAAACCCAACTTGGGGCTCTAACTCAGGACCCCAAGATCAAGAGTTGCAAGCTCTATTGACTGAGCCAGCCCAGAGCCCCTGTAATCTGTGTTTTTTTGTTTGTTTTTAAAGATTTTATTTATTTATTTGAGAGAGAGCACAAGCAGGGGGAGCGGCAGGCAGAGGGAAAAGCAGGCTTCCCGCTGAGCAGGGATCCCAATGCGGGACTCCATCCCAGGACCCTGGGATCATGACCTGAGCCGAAGGCAGACGCTTAACTGACTGAGCCACCCAGGCGCCCCAGTAATCTGTGTTTTTTAATTGCCCTCCTTTGTTGCATGTCTCACTTGGTCAGCGTTTTCTCTTTCTTCTCTGTGTATTTTCCCATATTTACTTTGTCTATATGTGTATGTTTTTCTGGGTCCTTCTTTTGTTCTACTACTGATCCAAAATATAAAATTAAAACCCTTTTAAAATTATTTTAAGTTGGTACAGTCACTATGGAAAACAGGTTGGGCAGTCCTCAGACAATTACAAATAGACCTATCATGTGATCCAACAATTCCATTTCTGGGACCATATCCAAAAAAAACAACATGAACTGGAGAAGATATCTGTCCCCCTCCACCCCCCCCCCATGTTCACTGCCCCATCATTTACAACAGCCAACACATGGAAGCAACCCAAGTGTCCACTGATGGGTGAATGGATAAAGAAGTTGTGGTAAATATATATACAATGGAGTATTATTCAGCCACAGAAAATGAGGAAATCCTCACATTTGCAACAACTTGGACGGACCTTGAAGGCATTACGCTAAGTGAAATAAATCAGACAGAGAAAGACAAATACGGCATGATCTCACTTATATATAGAATCTAAAACAAAACAAAACAAAACTCATAGAAAAGAGATCAGCCCTGTGGTTACCAGAGGCGAGTGGTGGGAGTGGGAAGGAGAAATTGGAAGAAGGTGATTGAAAGGTACAAACTTCCAGTAATAAGATAAATAAGTTCACAGGATGAAATGTGCAATGTGATGACCACAGCTTACACTGTTGTGTGATATATGGGGACGATAAGCGAGGAGATCCTATGAGTTCTCATCAGAAGGAAAAATTATTTTCTTTGTTCTTTTCTTTTTATTGTATCCATACAAGAAGATGGACGTGAGCTGAACCTCCTGTAGAGATCATTTCACAACATATGTAAATCAAACCATCATGCTGAGTGCCTTCAAATTCTGCAGTGATCATTTCTCAATAAAACTGGAAAACAATATTTTTTTTCTAGTTAAAGATGGCAGGTGGACCTCATGCATTTGTCTCCATGCTCTCCTAAAACCTCCAGAAGCAACCCAAAAGGGGTTATGTGCTAAGAAGGAGTAAATCCACACAGAAAAGAAGAACTGAGGAGGGAAGTAATGGAGGAAATTTGCAAGCTGGAAAGAGGTAGAAAGAGATACAGATTCTAGAAAGATGAATTCTAAGCTTGCAATAAGGGAAGCCGACAAGCAGAACCCAGAAGATTCAGGAATATGCCACACTGATATTTCTAGAATAGCACTGAAAATGGGGTTGAGCACAAGAGGATTAGGTGAGAGTCTGTTTAAGAAGCAGCTGGGACCCTGATTTCCACTCACTCCTTCCCCACCTAATGGAAGACTAGAAAGCGAGGTCCACATTCCACAAGCCCCGTCTACGCAGAGAGAGCTCCCTGTTGGCCTTTTAATGCTCCAGTCTTAAAAATGGGCAGATAGCAAAGGATCACCAGACATCTGTGGAAAGCTTTCATCCTAAGAGAGAGCCTGCAATAGACTGAATGTTCACTGTCCCTTTGCCCCTTCCCCCAAGTTCATAAATTGAAACCTAACCCTCAGTGCGATGGTATTTGGGGTAGGTCTTTGGGTGGGAGGTGATCAGGTCATGAGAGTGGAGGCCCCATTGATGGATTGGTGTCCTTACAAAAGAGACCCTGGAGAGCTCCCCACCCCTTCCTCCATGTGAAGACACAGTGAGAAGGCTATGAACCAGGAAGTGGGTTTTTGCCAGGCACCAAATCTGCTAGTGCTTTGATCTTGGACTTCTAGCCTCCAGAACTATGAGAAATAAACTTGGGTTGTTTATAAGCCATCCAGTCTATGGCATTTTTTGTTACAGCAACCCAAATGGACCAAGACAGAGACCAAATCATACAGAAAATAGAAACTTAGAGGATCCTAAATAGAGAGAACAAAACTTTAAGAGACATTTATTAGTATATGGAGAGAAATAAAATAATATATCAACCCTTGGAAGCAGTGCTTGGAAATTATGATGACCAGAAGCAACTCAGTAGACGTGTTGAACACTAAAATTGAAAGGACACACAAAGCAAAAGAAAATTGGAACAAAAAGATAAGGTAACTGGAAGATGGGTCTGGGATATCCAGACATACACATGGTAGGCAGGAAAAAAATGCTCAGGGACACAATTCAAAGAGTTTTCCAGAACAGATGAAAATGAGTTGCCAGATTGAAAGGGGCTGTTGAGTTATTAGCACTATGGGTGAAAATGGACCCCCCGCTAGGGTACGTCATTGTGATGTTTCAGAACACTGGGACAATAGAAAGAAGAGTCTCTGAGAATCTTGCACAGAAAGAAAATGGTCTCCTACAGCTACGTTGTATCAGAATGGCACAGACTTCTTAAAACAACACTAGCACCTGAGATTCAAGTGGAGAAAGAGCTTCAAATTTCGGAAAGGGAATGAATTTCAATCTAGACATCTACACCCAGGTAAGCAGTCATTTACATATGAGGCAGATTAAAAAGGGGTTCTAGTCAAGCAGACCTGCCGTGTATCCTTTTTAAGGGAGTTTCGTAAACCAGGTGAAGAGGCGAGTCCAATGAGAGGTGAAGGGGAGCACGCGAGGATGGGGAAGGAAGACCCCACGTGACCATCGTCTTGGGGACCTGCACATCATGGGACTACGCTCAAGGAAACTAAACACACACCGAAACAAACCCCAGCTCTCAGTCACTCCAGGGGAAACCAGCATGCAGGAAAGGAAAGAGAATCCGTTTGCTACTTGTCTCAGCAATGAATGGCATTTCCATGATCACAATAAGGTAAACAAAGTTAAATAAAAGTATGGTATAACCACATTGGGAAGATGAAGGATGGAAATGTGTGTGTGTGTGTGTGTGTGTGTGATAGAGACAGAGAGAGACAGGATACGCAATACTAAATTTCCAGAGTGAGAAGCCAATAAAGCAAAATCTGAAAGATCAAGAAGCAGCATTATAAGCATTTTACTAGGAATATGACATTAAGAGAAACAGTTAAAAACAGTTGAAAGTAATTGTGTCTATGGAGTAGGAGGCTCTTCAAATTATTTGCATGTATAACGTTAATAAAAATGAAAAAGAAAAAATAAAAATGAAAGGAGAAAAGCAGCCAAGAGAGAAATATTAGTTGCAATTCTTCCCAAGTAAAACTCTTTCTTTAACAACAAAGGTGCATTTTACCTATATAGATGATGTCAATGTTCTTCCAATTAAAAAAACAATAAAATGCACCCATTTCCATTTCATGTTGGTGTGCAACCTCCACCACAATCGGGAGACAGATGAAGGGACATTCCCATCATCAGCCCAGTCCTCTTTTGTGTCGGGCTCCTTTCTAGCACACTTCAGTTTCAACCATGTTGTGTCCGTCTGCGTCCTGTTCCTTTTATCACCGAACAGTATTCTGTTGTGAGGAATATACCACAATTTGTTTATCTGAGATGAAAGTTTTTCACAGAACTCAGGACAGTGAAATTGTTTTACTCCTGCGGTCTCTTGGTTTCGAGCTCCTTCTTCCCATCAGCAGACTCTCTCCGCGGTCAATTACCAAAACGGGAACCAGGATCTGACAGCGAAGTGAAATTCTTCTGGGGAATCTGGCTCAGTTGCTTAGCAACGCATAGAATAACAGTATTAGTTTAGGGGATTCTGAACA
This sequence comes from Mirounga leonina, assembly GCF_011800145.1. Classification (NCBI taxonomy): domain Eukaryota; kingdom Metazoa; phylum Chordata; class Mammalia; order Carnivora; family Phocidae; genus Mirounga; species Mirounga leonina. The sequence goes on from NW_023270453.1 coordinate 14,585,067, forward strand.
AAAAGGTAATCATCTTTTATTCCCAGATAGAATGAAGACAATGTTATTCCAAGTAAAGTGGGGAAAAAGTAAAAACCACGAAAAAGGGGAGGGAAACACATCTAGTAAATAAAAGCCTAATGATGCCTCCCGCACTTGCACCACAGAGTCCCCCTAAAGGTTCTGCTTAAGACCAGAGAAACTCATTTCTCTTAAATACCAGGGTGTGAGGCACTGGTGTGCAAAATTTTTAGAAGGCACACACACACACAAAATGATGCCAGAAAGAATTATAATTCATGGCCGAAGTAAAGAGAAACACATTGACCTTTATTGGCGTTACGACTTCAAGGAATCAATTTGAGGCGAATGGGAAATGTTGAGCGTGTATACCCTTCCAAACAAAGGATTCCTCTAGACCTTACTCTTCCACTCCCAGTAGGGTAGTGAGTAACTGCTTCCCATGGTAAAGGTGAGGACTTGGGTTTGCTCACCTGATTCCTTCATCTCAGAAAGAATGCTCTCCAGTTTGCAGGGGATGGTGCTAATATTAAGTTTGGTTTGTTGTTGTTGTTGTTGTTTGTTTTTTGTTTTTTTAACTTCCTCAGGAGTTTTGCCAACTTGGTACAACTACTTCCTTCTCATTATCTGTGTCCCTTTCCCCCCCACCCCCACGATATAATCCAGCAGAAATGGCTCTGCTAAGAATCGTGGATTTAATGAGCAGAATATCCCCCAGCCATTTCACGCAAAGTACTTAATAATCAATCAGAGATCGGTTTCACTTAGTTTTACAGGGTTGAGAGGGAGACAAAAACCCTTCACCATCATTTTTGGCTCTCCCTGGAGCTGTTCCCTCCTTACCTTCTAATGACAGATTTCTTGGTTTAAATCATGCCCCAAGGGGAACTGTACGAAACTCTGGTCGTGCAGTTTTCTGTCAGTGCCTAGGCATCTGGTAAAAGACAGCTTTGCAGTCTCATTTATTTTAGGGGCGAAACTGACTACCAAATAATTGGGTTCATGTTCCCCCTTTCCTTGGGGTGGCAAGGATCTGTCCTCCTGAAAACATGTTTCATTGCAGCCTTCGAAAGGAAAGGAGCTAGGGGAACACATCTTCCAAAGCTGCTATCTTTTTATTTTCAGTCTAATTAAAAATGCTCCAGTCTCTTCTGGTTCTGAGTTGTAAGAGACATCCACTTGTGTTTTGAATTGCGTGTGCTGTGCGAGCGTACGGGGCAAATAAACAGGAAGGCAGGCTCTGCCGGAGAGCTTTGCAAAACCAGCACACATCCTGGGGCCCCACACAAATAATGAAGATCTCACTGCTACACAGCTCTGGAGCTGGGGAGTGATAGCTTGTGAGTTACAAGTGCCCTCTGTGGTTCCCTCCCCATTGTGACATTTTGTGCTGTGGTTTCTGCTCTGGGGAGATGTATCAGTTAGCAGAATAGACCTGATGGAAAAGTATGGCTTTGCACATTAACAGATTCTTGTTCACAAAGTGCCACATTTACAGCAAGTTACTGAAATTGATTCTCCTTTGGGCTACAAGGCAGAGACTCCCAAAGAATGTGTCTCCATATTATAAAATATATAAAACGAGAGGCAGATCTTGTTAATTTTTAACTTAGTGTTCTCATGGGGTCCGTGCTTGTTGAAAGGCTTCGAATTAGAGCAGTGTTCTCTAAAATTGACATTTGGGGTCAGCAGGAGCCCTAAGATTTCTGTTGGGTTCCATCTCTTCTTTATCTTTCTGAGTTCTTTTGTTTTTGGTTTTGTTTTTTTTCTCCACTGCGGTGGGTTTCTAGTGAGAGGATAAGAAACTAACAGGGATAAGAAAAAGACATGCTCCAAAAAAAAAAAGAAAAGAAAGAAAAAAGAAAAAGACACGCTCTCTGTGCATTTCCACGGATGACGTGGAAACTCATGAAATGCCACACGGTTGACTTTCCCCAGACATAAAGCAATGATCACACAGAGCAATAGGATACAGTGACATTTGTTGGGGCTGCTGATTATCAAATCAAGTTATTGCTCAAATATTAGTTGAGGATTTCTTGTGTGTGAGGCACCAAATACACCCATTCATGGGCCTTAAGAAATTTCAGGTAGAGAAAATTTCTTTTGAACAGTGATTCTCAAAGAACCTTGAAGGTCCTCCAAGAAGAGTTTTTTAGCAGGAGGAGATCCGGGGAAATGAAGGCATATGGGACTTGCAGAGTAGTTCAGGTGTTGTCAGGGATCCAGCCAGGGATCTGGCCAGGGATCCGGCCAGAGCAGGGATCTGGACCGGATGGAGCAGGAAAGCCAGGCCTTCTTTTTTTTTTTTTTCTTTAGCGGTAGAGAAAGTAGAAATGCTTCCATAGTGGTGTTTTGGTTTTGTTTTGTTTTGTTTTTAAGATTTTATTTATTTATTTGAGAGAGAGATCGAAAGAGAGAGAGAGAGAACATGAGCGGGGTGAGGGGCAGAGGGAGAAGCAGACTCCCCGCTGAGCAGGGAGCCCGACATGGGGCTCAATCCTGGGACCCTGGGATCATGACCTGAGCCAAAGGCAGACGCTTAACTGACTGAGTCACCCAGGCGCCCCTTCCATACTGGTTTTGAGGATTTAGTGCAAAGCTAGTAGAAAAATCGATGGACTCGTGGACCTACTGTTATCAAACATCTGATCTGCAATGAGCCTTAAATATTGTCAATGATGATTATTTAAAAAATGGAATTAGAGCTTGGAGGCAAAGCAAAAGCAGAAAATAAGCAATAGTATCAGGAAGCTGTGGGATGTGGAAAGGGGAGGGTAAATGCCCGGGATCTGGGGGTTGCACCCCAGCCTGTCAGGGAGGGTGGCTGAGGACTTGAGGGGCAGGGAAGCCGACGGAGTCAGGTCACTGTACAGACTTTCCCCCGAGTGGAGGGAGAGGGGGTGGATGGTTCTCCATCCTTAGCCAAGCCTGGCTGAGCATGCTCAGATGTGTCCTCAGCATCTCCTATGGGTGGTATCTGAGCAATTTCGGGTCTCTGCACCCATGACCACCCAGGGAGCATAGGTTCTTCCTATCTTAGGCCTGACACAGGAAGTGGCTTCTCATGCAAGGACTGGTTCAGAGCAGAGCCGGGACCACAACCCAGATATCTTAACCCTTCTGCTACCCTACTCTGTACCTTACCCGATTGTGCTCGGAGATCTGGGAAGGCTCCCGCCAAAAACCACATCCCAGGGACCCATGTGGCTCTGGATTCGGGCAGACCAACTTTGGGGATGTTCAAGAGCAGGCTTCTCCACCTTGTCACTGTTGGTATTTGGGGCAGGAGTCTTTGTTGTCAGGGGCCGTCCCGTGCACTGTAGGATGTTCAGCAACGTCCCTGACCTCCACTCAACCACAAGCCAGTAGCACCCCTGAAGTTGTGACAGCAAAACGTATCTCCAGACATCGCTCAAAAAAACCTCTGAGGAGACAAATCACCCTTGGTTGAAAACCACTCCTCTGGTGGGTCCGTAAATATGGTGGCAGTTCTTCCCACTCTGAGTGACAAGTGTCACCAAACAAGGGTGATGCCAAGCAGGGAGCATGAAAGAAGGCTGGGTCTGGCATCATGGTGCCCAACTTGGGGAGCCGAGCCTTGTAGAGGGGAGCAAGGTGCTGTTGGACAGAGAACCCTGAAAACCAGCCATCCAGCGCTGGCTCTCATGCTTGTTAGTCGTGGGTGGCCATGGAAAAATCACTTCCCCTCCGTCTTTCCACCTGGTTCCTCGTGTCTAAGGAATTGTAGTAATTTCTAATTTTTAAATATGTGTCACTCAGTGTTCCCCAGAGAAACAGAACCGCCGTATCTGTGTCTGTCTATGCAATTTCTTATTTACATATATTTTTTGTATATCTATATATTCCTCAAATTAATAGGTATAGGTACGGTTATCGATGTAGACGTATAGACATGTTGGCACAGACATAGATGCAGATATGGATATAGCCACAGATCTAGAAGAGGAGATTTACTATAAGGGATTAGATCACACAGTTCCCAAGGCTGACAAGTCCCATACCTGCCATCCTCCAGCTGGAGACACTACGAAGCCGGTGATATAGTCAGTCCAGGTCCGAAGGTCCAAGCGAGAACCAGGAGCACCAATGGCCAAGGGCGGGAGAAGACAATGTCACATGGAACAAGAGAACAAATTCGCCCTTCCTCCATCTTTTTGGTTTACTCAGGCCCTGAATGGATTAGAGATTCCCACCTGCAATAGGGAACGGGTCTTCTTCACCCAGCCTATGGATGGAAATGCTCACAGACACGTGCAGAAATAATCTTCTACCAGCTCTCGGGACAGCCCTTCTCCCCATCCACTTGACACAGAAGGTCAACAGTCACAGCATCCCAGTGTTAGCCCACCTAGCCTCCAGGTGCCAGGAAGGGGAAAGGCAACCACATCCTGTGGATCTTCATCATCCGTGGGGCTACAGTCCAGAGCGTGCACTGGGGGACGGGGTATGTGCACGTGGGAGGCAAGGGGTGAGCGGGCGCTCCGTACAGGGGACTTGTCTGCCCCTTTCCTCCCCCTCCCTCCTCTTTCATTCCTGAAGAGGTGAGGCAGCTAGCTGGGAGGGGCAGGCAGAGAGAGAACATGGGGTTTCAGAGTGCCGGTGTGGTTTTTATGTGTTGTGCAGTAGGATGATGCAAAGATCCAGACATTTTACCCATCCCAAAATTCTATCTTGGAATGCACCCCCCCTCCCCGCCCACACACACACAGAGTTCCAGTAATTAGTCGGCACAAAGTAATTAGTCCATGATGGCAAAGAATTCCTCCTTTGGGGTAGCTGTGTTTAGGGGAAGCGCCCTGCCTTTCACGCAGCTGCATTTTGGCGTCAGATCATGGGAGAGGAACATCATTGCAGACACTTCCTCTTTCCTGTAAAGACTTTATTCAAATAGAAAGAGTGCTGCAGCTGATAGTGAAAAAAGACAGAGGCAAATTACTTGGCCAATGAAGATGGCCTAATATGGAGGCACAGAGACCTATTTCAAACACGGATTAGTAAAAACCAAACAAGGGAAGTCGAGCTTTGAGGGCACTCATTTGCAACACGAAGGACCTTATTTCCCCTCTCCTACGCCGAGGACGGCTAATGCTGCTTTGATCAGAGCGCAGCCTGAGTGGCCGGAACTAACAATGTTTGCAGAAGCGATTAGCTGAGAATTAAGGGCGACATCTGGTCACATGGGAGGTGTAGTGAGCGGGCTCACATCCGATGAACCTTCATCTATTCGGTGCACCTCCATGTAATTTGTAAATCAACCGTATTGATCCTGCCAAGAGGAAGTCTATGGGGGAAAAAAAAAAGATGTGCTTGGTGTTCCTGGAAATGCTTTTATTTTGGGGGGAAAGCAGAGCATATCCTTTGAATAGGAATAAGCAAGCTAAAGCTGCGGAGAACATTTGTATGCAGCACTATGATGTTCAGAGGAAAGCATGGCCCCCCTCAAAGGCGTATATTCTTGAGAGGGCATATCTGTCGATTTTCAGTAGGGACAATCCTAAGGTCTTAGTGGATAACCAGGCCATAAAATCGCAACGTATTTATAGATATTCTTACATAAAATCAATTAGCAAGCACTTTTGACTCCGAAGCAAAAGCCTTGAGGTACCCACCTATGTCAAAACTTGAAGGAAGAAATTAATACAGATCGTCCACTTAAAATGGGGTTATGTCCCAATGGACCCATCATAAGTGGAAAATGCTTTTAATACATCTGACCTACCAAGCATCACAGCTTACTTAGCCTGGCCTGCCTTAAACATGCCCACAACACTCCCATCAGCTGACAGGTAGGTAAGACACCTCACACGAAGCCTATTTGGTCATCAGGGGTTGACTGTCCCGTGTCATGTGTTGAGGATGGCCCTGAAAGGGAAGAACAGAACGGTGATGGGTGCAGATGGTTGTTGGGATGGGTCGTCCGCCCTCGTGATTGCTGCCTGGGATCTGCGGTTCACTGCCCAGCATCCGAGAGAGAGGACTGACCACACATTGCTAGCCCAGGACAAGATCCACATTCCAAATTCCAAGTATGGTTTCTACTTGAATACATATCATTTTGCACCATCATAATGTTGAAAAATCATTATGTTGAACCCATCCTAAGTCAGCGAATTTCTATAAACCAACCAAAGTCACCCCTTACTAAGACATGTATTTTTGTGCTTGACTAGAAAGAATTCGATGCTCAACTCTAAATTTTGTCTTCCCGAACACTACCCTTGGGGACTGATGTGAGTCTCACAAGCTACCCTTCTTGGTGTCTTCAGTTATTCCTGCTATTTCCAACATCCTGGTTTTCAAATCCTGTCTCCTCATTTGTTGGCTGTGTGACCATGGAAGCTGCTAGACCTCTCTGGGCTTCTGTTTGTTCATCTATAAAATGGGGTAATAATCCCGACCTGAGATACGGAACAACTAGTTTGTGCCATGCCCTTGATAATGTTGGTTTCAGTCTCCGTTTTACTCTCCTCCTCCAACTCCTGCATCCCTGGTCTGCGCTGCAACCCATCATGGAAAAACTCCTGTAACCGCTGATGCATGTTTTACTTCTCTGCTAGCCACAAGACCCCAAAAATGTTAATACGTATGATGCAGCCTTAAGCGGCGGACAACTCAAGATTCTCTAGGGACATTTCTGAATAGGAACCATGTCGCTGATGAACTCCACAGTCCACTAGATGAGAGCATTTTACATTTAGATGATAATTGTTCTTACTCCCCCACACAAAAGAATGGGGTTATAGGAATTTGGAGGTCCAGAGTGAATTTTCTCTCATCACTGCCTCTGTGCAAATTTATCCACAGGAAAGAGACAAATAGTTAAAAGTCTTTGCCACCTGAATTCCTTAATATTTTCTTGTCTTATTTTTTTTCCCTGGTAATGTTTAATGGCTTAGGTAATCCAGACGAATCTGAGGCAGGATGGAAAGCTTTTAAAAAGAAATTCATTCTGAGATAGAACGCCTTTGTTTTCCTGTAGAAGGAATGGCTCATAACTGGTAACTTTCAGTATGTCTAAACTTTAGAGATGGTCTAGTAATGGATTTTGTCTTTATTTTAGTATATGTTGCTTTATGTCTCCATTTTATGTCATTTAAGTGTTTGATTTCTAAGTGCTATGGTATTTTACCTTTTTTCTAATGTACCTACTTAAAAATGAAAGTATGTAATTATGTAATCTTCAGTAGGTGAACCACTCTCTAGTTGTGACACCGAAGGAATAAACCACATGACAATACGAATCCCTGTTTAATGCGTATCAAAATATCTCATATGTAAAATTAAAAGCAAATAGGTAATGAGGAGGAAGAACTTTAAAATATGTGACCATCAGAAGTGTAATGTCCTTAATTTTTAAAAGAGTGCACTCCTTGGGGCACCTGGGTGGCTCAGGCGGTTAAGCGTCTGCCTTCGGCTCAGGTCATGATCCCAGGGTCCTGGGATCGAGCTCCGCATTGGGCTCCTTGCTCAGTGGGGAGCCTGCTTCTCCCTCTCCCCCTGCCGCTCCCATCCGCTCATGCTTGCTCTCTCTCTTTCTCAAATAAATAAATAAAATCGTAAAAAAAAAGAGTACACTCAAAAGTCAAGAGGTTGTAAATGAACAAATAAATAGAAGAAAATGAATAAAGATGTGAAATGAGTACTTCATAATGCAGCATAAGTGATGGAGTAATCAATATATGGAAGTATCTACAACTCCAGTGATGAAATAATATAAATTAATACTGGGAGACAATATTTTTAGCTACTTTAATTGGCAGAGTGGTTTCTTTTTTTCAGTTGTCAGTTTAATGTTGGCAAGGGTGCAGAAAACAGGAATATTCATGCACACCATTACTGGGGATGGAACACATAAATGATATTAATTTCCTTTAACCCATAATTCCTCATCTAATAATTTACCCTAAGGAAATATTTGCAAAGATCTCGCCATAGTGATAATAATTACAATGTTCTTTCGAATGGCCAAGAAATAGCAACAAGTTAATATATAACCAACAGGGAATTAACTAATTGAATTATGTATTTATACAAGAGAAAACTATTCAGCTATTCAAAATGACATTATAAATTGTCTCAATCAATCTCTTCCGTTGAAGTCTATTCAAATAATTAAAGTAAAAAGGCAAAATATCAAGAGATCGAAACAAGCCCATTTATGAGAGCAGAGAAAGAAAGGTCAGTCAGGTCACGTGGGAGCCAGAAATGGAAAGGAGCTACCCACTAAATATAAAAAGATTGCATTAAATATAGTATGATCTTGAGTTTTAAAAATCAATATGCATAGAAAAAAATTAAGGGGAAGAACCCCTGGTGGTAAAATTATGAAGGACTTTTACTTTCTTTCTTAGGATTTTTGTTTTCTCAATTCTCTGTAATGAACTAGTATGGTGAATGTAGTAAGGCAAAATATACATTTTAATAAAGAAAAATAAATGTAAGAAGAGCTTACAAATTTTAAATGAAAAAAAGAGCTTAAATCCTAAATTAACCCTTATGAATAGATAGTTACCTATATTACTGGGAGACTATTTATAACCTGGCAGACAGCAATATCATGGTTGGTAATATTCTGAGTGTCTCAAGGCAAGGAGTTCTTCTGCCCTGAAATTCATTATGTTTCTACCTGGTGGATGTAGGTAGTGACCATTTAAGAATATATTTAATCTAGGGCGCCTGGGTGGCTCAGTTGGTTAAGCGACTGCCTTGGCTCAGGTCATGATCCTGGAGTCCCGGGATCGAGTCCCGCATTGGGCTCCCTGCTCAGCGGGGAGCCTGCTTCTCCCTCTGACCCTCCCCCCTTTCATGTGCTCTATGTCTCTCTCATTCTCTCTGTCTCAAATAAATAAATAAAATCTTAAAAAAAAAAAGAATATATTTAATCTATAGGAAAGTTATCAATACTGGTAAGCTTTTTTAAAGAACACTTTATTTTTTTAGAGCAGTGTTAGGGTCACAGGAAAGCTGAGGGGAAGGTACAGAGATTTTCCATATCCCCCCTGCCCCCCGGGCACAGAGCCTCCCCCTCTCCGCATCCTTCACCAGACGAGGGGACAGCTATTACAATCCACAAAACTACACCGCACAGCAACATCACCAAGAGTCTACACTGAGGTCACTCTTGATGGGGGACTTCCTACGGGCTTGAATAAATGTATCCACCATTGTGGTAGTGTACAGAGGACTTTTGCGGCCCTAAAAATCCTCTGTCCCTCCCTCCCTTCTCCCTGGCGACCACTGATCTCTTTACCATAGTTCTGCCTTTTCCAGAATGTCATACAGTTGGGATTATACAGTATGGAGCCTCCTCAGACCGGGCTCTTTCACTCGGTGATACGCATTTCAGGTTCATCTATGGGTTTCCTGGCTTGATAGCTCATTTCAGTTAAGTGCTGTATAATATCCCAGTGTCTGGATGGGCTCCTCTCCTGAAGGATGTCATGGCCTCGGGCAAGTTTTAGCATATATGAATAAAGCTGTTATAAACATCCATGGGCAGGTTGTGTGGACCTAAGTTTTGCGCTCCTTTGGATAAATCCCGAGGAGCACAACTGCTGTATCAAATGGGAAGAGTATGTGTAGTTTTGTAAGAAACTGCTACTTAGGGGCACCTGGGTGGCTCAGTTGGTTGGGCGACTGCCTTCGGCTCGGGTCATGATCCTGGAGTCCCGGGATCGAGTCCCGCATCGGGCTCCCTGCTCCGCGGGGAGTCTGCTTCTCCCTCTGATCCTTCCCCATCTCATGCTCTCTCTCTGTCTCATTCTCTCTCTCAAATAAATAAATAAAATCTTTAAAAAAAAAAAAGAAAAGAAACTGCTACTTATCTTCCAAAGAGACTGCGCCATTTTGTATTCCCATTCTGGTAAGTTTTTTTAAAACTCTTATATACCTATTAAAGTTAGTAATCCAAACACATTGAGGAATCTATAAAAAGAAGGACAATTTTCAAATGCGCCAGGGGACGCCTGGGTGGCTCTGTGGTTAAGCATATGCCTTGGGCTCAGGTCATGATCCCAGGGTCCTGGGATCCAGTCCCGCGTGGGGCTCCCAGCTCAGCGGGGAGCCTGCTTCTCCCTCTGCTTGTTGCTCCCCCTGCTCGTGCTCTCTCTCTCTCTCTGACAAATACATAAGATCTTTAAAAAAAATAAAATGCACCAGGAGTTGGGACAGGACTCTTTCTCTTCGGAGCTAACTATATCGTCATTAGAAACACACTTTTCTCCCCAGCTCCCTCCCTTGTCCGCATGCCTCTGTGCCTCATTTTGCCAGATTGCCCCAAAGGCCAGCTTTGTAGGAGTCTCTGTATTTCCCCCAACACACATTTCACAATTTGCCGGCAAGAATGGCCTTACTTTATAAGGATACTTATTTCAAAGTGAATTTTTAAGAGATGCCTCAAGCTCCTACTTCCACCTCATTCTTCTAAGAAAATAAACACCCATTAAAGATTCAGCTCTTTGTGTGAAGGTATAGTGTCCCAAGAGAGTGCTTACTATGCAAGCCTCCCTGGGAGGGAAAGACGCATCACCACAAACCCTTTTGCGCCGTTACCTTTATCAGGATACACTAACCAGTCCCCTTCCATGGCCCTGGAACGAGGGACACGGGTGGCCTTCCAAAGACAAGGATCAGAGATCTGAAGGGTTGCCAGGCCGCCTCAAGGAAGAAACAGCTGGGATCAGCAGGAAGGCACTCGACAGCTTGGTGGGAAGCTAGACGGGGCGAGAGACTGGGGAGGAAAGGTTGGGAGCAAAATAGCACAGTGTTGATTTAACTCTGGGCTGGCCAGGGCCATTCCCAGGAGGTGCCCCTCATCTTTATAGTTCATCCCTGGAGTTTCTGGCTGTCCCTCTCTCTGCAAGGCCAGAGCAGTTGGGAACCCAGAGCACCGTCCTCGTGGTGGGTGGGGCGGGGAGCACCGACGGGCTCTCGGGGCTGTGGCTGTGGCGTCCCCTGGCATGGGGCCAAGCCGTTCCTGCCAAGAGTCATAAATCAGGGCGCCTGGGTGGCTCAGATGGTTAAGCGTCTGCCTTCGGCTCAGGTCATGATCCCAGGGTCCTGGGATCGAGTCCCGCATCGGGCTCCCTGCTAGGCGGGGAGCCTGCTTCTCCCTCTGCCTCTGCGTCTCTCTCTCTCTCTCTCTGACTCTCATGAATAAATAAATAAAATATTTAAAAAAAAAAGAGTCATAAATCAGCCCTTTCAACCTGTTGCCGTGAAGGGGGAGTCCAGTGATTTTTCCCGCCGTGCCTTCAGCACCCAGGTGAACTCTGGGCTAATTAGACCCAGAGGAGCCGGGGAACAGCCTGGTAATGATTACGTTCTCTGCAACGCCTCACTAGGACACACTGGTCTGGTTTGGCTGCAACTGAGATTTTTCTGTCGTGGTATTTTGCTGCCTAGTTCAAGCCGACAGTATCTCAAGTGTAGTCCCTCTCCCTTCACCGATATTTGCCCCGAGAACATGGCAAAGCACGTTAGGCGTGATGGGCCTGCTGAGCATCTTCCCGTGCACTCTAGGGGAGGGGGAGAGAGAGGTCATTCAAGATACAGACGCCCTCGGCTCTCCAGGACCTGTCAGCTATCACGGTCTTAAGAGCATTTAAAAGAATTTGCAGCAAAAGTTTCTGAACACAAGAAGAATGGGCAGCCGTACCTAGTTATCAATCCCTCTGGGGTATTGGGAGAATGCCCCAAGGGCTATCTGGGCCCATTTCCCTGCATTAGGCAGGATAGATGCCATGATAATAGCAATGTCCAAACCTCAGTGGCATAAGACAGCAAAGGCTTGCTTCTCATGCCAAGTAGGTATCATGGGACAGCTAGCATGCGTTGCTGGGGCCCCCGGACCCCCACAGTGACACACCGCCAACCTAGAGACAACCTGGGGACCCACATACCAGCTCTTCAAGCTACCTGGCTGCAACTCTGTGTGACTTCCACTCACATTTCACTGGCTGGAGCAAGTCAGAGTAAGATTGTTTACTCTACCACGTGTGTAGAAGGAGAACCACAAATATTTGTTGAAGGATGCACCCTCTCCGTGGCTGGAAGAGACGGACTGCACACTCTTGCAGACTGGGGCTAAGAAAAGGACAAGGGGGGCGCCTGGGTGGCTCACTTAGTTAAGCAACTGCCTTCGGCTCAGGTCGTGATCCTGGGGTCCCTGGATCGAGTCCCGCATCGGGCTCCCTGCTCAGCAGGGAGTCTGCTTCTCCCTCTGACCCTCCCCCCTCTCATGTGCTCTCTTCTCTCTCTCTCAAATAAATAAATAAAATCTTAAAAAAAAAAAAAAAAGAAAGGGACAAGGGTTGCCTCCAGACCAGAACCACATGCTTTATGAGGTTTCCTTCTTTCCCTTTTCTCTTCTTTTTTTTTTTTCATTTTTTTAAATGGAACCAAAATTGACCGAATATCTACATTTTAGCCATTTTAAAGCATCCTGGCCGCTGGTGTTTAGTATGTTCACAAAGTGGTGCAACTATCACATGATCTAGTTCCAGAACGTTTCCACCACCCTCCAAAAGAAATTCTGTAGCTAAGGAGTCACTCTGTTCTCCTCCCTTCCCCAGCCCCTAGAGACCTGGCTTCTTTCACTTAATATGATGTCTTCAAGGTTCGTCCATGTGGTCACATGGACCCGTGCTTCATTCCTTTTTATGGGTGAATAACATTCCCTGGTATGGATATACCATAGGTGTACATACATTTGTCGATGGACATCTGGGTTATTCCAACGCTCTGCCTAGTACGAATAATGCTGCTATGGACATTCATGGACAACTTTTGTACGCACCCATGTTTTCAGTTCTCTCAGGTATATACTTAGGAGTGGAATTATTAGATCGTATGGAAACCTCAGTCTAAGTCTTGGAGGAACCGCCGAGCTATTACGCATGGTGGCTGTGCCATTCGGATTCTCACCAGCAGCAACGTGGGAAGGTTCCAGTTTCTGCACATCCTCACCATCTGTTTTTCTGTTTCTTTGATTACAGTCTTGTGGAAGTGAGGTGGAGTCTCATCGTGGGTTTGATTTGCATTCCGCTAACGACTGCTGATGTCCAGCATCTTGTTATCCGCTTCTTGGCCATTCGTGAATCATTTTTGGAGCAATGCCCGAGCTAGAATTGTGTTGAGAGTTCTCTACCATTGCTTTGGGACTGCTCCTGGCACAACCACATCAGCAGCCTGAAAATCCAGAGAATGGGCTTCTTCAGTGCTCACACCCCAGCAGATGCTGCAGGCTGGCAAGTGTCTCTGGCACTCCGGGCAAGCCCCCAACACGCTCCAGCAGCTGCACGTCGTCCCTTGGGAGGGATTCTCTCCTGTGTTCGTCTTTCAGGCTCTCTGAAGAGACGGTCTGAACATCTGTGCTATCTGGTCTTGGTAGTTCTTCAAACCCAGTTTCGTTTCTGCTAGGAAGGTATAGAATACTCCAGGCTCTCTTTAAAACCGTTTCAAGGCCAGTATGATGACGCGGCTCCTGGCTTTCCCAGGGAAATTGCCTTTTGCTGCGATGACCTGCTGCCCAAATTCATTCTTTTGCATATGGATGTCCAGTCCTTCCAGCATCTTTTGTTGAAGAGACCATTGTTTCTCCATTGCATCGTTTTGGCATACTTGTTGAAAATCAACTGGCTGTTAGTGCAAAAGGTTTACTTTTGGACTCTTAATTCTGTTTACTGACTTATATATCTATCCCTATGGCCCTCATGCCACCTCGCTTATTGTAATTTTGCAACAAGGCGTAAAACTGTGAAGCGTGAGTCCTCCCACTGGGTTCTTTTTTCAAGACCGTTTTGGTTATTATGGGTCCCTCATGTTTCTCTCTGAATTTAAGGATCTGTTGGTTAATTTCTGCAAAATAAAAGTGACTTTGATTCTGACAGGGACTGCGTTGAGCCTGAAGATCAGTTGGGGGAATATTGCCATCTTAACGATCTTCCAGCCCATGGGCAGACCCTTGACTCTTTAACCACTTTGAATTCTGAAGTAAGGTCTCCAGCATGTGCCCGCTTCGCAAGGGCCTGGCAGGGGATTCTGACGTGCCTCATTGGGGTACTGAGGAGTGAATTAGCTGGTTTGGGGGTATTTGCGATCCATGCACTTTTCTGGGCTGCTTAAATTCTCTGGGGTGGTGCATGGCCTCAAAAAGCCAGATAACTTCCCCAGGTAAGATGTAGTTCCGCAGGAGGCGGTACAGTGAGATTACTTCTGCAGCCCCCCCCCCCCCCCCCCCCCGGGGGGAATTCAGTGGCCAGAAGTTCCTTTGAGATGTAAAAGACTCCACCAGAGCCTGGGGAATGCTTCGGTGGCCCACTGGGTACAGCTACTCATCTCAGCTACTCATCTCCACTCCAGAGCTGGGGAGGGGGTGTTCCAGGGGGAAGGGACCAGCGAAGGCAGTTTTAGCTAATCTATGCTTGAGCGTGAAGGAAGTAGGAGGCTAGGACGACTGCAGGTGTCCTTGAAGAAAGTCAGGAGCTGAGGGACCAGCACTTTCAAGCTGCAGGATTTAAACCAGTGGTGGGGCTGTGACAGGGGCAGCCGCTCCTAATTGGAATTCTTAAAAAGCGAAATAAAAATAGAACAAGTTCATTGGGAAAAGGAGTATGTTTTGTTTCCTGAAGCTGTGAATACCAACCTAAACCATGCTGTGAGGTGTTGAGCTTTTGTATTTATTTCAGCCGCTCACATCTCCTCTGCAGCCTTGGGCGGAAGAGGCTGAGCGCAGGAAGGTTTGAGGGCGGCTCTTAAGGAAGAGCAGATAGAGCACAGGGCGCTGAACTGGAAAAGTCCAACAGGTTCTGGGAGGGGGAAGGGAACCCATCATTTACTGGGTCCTTTGGAAATAAACAAGAGAAGCTGTTCACAAGAACCTGGCCTGCAACTGAGAAAGGGGCTTCCTCCTTTGACCATAAGGAAAAAAGAGCCGAAGAGGGAAAGGACATGACTATTTAGTCCTTCATAAAGAGCTTCCAGCAGGGAAACACCTTCCAAATAAAGGTCAGGAGGTCACACAGAGCACTTAGGAGCACATTCAGGAGCTTCGAGTATTTCCACTCACTTACTGAAACTTAACACTTCAGCTGAAGGAAGTTTGCTGCGGATCAAGGTTAAATGAGGAAAAGGAATAATGTTTAACTCCTATGAAGAAGGGGAGGTTTCTGATAAGCCTCAGGATGTTGTTTGAGAAAGCAGGGGTAGGAAGTGTGCACAGAGATGGAGGTTCTAGATTCAGCAAATCCCCAGCATCCACTCTCTTGCAGAGAGCTCACTCACGGGGAAGACGAGTGCATTTCGATGTTTGATAAAGATTCAGGAATCACGTGCCTTCCAGAAGGGGCCCTGCTGAGTGAAACGTTGGCATTTTTAGTTGTTGTTAGACCCTAGAGATCAACAGGTACTAAAGGCACTAAAGACCCAAGAATTAAGAAGGCCACCTGGTACAACTTAGTGCTCTGGAATATCGAATCCTAAAGCCCAGAGGGTGAACTCTAGGGAGACATTTGTCCCCCATGTTCTTGTCTCGACCCCATCCCTGGCACTCAGATCCATACTTTCACTCTGTTTTTAAGCAAAAACATTGGCGAAAAAAAAAACCACACTAAACCCTACAATGGCTATGGTCTTGCTTTCAGTATTTCGGTGTTGAGCAGCGGTCCTGATTCTCTCCTCTCGGTTCTACATTGCTCTTTTCACTCCACTCCCCCTCATCCCCTCCACCTTGCCTCTCCAGCCTCCTTTTCTGCACTCCACACTCTTTCTCTCTGGTTCCCTCCACGTCTTCAAAGCCTGGCGATGGGCTTGGGAGGAGGCCTACTCAAGTGGAAATGAGACGAGGAGGAGTGATGGGCAGAAATGGGACCAAGCTTCCCCCAGGCTCCCCAGCCATGAGCCCACACCACACTGTCAACCTTAGTCATGCCACCTCTATTTGCCGCCTCTTTGCTACATGGTCAAAAATTTTTCAAGTCAAGTCTGTGTCTTCTGAAGGATGGAAGCTTAGGGCAATCCACCCCTTCACATAATGCACTGTGTAAGATGTCTAATCTGTATTAGAATGTCTCTGAAATTTGTGTAGTGCTTCTTTTTTTTTTTTGCCAGGATCACTTTATCAACATTTTGGCTGATTATTTGGCAAGGTGCCCTGGTTGTCTTGAGTGAATACCCTGATACATAACTTCGGAATTGTTTATTGTTTTACATAGGCACTTAGTTCCCCATTTCTCACACTAAGTCTTCCCTTCCATGAATTCTAATTTTAATCTTTAAAGTAAATACTGCAAATGGTCATGTATTGAATGAGAGAGAGCAAAACCATTGTAATGAGTTCATTATGTCCCAGGAGGGACGTGAGGAATACGTATTAGAAGTTCTCATAACTTCGTGGTAAAATCTGTGCAAAGTTGCACATGAGTTGGGGGGGATGTCTTGTCTCCCTTCTGGGCTTCTTTCTGTATATACGGTATTCTCAATCTCGAAACTTTTGGAAATGTCCAACACTTACCCCCTACCCCCACCCTCTATTTGTCCTTCTCAGCATGGTGGCCACTTCAGGTATAATTTCTGTGAAAACCCCCCAAATCCCTAGGCTATGAGAGCACTTTGTACTTACCTCTCCCAACCACTGCCCACCACATGGTGCTTTGGGGTTGTGTCCCTATCAGCCCTACACTCGGAACTCTTTCCCTTAGTTGTAGGACATGGAGCTTCCCATGGCGCCTGGTGCCTCATAGATATTGAATAAAGATTTCTTGAAGGAGTCATCCAGGTCTCCAGCCCTCCCAGACCCATGCTCTTGCCTTTAGGCCAGGATCTGCAAAACTTAGGGTGTACTTTTCAGATAGTTATTCTCCCTACTGGGTAAATTTTAAGCAAAGAGGTTGATTCTTTTTTTGCTTGTGTTTTTAAGGTCCTCACTTTGGCTTTATAAAAAGAAAAACTCCACTGTGATCCCACTGACTCTTTGAGCAGCTTAGAGCCCCAGCTGGGATGCCGGGACCCGAAGCAGGGTTTCGGGCCAGTTCCATGTGGCTCTTTGTTCCCAACTCACCTGCCACTCGCGGCCACCAACAGTCACCTTCACCCAAAGCTCCCTCATTGAGAGATTCAGATAGAACCTTTCTCCACTACTCTTTGTAAAGGAGCAGACCGTAAGTGATTTAAAGATGTTATTCTATTTCTTTTTATTATCCCAGAGATGGTTATTTTCTGGCATTTCATCTCTGTCATCTATTTACCCCAAATTGTGATATAGACATAAGGGGTATTTTTGATGCACCATGATATTAAAGATTGACTTTTCCTCTGTCTTCCCTATCTTTAAACCTCTATGTCAAATGTATTACTGTGTTTAGCCTCCTCAAAATGTTTTAGAACCTGACAATTCTCCAGCCACTGTCTAATATAGACATATCACTTGGCGAATGAGGATACCCATTCCTGGCGAGCGCGGGAGGCATCAGTGCTGGGCTGAGTCTCAGCCCTGGGCTTTTCTCTCTCTCTTTTCTCTCGCCCTTCCCACCGCCTCCTGCACCTACACTGCTGGGATGCGCACGCTCGAGCTAGGACTGTGTTCTAATGATTGCCAGTGAGTAATCCGCACAGAATACTCTGCCTGATTCCGTCAGTTATCTCCGCATCTTCCATCACTAAGCACAGCTCATTTTCTGTCCTGGTTAGATAGGAGACTAATTACTATTGCCTCTTGTTTCTTCAGGTTTGTGATAGAGGGGTACATTGATCCCGAAACAGTACAAAGCCAACCAGGAAGATACAAAGTCAATGGCTTATTCTCTTTGGTTCCATTTAATTCACTCTGAATGGATGTCCACGACATTCAAGGTCCTGGGATTCCCCTCTATTGTTCCCATGGATGGCCACCATTGCATTTATGCCATGAAGCTAATTTTTCAGGGAAAAAAATGGTGGACACGACCTAAAAATGGGGTGGCACAGTGTGGCCCGGAAAGGCTAGAATGGGGGCTGGGCCAGCCTCTAGGTCTCCCATCTCCTTCAGCCGGAGGGGTGGTAAGGGTTGGAAATGGTGCAGAGTACTCTGCCTGGGGAGCCAGTTTGCAGATACAACTAAGGTACCCTTTGGAGTAGCATTTTCAATGTTACTCAACCAAGTGACATCTGAAATCACCAGTAACCAGAATGGTGACAATTACACTTAACTGGTCATGAAGTTATGTCTCTAAGGCTACTTCAACAGCTCTCAAATCTCAAACAGCCCTCAAGAGGAAGGAACATGAATATAAATCATGAAGATCTTGTCTGGACCTGAGGGAAAGGACTAAGAGCCTGCCTGATGCTCTGTTTTCAGTGCCTCTGAGGATTTCAGGGTATTAAATGTCAATGACACTTTGGGCCATAAGCTTTTTGACAATGGGTCCATGGCCTCTGTTGAATGGCAGGCAAGTGGCCCCATGGCGGAAGATCACACGTTGGCAACAGAGATCAAATCTAGGTGACAGAATCATAAAATGCTCTCAACCATTTTCTTGACGAACGTCACATGTGAATGATTTACGAGGACATATTGTGGGAAAGGGAAAGTTCTCGCCACAGGAATGAGTTCTGTTCTGGGATGTTCAGTTGTTATGGAAAAGCAGGGCGTTGATACAAGGAATAAAGGAATAAAGTAGATCCAATGCATAAGCAATTATCACCGCAACCTAACATTCATGAGGGCTTGTTATTAAACACTGAGCTTGGTTTCATCCTAACTATACAGTGGCTCTAATCCCAGCAGGAAGATGGTGTCGAATGCCTCCTTTGTTCATTTTTTAATTTAGTAGATATTTATTGAAAGCTTATTGTGCCAAGCATCACTGTAGACTCCAGAGATAGCAAAATAAAAACACGAAAATCTCTGATCTCGTGGAGGGCGCTAAGTAAATTTGAAATCATCCTGATCTTCGAATATTTTTATTTTAGTATATCAAGTACCTGAATTGGCTAAATATAGCACAAAGGTGTATCAGTTTGTTTCCACCAAGTACCAAGAAGCTGTATACCCAAATTGCAAAAGCAACCACAGGAAGCATTTTACTTCCCTCTTTAGGCTTTCCTACGTTTTCCATATTTTATAGGTTTTCCAAAATTTACATTTTGTTTTTGTAACCAGAAAACGCTCTTTACCAACTACTTATTTTTGCTGATTATGTTGAAACTACTACCCAACATTTGCAAATAATTTCAGGATTGGATTGCTGGCTCCCTCAAATATTAGATGAGTAAGACTGTCCTAATTACCTGCATCAAGCACTGGAACCACAGACAGAATTAGAAGTCACAATCTGAGGAATTTGTGACCAGACGCTTTACTCGATGAACTATATTCTTCTTACTTGGGAAATTAGTGCTAGGTGCCACGTATTAGTTTGGCCTTCCACAAAGTGGGGCTCTAAGGCATGATTTGAGGGTAAGTAGTTAATTTGGGAAGGGATCTCAGAAGCACGGTGAGGGAATGGAGAAGCAAGATGGGAAAGAAGGAAAACCAACGAAGTCTGCAGTAGTGAGAGAACCTAAGGGCACCCGGGCTCAGGTCTGCGTAAGACCTCCGAAAGAATATGCAGAGATACCTTACAGTTATCCCCCCAAGAGGGAAGAAAGTGGAGCTATCCATCCACCAACCTCCATCCCTTACTGGTTGAGGGCTTATTCTAAAGGTTTTAACTCCTGAGCACTTCCCACCTGTTCTATATGCACGACAAGCCATCCCCTGGGGCCCTTAGGAGACCCAGGGCCTGAGTAAGAAGTTTCAGGGGACCTCTGGGATGGACCAAGGGGACATGGGGGGTGTACTGACAGAATCTCATACACTTGTGTGACAAACAGCTCTAATATCACAGAGTTTAACAGAATACAAATTCCCTTTTTGCTCAGATACACTTTGCAGGGCAGGCAGCTTGTCCTCAAATCTTATCTCTGTCCATTGTGTAGTTCTCCATCTCAGAGCCCTCTGTCCTCCCCCCGCCCCGCCCCAACCTGCCACCCGTGGACAGGGAGGAGGGATGGTGTGGAAGGTTCTGGGTGGCCCAGGCTGATAGGATGTCACTTCTGCGGGAGCCTTTCCCAAAACTCAGCCACGTGATCCTCACCTCCCTGCACAGGAGGTGTGGAAATGTACTCTCCTATGCGGCCAAGAAGAGGGTAAGGGGGTTGGTGAGCGGATAGCAATATCCTGACATGCTTCTCATTTCTCTGTCTGAACTCGTGAGTGCTCTAAATCGCTGGTATGAACTGGATACTGTACTCCAGTTTTTTTGGAAAATGAGCTTGAGTTCTTTATATAGACTCTTTCAGATGCAAAGGGTTCCATGGAATAGTTAATACTGAGGAGCACAGAAGAGAAACCATGGTCCAGGGTGGCAAGGGCTTTAGAATGAGAGTCAGAACATCCATGCGCTCATTCTGGACCTGCTTTTGATTGGGCATGTGATGTGGGACATAAAGCACATGTCTTGATGTAATAAATAATAAAGTCTCTTAGAGCTATAATATTTGATGATTGCTGCAGCTAAGTAGCTGGTTATTTATTTTTTAAAGAATATATATTTTTAGGATGCCTGGGTGGCTCAGTCAGGTAAGCGTCTGCCTTTGGCTCAAGTCATGATCCCAGGGTCCTGGTATCAAGTCCCACGTGGGGCTCCTTGCTCGGCGGGGAGTCTGCTTCTCCCTCTGCCTGCCAATCCCCCTGCTTGTGCGCGCTCACTCTCTCTCTGACAAATGAATAAATAAAATCTTAAAAAAAGAATATATATTTTTACATGTGTATATATGTATATTTTATATTTGTATAGATATATGTATATTATGCATCTATTAATATATACACATATTGTATTATACACCCATGTAAAATCCTATACATATCTATGATGATTTAATTTTAGAGTCAACTGGAGGGGGCCACAGGGTGCCCAGATGAAACATTATTTCTGGGCGTGTCTGGGAGGGTGTTTCTGGATATAAGTCCTATCGGTTCTGTTCCCCAGAGAACCCTGACGAACACGATATACAACGAGGTCAGGCAGAGTAAGAATCGGGACTAGAAGGTCCACTCTCAAATGCTCCATACTTGCTGGACTACCTTCTCTGTTCATCACATCTTCTTACGGTCTTCCTCTCCCCTCCGAGAAGAAGTGTGTGTATTCTGCAGATCACGGGGTGACCAGCCAGGCAGGTGGGTGTCGTCAGGGGCGATCAAAACATTGGTGGCATCAGTGGGTTCAGTCCCACCCGAGGTGGCCATGGGTGGAAGAAACACAGGTCCTGTTGTGCAACCCGCGACACCTCAGACCTGGAGTCAGTCTGCTCTCACCACGGGGCCGGGCACGTTTCTCAGTTCTTGTGTTTCTGGGCCAGAGGGGCTGTGGCTGTTAAGTACACACCAGAGACCAGTAATGCGTGCACCAATGGGAAGGCGACATTTTTTAGCTAATAAAACAGTGCATGGCGCCAACTGACAGGGAAGTCTTTTTCCAGCAAGGTCTGTGTAGTCAGAGCAGTTTGGGCATGAAGGACCATAATCTCATGGAAACACAGCTAAAAGGACCGGGCATTAAAGTAGGAAAGTCAACCATCCGTTGAGAGCCTGTTTGATTTCAGGAAAAAAGTACTAGTGATGATTTTCTATCAGGCGCGTGAAAAAAGGACCATGTTAGTTTCAGTAACTTTTTCCTTCCTTATTAATTTATTCATGCGTGCCTTTATTTATTGAATGGGAGTCACAGACCAGGATCTGTGATAGGTGCTGGTAAGGGTCCGGCCAGGGACCCAGGGACCTTCCTGGGTTACTTTCTGAACAAGGGTGGATAAAACAGTGGCCCATCTGCCTCCTGTCCCCAGATAGTCTGTGTTCTGAATTGCAACAGGAAGAGTGGAAACCAGATTTATTTTTTCCCTTCTGCATCACCAGTGACTAAAACACCTCTTGCAGTAACTTCGTCTAACGGGGTGGGGATAACGGGATGTGGGATCCAGTGAGGAGTGAGAGGTGAACATCCATTTTGTAGGTGCTCAGCACTGTCCTAAGCATATGAGGCCGACCCTGCTATTCTTGCCATTTTACTGAATTGGAAACGGATAAGAATAGGTAATTTTCCTTCAATTGGAAGAACTACTTAATCTACCCATGTGGGTGGCATGATTGCCATGTCATGTCATTCTGGGAGAAAAAAGAGCTACATAAAAGAGAACATCCTTTCCCTCCCCTGACCCCACCAAGGGCTGAAGAGTTTAGAGTCTTCAAATTTGATCGAACATATAGAGAGGATGCCACAGAGATCACACTGTTTGATATGCAGGCGGACTAGTCAATCATTCCTTTGTCCAACAAAAGTAATAATTACCCATCCTGGACTGGCATCTGGGATCCAAAGATGAATTGCCTGAAAAAGCACTTAGGCCGGTGGACAAGAAAAATGGGTAAACAAATACCGTGACATGTGATGAAGCTATAAATCAACTATGTGGATAGTGGGAAGGGGAGATATGGGAGGGATGTTAATACTAATAACTAGCTCTTACTGACCATTTATTCTGGGCTGGGAGCTGTTCTAAGTGCTGGACATACGGCAAGTCTTTTAACCCTTACGAAGTCCCCATGATACTGGTACCATTATTTTCCCAACTTGAGACAAGAAAAGTGAGATAGTCAGAGGTGAAATGGCATGTGCAAGACTTTTGGGAGAGACAGTCCACTGTGGACCCTGAGCATTCCTGGAGGATCTTGCTGGGTGTGCCAAGAACTCAAGGTCCTCACTGCTCTTTCTGTGGGCTGATTCCCAGGGCTGTGTTTGTAGAGTGCAGCCTTAAGAGAGGAGGTAACATCTCCCCCTGGATAGAGGGAAGGCTTTTTATTCCACTTATTATGAAAGGGATGATTGCCCCCATGCTCAGGGATCCTCTCCTGCAATGCAACTCACTGCCTATGCAGCCATCATAATGGGCCCTCGGCATGGCCCCCATGAGACTTGGCGGTCATGGGGAGCAAACACTAGCTGACATGAAGCTCAATCTACTGCATTTGTCTCTGACCCAGGAGTCAGGTCTTCTACACTATGAAACACTAACAGGTAAGGTTGATGGTTGGTAAGTAGGATAAAATCTCAATCCCACATCATTCTTGACAAGACCACATGGCCAGTAAGTGGTGGTGAACTTTGCATTTGAAACCTGGATAGTTTGGCTCTGAAGTCCACGGTCTTAAACACCACTAGCACTGCATCAGGGATAGGTAAATAACTTTTCCGAGTGGAGTAAACACAGATATTTTTTTTAAGAGAATGTGGTGCTTCGATTGAATTTTGAGGCATAAATGGGTATGTGACAGACGATAAGGGAGAAGGAACATTCCAGGTAGTGGGAGCAAGTTGTGCAGTCTGGAAGCTTCCGGTATGTTCCAGACACTGCAAGAATGGTGTTGTCAGACTGCAGTGCCCAGTGAAATTTTGCTGGGGAATGGGGCAAGAGGTGAATTTGGAAAGGCAGGCAGAGGCCAGAACATGAATGGTCAGTATGCCCATTTATGGACTGAAAGTTTCTTTTCCTCTCCACTCCCATCCCCATCCCCCCATCAAATCCATATGTTCAAATCCTAAAACCCAGTGTAATGGTATGGGGAGGTGAGGCCTTTGGGAAGTGAGCCCTCATACCCCAGGAGGCTCCCTCGCCCTTTCTCAGCAAGATGGCGGTCAGGTCATCTACGAACCAGGAAGTGGTCCTCACCAGACACCAAATCTGCTGGTGCCTTGATCTTGGACTTCCAGCTTCCAGAACTGTGAGAAATAAATTTCTATTGTTATTGTCTAGTCTACGGTGTTCTGTTCTAGCAGCTGAAATGGACTAAAGCATGTGTAGATGTTGTTGTGAGGATTCTAAGCCAGAAAATGACATGACCAGATTTGTGTTTTTGAAAGAGCCCTTGGGAATGGCTTGCAAGATGAATTGGAGGGGCCAGAGAGATCAAGCAAGAAGCAGTTGTAATAATGTACATGAGAGGTGATGAGAGCCTGAACTTTGAAGCTTGTGTAGTTTTAAGTGCCAATGTTTTAATTTAATGCCTAATGATAGTAGTAATTGACTTGGAAGGACTCCAGCCAGAATAGTTGTGTTTGTAGTTCCTGAGCCTTGATCTTTGTTCTTTATACATGAACTGGAGAAAGTGATCTCGCTGCTGCCAATTCCAGATGGGAGACTAATGAGGAGACCCTGGGTCCTCACACCCTAAGTCTAGGTCAGCATATATGGTGCTAAGGCACAGAGTCATTTCCTCTCTTCCTGGTGGCACAGAAAAATGGAAAGAAACTCACAGGGAGTTCCTACCCAAAACAGACACTCCCACACCTTTCTGAGCAAAGTCCACTTAGGCAGAATAGTGTACTCCATAAGCACACATAACTCCTCTTTTCATAAGAAAAACTCTGGTAACAACGATGGTCACTGGAGAAGCCAGTTGGGGGTACTGAGGATGGTGGTGAGGACTGTGGATTTATCTGCTTTGGTGATGGAATGTGGATAATCTATTCTTGGCCCCCAAAGGTCACGTGTCTTTAAATTTAGTTATGGGAAATATTACAGTCCAAAACATTGTTGAAAAAGATATGCGTTTCTCCACATTGTAGGCTTAGCCAAACAGTCCACAACAAACTAAATTAATAACATCGAAACTAAAGAAACTATAATTTGTGGTGAAAAACCAATAATACCAGCAATGGAACATTCTAACTTGGGCAGAATTTCCTGAGTCACCTAACATCTGTTCATCCTTCCTCCTTCCTGATGAAGCTCAGAATTGCCCATCTCTAGCTGAAGATGGTGGAGTCTAGCTTGTCTACATATGTCCAATTCTCCTTGCTGGTGATTGCATTAGGCACTGGCAGGTCACAAGGCTCTTCTGGACATTGCTGGGTCAGATGGAATGCCCAGACATGCTTTACCTACCTTGCAACCTTGAGAGGTGCTAGCATGAGGGACAAACTTGACATAAGGGTTAGGGGGCAGCAAAGCCAAGACAACCCAGAGAAGTAGAGCTACCATAACTTTGGACTTGCTGTTACATGGGATAGTGAATACTATCATTTGTTGTCAAACCTTCCTGATATAATGACACACGGAGAGTGATCATGCACTGAGGACAGAACACCCTTTGGGAAACTTTGTGACATTAACAAGCCCTAAACAAGTAGTTAGGCTTTTCAGAATTCTGAGCTAGAATCTAGGATAAACTCTGGAAAACTACTAGTGGTGGTTTGTCAGGATCACATTTTATTAATCCTGCTAACTTCTTTATTAAGTTGTTACTAAGGAGCCCTTCCAAGTGTATGTAAAATAAACATTTAAGAGCTAATGGAAGGACATCCATTTTTGAACCTGCCTTTGCCAGAGGGTGGAACCCAACCAATATTTAAAAAAAAAAAAAAAAAACACTGCCCTAAAAATGACTGGTGACATTTCATCCTAATAGAGGGACTGGTGGATAATGTTTCCTGCAGTAAGTATTCCCAGTAAGAGCTAAACTGCTATTTGTGGAATATAAGCTGTAGTTAAAACACACTTCGAAGTGATAACTACCAGGGGAGAATTTATTATAATCATGGTAATTTTGAAAAGACTCTCACAAACCCATTCGGCTTAGAATGCAGAAACCCGTGAAAAGTTCTTCACTGTTCCTCTCCTGATGGCCATATGTAGACTTTCCCCCTGACGCTTGTCTATATTCTTCATTAAAAATTTGGACTGCCTCATCAAAGCCAATGATCCGTTCTCCCTCTCTCCCTCTCTCTCTCATTCTCTTCTAGAGATTTTATTCTTAAGTAATCTCTACACCCAACATGGGGCTCCAACTTACAACCCGATCAAGAGTCGCATGCTCCACTGACTGAGCCAGCCAGGCACCCCTCCTCTCTGTTTCTATTTTTTGTAAACCAATGGGCAATATTGCATTCTCTCTGAAGAGAGTTTGTGAAAATTTACATAATTTTAATTGAAAGATGTTTAGTCCTCACGTAAAATAAGGAGACAGTTTCGTGGAGGGACTCTGGGACCGTGGAAGCAGTCATGTGCTATTTTCGTCTGCCATGCTGGCTCTTTCCCCATGCCTTAATATAAAGTATTTGTTAGATGTACCAAAAACTTGGATGAGAAGTCACCTCGTCTCAAGAAATTATATTAATTTTTCTCCTTCAGATTGCCAGGAATAGAGACTTTCTCCTACTTTAAATGATGACTTGTCCTTTTTTTAGCCTAAGGCACAGAGAGAAAAAGAAACAGGAATCAGGAAAACACATCAGTGCCTGGATACCCATTACCCCAGAGAAAACAGAACAATGGTCTCTTATCAGGACCCAGGACCAGCATACATGACAACAAGAACTCTGGGGACCAGACATCTTTGTGTGGCCTTGGAATTAGACATCTGTCACTCCCTACTTAGGACTGCCACACTTGTGACTTTGTTTCTTTTCCATCTGGTTTGCCCTTGTGTTGCCTCCGATCGTTCCGCTGTGTATAGAATTCTAGGTTGATAGCGCTTTTTCCCTCAGTGTTTAACATTACTCCTCATTGTCTTCTGGCTTGCATTGTTTCCAGTAAGTCAGTCCTGATTCACACTATCTACACTTCGTTGGTGAAAATCTCTTTTCCATCTCTGACTCAGCCAGATAATGTCCATCAACCTGTGTCAAGTTTGCAAATGCTTTCTTTTGAAGATTTAACAAGCTGTTAATGTCATCTAGTGAATATTTTACTTTAGGCATTGCAATTTACACCCCTAGAATTTCCATTTCCATTTTGTCCTTCCTGAGAGTTCCCTTTTCTCTCCTGACACACCCCTATCTCTTACCCATTGTATTCATGTTTCTCTCTAAATGTTTAAAATGTTTATAGTAATTTTTTTTTAATTCTTTTTTTTTTAAGATTTTATTTTTAAGTAATCTCTACACCCAGTGTGGGGCTTGAACTCATAGCCCTTAGATCAAGAGTTGCACAGTCTACCAACTGAGCCAGCAGGGCATCCCTGTTTTAAAATTTTTGATGCTAATTCCAATAACAGGTTAATTGTAGGTCTGCCTCTATTGGTTGTTTTTTTCTTGATTATTGGTAGAGTCTTCCGTTTGTTTGCATGCCTTGTAATTTTTTATTGTACCTAAGGTAGACAATGAAGACTGAAGTACAATAATGTTTTGACTTTATTTCTCAGAGAATGTAGGCTGTCTTCTTCTGTCTACTGAAGGGAAGGTCTCACTATTCAGATTCCTTCTAGAGTCAAATCGACCTGGGTCTCGGCTGAAGTTTTAATTAGATTGAGATGAGGTGTGCTTAGACTGACCCTCAAACTCCCACACTTTGAGAGAAATTATTGATATTTGAGCTGATGGGCTTCCGTTTTTAATATTTTTCATTTGCTTTGGATTCAACTCAGAAGATCCCTGGAATCTAAGTACTGTGGGAGCATGGGGGTCTTTGTCATCTTGCTCTGGATGTTAGTCCTTTCTTCCCGGAATCTTTTTGGTCAAATTTGAGGGCAGGGGTAGAAATGTGAGAGTGGTTGGAGCAATTTATTTTTACAGCTGGGACACATCCACATTGCATTCACCTCTGCAGCCTCCAATACCCCCAAAGTTCAGGCGATTTCTTCTCCTCCCTGCAAGGTCTCCCCAGACCCAGCCATACCAGACCTGAAACTCTTCCCCAGGAATAGAGCTGTCCTGACTCCCTTTGCCAGCGTGGGGCTCATTTCTCTGAAATTCAGTTCATTAAGGCTTTCTTTGTGCCTGATCTTTGTTAGCCTCATGGGAAAGTATGATTTTTATATGTCTGGGTTTTTCTTGGTGTTACCATGTGAATGAAGGCTTTTCATGTCCTTCTACATTCTAACTTGAAGTAGAAGTCAGAATCAAACACTTGAATTTAAGAAAATAAAACTATAATTCACAAGGAGAGTATATGGGATAATTTATTTTACAATTTGCTGTAAAGAAAGTTCTTTCAAAGCAAGAACCAAACCTTAGAATCTCAGAAGTCACAAGGAAAATGATTTCATCTCGCCCCTTCTGTCATGTATGTGATATATACATATATATATATACCTATACGCACATGGATATGGATATATAGATCTTTATTTATATGTAGATCTATAAATCTCTTCAACTTCAGTATAGTAAAATATACCAAAGACAATGAGAAACTAAGAAATATTTGCAACACATAAGACAAAGATTGCTTCAAAAAACATAGAGATTTTTAAAAATAAATACATTTTAAGAAGAAAATGGAAAAGATGGATAGTTAACATAAAAATCATCCTAAATTGAGTATCAACATGAAAAGATGCTCACACCCACTGGAAAATTAAGAACCACAAGTTGGACTGAGGTCCTAATTTTGCCCCAAATTTTGACAAAGCTAGATGCTAGCAAGTGCCCGGGGAAACCAGCCTCATACACACTGTGGATGGGGCTCGAAATTAGCCCAGGTCCTTAGATGTGTTTGTTTTGTGTTATCTCAGAGCACTGCTAATATCTAACAAAATTAGAAAATGAACGCACCATTCCACCTGGCAATTTCAGTTTTAGGAATTTAGTTTACAAATATGCCGAAAATGCACATAAGGATGTATGCAAAAGTGTAACCATTGCTGTGTTGTTGGCAAGAGCAAAAACAAAATAATTTTGATGTCTGTAATGGGGGCTGGTTAAGAATTTATGGTATATCATCTCAATGGGGCGCTCCACAGCTAGAAGGAAATCAGTAGAAGGGTACGTGCTGATACAGAAAGATTGCCATGGTATCCTGCCAAGTATAAAAATCAAGGTATCGAATAATACGGTCTAGATGTCTTCCTTTGTACTAAAAGAAAGAGCGCTATGGATGTGTGTCTACAGATGATGTCTGGAAGGTACACAAGGAATTGTTGAGGAGAGAAACCAGGAGTCTGGGATGGAAGGAGGTTTGTTTTTCATTTTAAACCATATTATTATTTGAAGTTTTATTTTTTGTTTATTATTTTTTAAAAGATTTTATTTATTTGACAGAGAGAGAGAGCATGCACTAGCAGGGGAAGCAGCAGAGGGAGAGGGAGAAGCAGACTCCCCACCGAGCAGAGAGCCAGACTTGGGGTTGGATCCCAGGACCCTGAGATCATGACCTGAGCCAAAGGCAGATGCTCAACAGACTGAGTCACCCAGGCGCCCCTATTTGAAGTTTCAAAAATCAAATTAAAAAAAATTTTTAATTATTTTAAGATCTTATTTATTTGAGAGAGAGCGCACACATAAGCAGGGGGAGGGGCAGAGGGAGAAGCAGACTCCCTACTGAGCAGGGAGCCCGTGTGGAGCTCCATCCCAGGACCCTGGGACCATGATCTCAGCTGAATGCAGATGCTTAACTGACTGAGCCACCCAGGCATCCAACATTTAAAATTTTTTAAAATAAAATAAAGGAAATAAGTTATTCCTATGCTATGAAGGAGGGCATTTAGCAATAATGCTTATAATTAAATGACTTACATTGGTGTGATATCACAGACCGTATCATATTCTCTTTTGAATATTCTCAGAGTCCAAACCAGAGCCTTTCACATAGGGGAATGAATGCACAAATGAAACCATGCATTTATTGACAGCATGTGTGAGATGTGCAAATTTGCAGACTCCACTGACAACTTCAAAATGCTGATAAAAGTAGCAAACTTCCTCTTTAGTTCCAGATAATGACTTCCCTTGCTGCCCTGAAGTCAGAGCTACTCGTCATAAAGGCTTTGAAAAAAACATAAGTGAACTCTTGCTTTTAGGTGGGGCTGGGCTGTCATTATGGAAGGAAAAAGGATCTCGTCTTGTATGAACTCTAATACCATTTTGGAAATCAGGGAACACTGGTCTGGGAATCAGGGGTCTGGGTTTTGTTGTCTTTGCTTTACTACCAACCAGCATGTGACCTTAAGTGAGTTACTTTTCCTATCTGGGCTTCGTCAGTGAAATGTTGGCTCATGCTTAAGGTTCTTTATCCCTCTAAAATTAAAAAACAACAACAACAACAAAAAACAAAACAAAACAACAACCCCAAAACAAAAAATACAAGCAGCACATCCCACATTTGTGCATCCTAAAATTTCTATTTTTGTGTAATTAACCTAATGCTAATTTACTTCCCTGCAAGCCAGGCTATAGATTTCAGTCCTTATCAATGTGAGGCTGGGTTTTGATTATCTGTGGAACTCTTGGCTCTCTAAACTAGGTTACTTTGATTTCTGGGGCTGTATAAGCTCAGAGACATACATTAAACACAGTTTCTAGTTTCCTATGTTATCCATGGATAGATGTGTATGCCTATTCCGTGCTGAGTTTTTTCTCATTCATCCCAGTGAAGGAATATTTACCTGATGAATTTACAAGGGCCATCCTTTGGAACTCCCAGACTTTGGCAAGAAGCTAGAGTGAAGCCCAAGGCTTTTTTCTTAAGCCTTCAAACAAAGTTCCCCGGTGCCTTTGGGAAAAGCCATTCCATGTCTGGGTTTCTGATGTGCCAGCAAGTGACTGCAGAACCCTGCCAATTTGCTGCGAAGTCCTATCGATTGCCCAATGCTCTGGTCTCTGCACTGGGGACACAGTTAAGATGAACAGTGGCTCCTTCCAGGGGTTCATTTAGCTCTAAAACTGGAAAACCAAAGACTATCTATCAGTAAGCGCAACAGGCCTGTGCTGGAACAGAGCCAATGGGAGTTCAATTAGGCAGAGACAGATCAGGGAGAACGGGAGGGTGGGTGTTCTGCATTTAAGCCTCAGCAGGATCTCCTTAGAAACGGCTGGTGCAGAGCCACCGCAGTTAACCCGAGGCTGAGCCTGTGTCCCCAACCCCATCCCACAGAAGCCACTGAGGACAAAGCCTGTGTAGACCAAGGCACTGTTCTCCGCCCGAGAAAATGAACTTGTAGCAACATTGTAGGGTTGCGTATATTTTAGGATCAAAATGTTGCCACTGGCTTCTTAGAGAGCAGTTCTGTTTTCTTGGGTTCTTTATTTATTTGCAATAAATACAGTTGAAAAAAAAGTCAATCTTTTCACCAAGAATGTTTTTACCAAAACCTCTTTCTTTTCCATTAGATCCATGGTTTCCAAAAATGGGGTGTTGGAGACAATCTAATGGTGTGTGGGGGGGGGCGGGACCTGGTTGACTCAGTCAGTAGAGCCTTTGACTCTTGATCTCAGGGTTGTGAGTTTAAGCACCATGTTGGGTGTAGAGATTACTTAAAAAATAAAATCTTAAAAAAAAAAGGGTGCATGGGAAGAAAATTGAGAACTTCTAATAAAGTTTATTTTTCTCTCATCTTTTAAATTCTTCTCCCCCCCACTTTATGTTTTATACCATGTCTAACACATTAACAATATTAATATATTATTAGTATTGTATTAGTAGTAGCAATCTATTAGTGCATAACCAATTCTATAGATTATGCATAATAATAATTATGCATTTAATCAAGAGTATAGACATGATTATTTCTTATTTATTTTTGTACAGGGAGGGTTATGATGCAGTACACAATTTTGGAGACCACTACTTGGGAATCCAGAGTTTAAATGACGGCTCTGCCCCTCGTTCCTGCCTACTTTACCATAACTTAGTTGCAAGGTAATGCTGGTGGTTGTGATAACTGAGTATCTCCATAACCCACTGCAAGGTGACAAAAGGTGTTTACTGAGGAACAGACAAGGAAAGAGAGCTTCAGTACAACTTATGAGCATACACATTTCAAGTCAGGTCGGGAATGAAAATAATTGTACGTTCTCGGTGACATAACTGCATACTCACTTGGAAACTGTGAAAATAAATGATCCTTTTTCTGGGATGGAGAGGTCGTCAAATTATGGACCCCACTTCTCTGCCTCTTCCTCCTCCCACCGCAGAGCAGGACCTGTGGAAGGCCGGCAAGCCCGTTCTCAAAAAATGAGCTATCCCGTGGGGCGCCTGGGTGGCTCAGTTGGTTAGGCGACTGCCTATGGCTCAGGTCATGATCCCGGGGTCCTGGGATCGAGCCCCACATCGGGCTCCCTGCTCTGAGGGAAGCCTGCTTCTCCCTCTCCCACTCCCTCTGCTTGTGTTCCTGCTCTCTGTCTCTGTCAAATAAATAAATAAAATCTTAAAAAAAAAAAAAATGAGCTATCCCGGCGTTCAGACCCTTGCACGGTGATGGGTAAGAAAACAGTAAATCGGATTCATTTTCTCTTAGGGGAAACCGCAAACAAGAGGGAAAAGCTGATAAAATGTTGGATGAATGATTTCAGGGTCTAGAGGAGGCTACAGTTTGAATATCTGAATGACAGACCTGCTCGTTAGCAGAGTCCTTGATGCTTAGGAAGTGCCAAATGTTTGACAAACGTAATTCTTCCTAATGCTCCGTGCTTGCCCTGCAGAGGTCTAGAGACTGACAAATTCATAAAGTCCTGTGCTACTCAGTTACTGTTACAGTTCTTGCCAATGTTTCAAGCCACAAAAAGAAAAACAAAACGCGCCCGCCTTGCCAAGGCTTATAAAAACTGTACAGTAGTTGCAGAAAGTTTTCAAGCAAGGGATTTCTCCATAACCTAAATTATTTGTGAGGTGTTTTTTTTTTTCTTAAAATAGAAAATATGTTCCTTGCCCAAACCAATTCCCATGTTAAACGTCAGCCTTCATCACTCATTTTTATTACCAGTCCAAACACAGACTTTCAATGGAGGCCATTTACAACGCACAATAAAAAGGATTCATTACTCATTTTCCTCTTATTATCTTTCAGTTGCTCTAGCTTGAGATAGTGCTGAAAGTGGGCATTCAGGCCCTGGTAGCCGGGACATTACAGGAACACAATTAATGATAATACTTAAGGTCCTCGGGCGCCTGGGTGGCTCAGTTGGTTAAGCGACTGCCTTCGGCTCAGGTCATGATCCTGGAGTCCCTGGATCGAGTCCCGCATCGGGCTCCCTGCTCGGCAGGGAGCCTGCTTCTGCCTCTGACCCTCCCCCCTCTCATGTGCTCTCTCTCTCATTCTCTCTGTCTCAAATAAATAAATAAAATCTTAAAAAAAAACAAACAAAAAAACTTAAGGTCCTCAAACACCCAGACGAGGAAGACGCTCTTTCCCTAATCCCTTAGCTCAGGCTATTTTTCATCACATTTATTCTGCTTTCATCTCATTAAAGATCACATTTGTCATAGGAAGTTCTCCCTCTTTTATTCAACATGATGTCTCCCTCTTGGTCTGTAATACTCACTGGCCCCATTCAGTTAGCCTAAAAGATTTTTCCTTACACACACACGCACACACAGAGAAAAACACCTACCACATTCGCCTCATAATTAAGTATAA
Source organism: Mirounga leonina (assembly GCF_011800145.1). Classification (NCBI taxonomy): domain Eukaryota; kingdom Metazoa; phylum Chordata; class Mammalia; order Carnivora; family Phocidae; genus Mirounga; species Mirounga leonina. Next base: position 14,618,455 of record NW_023270453.1, read on the forward strand.
TCTCTCTAGAAACAAGCTGACAACAACCACTAAAAATTGAGTCTGAGATTGAATTCCAGTGCTGCATGCAAGTAATAACAGTATGGGGATGATAGTCAATGGTGGTCATAACCCAAATAGAGTTTACAGTTCCAATCCATGTCCTGGCAGTGAGCCCGTGGATTATGACCTTCCCTCCCACCACTTCTACCTCTCTCAGGATTGCACTGTATTCATCATAATGTGACTTTGATACTTAGAGCTCACTAAGATTGGAGTTAATAGGTTCTAGAGAAATAGATTTTGAAAAACACTGTCTACTGTAACTCAAGTTAATGTTGCTTCGCTCGTATATAATACAAATTGCTCTTTTATTAATAATAATCAGTTGGCAACTTGCTCAGTGAAGTTCTAAATCATTTACAAATTGCTCAGTTTCTGTATGTCTACTCCTGATACATCTAACTAAACACACCCTGGACGTCCACAAACTGGAATTTACTTTCTACTGAGGGTCTGGGGAATGCTCAGTAGATCCTGTAGGCTCTCGCCAGTTCCATCTCCTTGCCAGTAAAATGAGTAAAATAATACTTAGTTCTTAAGGTTGTTGCGAGGAACAAAAAGAATAATGCCCATAAAACACGTATTGTCGTGCCTGGGGTATATTAAATGCTCCATAAATATTAGCTATTATGTCTGCCCTCACCACTTAGTTGGTAACTATTATGTGATGGGTGCTTTTATGTACTATCTTAATTAATCCTTGCAAAATTCTGTATAGTTGTCATTATTACCCACATGTTACAAACCGGAAAACTGGCGAGATGAAGTAAGTTGCTAGTATGTTTCAGACCTCGGGTTGTCCATCTCCAATGCCTTGGAGGCATGGGTTGGGTTTGGAAGGAATTGGAGTCCATGCCTTAAACATCTGGTCACTTCCCACCTCTACTGTCTTGTCACCAGAGGGGTTCCCGATGATCACCTTCCCAGCGATTGAGTAGAGCTGTCCCGTGGACGTTCCGTTGCCTGGAGCAACAAAAGAGGCTCATCCAAGTGAGAACTGTTGATCATTGATTTGATTAAAGAAACTTAGTGCTACCTTGTAAGAGAAATCCTCTCCAGTCTTGGGTAATTTATAGTATTAGGGGAAGGCAGGGAATGGATTATTGGCAGAAGGGCTGTCGTATGACATTGCTGTAAATGTTTGCATGAAAGTTAAAAATAGGGCAAAATATACTGTTGAGGTCAACTTCAATCACACAACTCAATTCCGTTTATTCATGTTATGAGCCGAGCTTCGGAAAATGTGGTAAGGATTTAAAATCATGTCAACTTCCATCTCCTTAACAGGTAGGTTTCCTGAGCCAAAAAAAGCTGAACTTTGAGTTCTATCCCTGAATAAATCATTATAGAAGAGATCACTTAAAAAAAATTCAAAATGTGCACAAATGAACATCAAGTCATTCCGAATAGAAGGGACATCTGGAAGTGTGTGAACCTAGAGCATCCCTATTCAACCATATCACTGACCTAATGCCTCGCCATTTGAAAGTACTGCAGTGGGGTCAGATAGGATTTTAGCAGCTTTATAAGTGGTTGATCTTCTCTATTTCATAGGAAGCAGATGGGGAATGGAAAGGGGGAGAAAAAATTGAAGGAAGAATTGGGAGATCACTCCAACCTCCAGGCCAGATGCCTTCACATTACCTCAGTTAATTCTCCCAACAGCCTGGGCTGCCTATATCCCCTTAGGCCACTGCACTAGTCCCAGCAATATCATGCCCCTATTCTGTCCTTATTTCTCTACTTGACCTCATCTTTTGGAGCATGCTTTGTGCATGTGGATTTGACCTCTGCTGTCTTCTTCCCAGCTACACGATTGGCTCTTCTCAGATTTTTCCACCACGCCCTTCTCTCATCCTAAATGTTACTTCGATTTTACCTGCCTCCTCATCTCCAACACTCCAGCCAGGCTCTCCTCTCCCAACCAGGTCCTACTGCTGCCTGCATTTTATCAGCCTTGAAGTCATGACCTGGAGAACACCTCCACAACCCAGGAAGGTGAGACATACTTTCCCTATTTTATAGATGGAGAAACTGAAGGTCAGGGGAGTTAAAAAAAAAAAAAAAAGTGAAGTTCAAGGCAACAAGTTTAGTTTTGGAGCCAGAATCGGAACCTTGAATTCATATGTTTGACAAGTTAACTGACCCGTAAAGACAAGCCTTTCTTATCTCAAAATTCATGCTTTTAAAACTATACCCTAGAAAGCACAGGTGACAAGACAGTCTTATTGAATCTCAAATGATGATTCTGGCCCAGGACCTCCCCTCCACTTCACTGACCCTTCATACATGTTGGGGGCCAAGGCAGGTGCTGAGGAAGGGGCTCGTAGGGGTGGGAGCTACTATGAGTTAGAATTTAAGAGAGAGGGGCACCTGGGTGGCTCAGTTGTTAAGCGTCTGCCTTCGGCTCAGGTCATGATCCCGGGGTCCTGGGATTGAGTCCCGCATCGGGCTCCCTGCTCAGCGGGGAGTCTGCTTCTCCCTCTCCCACTCCCCCTGCTTGTGTTCCCTCTCTCGCTGTGTCTCTCTCTGTCAAATAAATAAAATCTTTAAAAAAAAAAAGAATTTAAGAAAGAAAACACTTCAATTGGCAAACATATAATGGACCAAAATATACTGACAATGAGGACAAGGGGGAAATGTTTGACTTTCATTTATCCTTAAATCAAAAAGCTACACGGTGAATATCTAAAAAAGAGAAACAATCAGTATCAATCTCTATATCCACTTGTGGTGTTTGCCCGACCCTCACACAATATTTCCATTTTCAAGTTAGTTCACTTAGGCCCTTAAATTTAGACGATTCTCTTGATGCTTTTATTCAGCCATCTCTTTCTCCTAAAAATGGGAGGAATCAGGTAATATTAGTGCTGTCAATAAATATTAGGTAATCATCTGAACGGAGCATTGTGGGAACAGTATGATGGAGGCAGAGGACTTCTTTCCCACCTCCTTCTCAGTGCCATCCTTCCCACCCAGGAAAGGTCTGCATTTACCTTGGCACCTTCTCTGCTCAGAAATACCCTGCGCTTTTTTTCAAAAAAGATTTTATTTATTTATTTGACAGACACAGCGAGAGAGGGAACACAAGCAGGGGGAGTGGGAGAGGGAGAAGCAGGTTCCCCACTGAGCAGGGAGCCCAACGCGGGGCTCGATCCCTGGACCCTGAGATCATGACCTGAGCCACCCAGGCATCCCGGAAATACCCCGCGCTTTGCCACCAAGGAATCTCAGCCTTTTCTAGCTGTGTACCCATGAGTCTGCATTTCTTCCACTGTAAAAACGCAGATAATAACTACCTCACACAGTTTCGGGGGAGAATTCAAGAAAAGAATGTTGGTAAAAACTCCTAGCTTTCCCCAATTGAAAAGGAGGACCTAGTGGATTGGTACCAGCTATCTGTTTGCTTCCTTCTTTCCTTCTTGCAAAACCCAGTGTAGCAGGAGAAACAAATGTTTCCTAATCCAAGAAATGGAAACACATGCTCAAAAAAATGACTGAGCCATCACAGATCATGCAGATCTAAGTGGAACACCATGCAGTGGCTAGCCCAGGATCTCCTAATAACACATTTTATGCCTCACTCAGCAAGCGTGCCTTGGAAAGTGGATCAATTTCTCTTTCTGACACTCTTACTGAGGGAGTCCATGGAAAATAGGTTAATAGATGTTCCCGAGTGTAACCAGCATGTTGGAAACAAAACCGTGGACTGTTAGAGGAAGCAAAATAAAAACGAAAACCAGCTAGATTTCCTGCCTGCTAAATTCAGGATTTTCAACTTTATTAACCAAACCATTTTCTTAATTGCATAGTTCATTAGAGGACTGTTGGAGTAACTTACAAAACATTTCCATCCCTGTTTTCATACTGCCTGGGTAAACTTGAAACACTCCAGTCCCTGGGTATGTCTTCCTGCAATCCATTGGTTACTTCAGGGAGGAAAGAACTTGTCCTGTTCTTTTCAAACACAAATTATCTACTGCCTCTCTTCCTATGCTTCCCTCACAGAGTATGGCCACCTCTGGTCCTTCAGTTCACTCTTTGTTTCTGCTAACGCCATAAACTGTCCCTAGGGAGTTCTGGCTAAACATAATATTAAATAGTCAGCAACATAATCAATTATTTTACCAGCAGGAATGGCTTGCTTACTTAATCTCTCTTTCAAAAGCAGTCATTTCTAGAAAGGCATTCCGTGCTTATTTTGACAGCATCAGGAAACCCCATTGTTAATCAGAAGCATGTTAAATCAAACAGACATACATAAAGACAACAGCCAAGATTTGTCAGCTGGATTGACTTTTACAGCGTAAAGCTGTAAAAACATTTTATAGGAGGAAACCCCATACAGCAGCACTGTAAACGCACACCGTGTGACAGAGCTCAGCCCAAGAAGAATCCAGGGACAGAACTGTGCGTTAAATACCCAATTTCCTTTGGATTCACTATTTTTGTAAGACAGGAGTACTTGGAGATTCCACACTAATGATGGGAAAGAATAGTAAGAATTAAGTGTATAGAAAGGAGAAAGAGGTCACAATTCTGAATCACTCTATGTATTGGTTGATTTATTTTGACAGGTGCATTTTAGTCTTTAACGATTTCAAATAACACTTAGTAGTAGGATACTGAAAGTCCTGCTGTGTGTGTGTATGTGTGTGGTAATAAAATGTTGGTAATAGAAGTCTGAGCAGCTAAATCTTCATTAAGAATAAGTGGTTCTTCGGGGTTGTCTGTCAGTGAAGTGAAATTATGCAGGTCTCTGTACCTTATGATCTGATTTTTTGATCATCATTATTTGTCTCAAGTTCAGAATACAATTTCTTCCTGAAGAGAACCCTGAGAATTTATCTGGCGGATAATAATTCCAGCTCTGGGGCTGAGTTTTTACCTGACTTCAGTGTGTTGCTTTGTTTTCTGCCTCAACTTCCCAAAGATGCAAACTAGGTAGAATCATTTCCTGGTGAGAGAATTAATTAACATCTGTAAAGAACTTTAGGATCTCTTTATGAAAGAACTCTTCAGGAGGGAAAACATTATGCCCTGTGAGATAAAAGAGCAAAGACTGTAGATTTCAAAAACCGTGGCAGTTATTGAAGAATAAAAAAATACCGGAGGGATATAATTATCTTCAGAAAGACATATATCACCCGACAGACTATAATACAGTGATGAAAGATATATTAAAAAGGAGTTTGATGAAGCCTTCAGGGAATTAGGCACCATGTTGTCGGCAAGACTACTGAGACTCATATTGTAAAAACTCTAAATCAAATATGATCCGGAAGACTGAATGAAATGAGATTGGTTAAATCGAAACCTAACTGTAGAGCTTCTTTCTAGTAATCACCTCAAACCCTTCATGACATGTGTTTTCTTGGTACCTTTATGCCCGTTGCATGTACTCTAATTGAGGCTTCATTATTGATTCAGATAAGCCTTTCCATCCTTCCTCACAGACCTGAAGAGCCAGATAATTGAGGAATACAAGTTGAATTTCTCTGTCCGTCTTTCTCTCCTTCCCTCCCTCTTTGCCTCCCTGCCTTTGGGTTGGAAGGCAAGAGAGGAACATTCCAGATATGGTCCGAGTAATTCAAGTTAAAACAGAGTTCCGTCCCTTCACTTCACTTTGTGCTTGCTAACTCTCACTCAAAACATGGCTTGGCAGGTTTAACAGTATTTTTTAACATTTTTATTTTTAACAGCCCCATTTGAGCAGAAAGTATCATACTTTTGCAAAGTATTGGGAAATACCATGTTTCTTTTTGTCAAGGACAAATGATTGACGCCCCAAGACTCTTTCTGAAGAGGACCTTGAGAGTTTGGCTCCAGGATACTAATTCCTCCCCGGTATCCACTACCCTCCACGCAGACATGCACACTGAGCCAACGAGGGAGACAGTTGCGTCCAGTGGGAACTGCAGTCCCGGGAATGCCTCAAGTCTTGCATTTTTCCCAGCAGTGCTGATCATTTTTTAGCCATAGGCAATTAGGAATTCTCAAATAATAAGTCATTTGAATGAGAGAAAAAAAAGCTTCTTTGGAATAAATCCCAGAGGAGGATTATCATTTTTAGAAACTTGAAACTCATGGCCAATTTAAGACATAAACCCACACTGAACAGTCAATGTGATCACGTGGGTGCAAGCGCTCACTATGGTGCCAGGTACACAGTAAGAGCTTAAAATATCCCAGCTGAGTCTTTTGCACAGAAGGAAATCAGTGTTGAGAAAGAGACTGATACCTATCATAGGTGATGTGGACAAATTCAACAGGATGAGCGTATGCAATCCAGATATGAGTTTGGGGTACGAGAGTTGGATGTTGCTGTGGACTGATTGTGTCCCCCAGATTCATATTGGAATCCTAATCCCTAGTGTGATGGTGTTGGGAAGTGGGGCCCTTGGGAGGCGATAGGTCATGAGCGTGGAGCCGCAGGAACCAGATTAGCTCACTCTCTCTGGGCCCTGTGAGGACACAGTGAGAAGGTGCTCATCGGACACTATTAGATCTGCAGGCACCTTGACCTTGGGCTTCAGCCTCCAGAACTGTGAGCCACCCAGGCTGTGGTTATAGTAGCTTGAACTAAGGCAGATGTCAACTACGGTTATTCAATTCAACTTTGATAAAAACCAGTAAGTGTCACATTTGAAAGACCTACTATTGCGCACTATTACTATCTCTAAGCATTTGGGGAGCTAATTCAATTTTCAGTCTGCATCTAAATACTAATTAATCATTAACCCCTCCCAAGAAATTAAAATTGAGACCAACCATGTTTAAATAATCTATAATTGCTTTATCTTTCCCATGGATGAAAATACAAATGCTTCTTTCCTTCAAAAGAAAAAGAGAAAAAAAATTCCTCTAATAAATACTTAGCTTATTTGATACTGTTTGGAGAATCAATGGAGAAATTGAAATGATGGAAAATCATAGTGTACAGTGAAGATGTTGCATTTAACATTTATATTTTTAGAAGAGGATTACATTTTAAATATTGCAGTAATTACCATATCCTAGAGAAGACAGCCGAAGAAGAATTTTTTTCTTTTTTCTTTTTTTTTGCAGTTGCACCTGTGAACTGGGTGGAAAAACGGGTGTTAGGAAAATTAGCCTCAGTAAGGAAATACACTTTGCCCAATACACCATACGAATTTGTAGGGTTAAGGGTGGCTAGGGGTACATTGATTATAGAGGTCAACCGCTTACATAGATGCTGGAGTTACTTCCCATTTCAGCATCACCCATCATTTCCACGCATAACCACAAAAATTATTTATACACATAGTGGTCATTTTAATAACTTAATGTGTAAAACAGTTTTGTATTAATAACCTATATTTTCCAATTTGGATTTTAATCCTGTCTCCATCAAGACTGAGCCATGTGAGTTGGGCTCCTTCATAGCACTTAGTGGTTTTATACGTAAAATATCGAGATTGAACAAGGTTGGTGTTTCTCAAACATGAATGTGCATTTAAACCATCTGGGGGTCTTGTTAAATTCCAGCGATCTAAGGTGGCACCTGAGAGTCTGCCAGCCCCAAGTGATGTTAGTGGCTTTGCTCTGAGGACTATATTTTGGGTAATGATAATAATTCACACATTTCCGTTCATCTTTCTGAGATACTTCTTTAGATGAGCAAGGATTCCTGTTTCCAGTGTCACACTGCTTGAAATTGTCTATAGAGTTTAGGACACTTGATACCTTGCCTTCTCTCGGCACCTTGGAAAATGTCCAGCTTAGGTTTCACTTTTCACGGTTTCTTTGGAGTCTCTCTCAGAGGCTGGACGTAGTCAGTTTAATAACAGCCACGAGCTGGGAAATGATTAAATTCAATTCACCCAAATTTAAGAGCACAGACCCTGGCACTGATACAATGCCAGGGTCTGTGCTCTCCATGGCCTTACTCTCCAACCATGTTACCTTCAATATCTCTTAATGTTCTTTGAGTACAATTATCACTCCGTTCAATGACAAATAGTCACTGTATTTCCTTTCATTTCCCCGGACTGTGGTCCATCCCCTCAAATGAGGCAACTCTCCGTTTCCAGGTGAGGGAAATGGGTCTAGATGCTAGAAAAAGGTGCCAAAATTCAGAGTCCTTAGCTCCATCAGGGACAGTGATATATTTATCTTAGACATAACAACAAACAGCAACGCTAAGTGTCTTATTGAAGCACTGGGTTATTCCTATTTATCTACTATAAAATACTTTAAGAAGCTTAGTTGGAAAAATACTGGCTTACTAACAGTAGCAGCCCTCCCCCCGCCAAGCGCATCTGAGGATCTTGGGTGAGTTAATGTGTTTTGTTTTCCTTATCTGTAAAATAAGGGAAACTTTTCATAGGATGGTTAAGATTAAGTGAGTCAATGCCTGTCAAGTATTTAGAACTATACTTGGCACATAGTGAGTACAATATAAGTATTTGACAACATTGCCACTCAAGATCAATGATTAACAAGATATTCAATCTTGTTTCAGACCATATGCATTTATTTATCTTTTAAGCAGATGTATATTTCCTGCTTGGTGTATACAAACTATTATTTAGCGGTCATGATAATCCCCAGTGTTTTGTGTTTTGTTTTGTTTTTTAAGATTTATTTATTTAGAGAGAGGAGAGTATCGGCGGGGGGGAGGAGAGGGAGAGGGAGAGGGAGAGAGAATCCTCAAGCAGACTCCGTGCTCAGTGCGAGCCTGACACGGGGCTTGATCTCACGACCTTGAGATCATGACCTGAGCTGAAATCTAGAGTCAGCAGCTTAACCAACTGAGCCACCCAGATGCCCCAATAATCCTTTGTGTTAATAAAGCCTTACAACTTATAAAATCTTGGTAATTTAAAAATATTATGATTCCAAGATTACTTCAATTATTTTATTGTATGTACACAATTGTGCAGGATAAAAATTGCATGACACCAATTCTGTCCTCCCAAAATGTACAGATTATGGGGGAGAAAGACTAGAAAGATGGGTACTTAAGTCAGTGTAATATAACAAAGAAGGCCTATTCCTCACTCAGAGTTGGGTAAGTATTCAGTATTTCCTATCCACTGCTCAGCTGCAGAACGAAGAAAACCCAAGTAATTCTGTGACTGCTTCGGTTCCTCCATTTCTTTTAACTCCCCAAAACTTCATTTTAATCTTAATAAAATTATTTTTCCAAAATGGAACTAGTACCATTGTTCTTCTGATCATGAAACTAATACATGGAAAAGCATAGACCATCTCAGGAAGGTTAGGGAAGACAGAGTTAGAGGTAGGCACATGGGAGGGAGGGAGCCTTAATTTTTATTGTTGACTCTTTTGCAGCTTTTAAATTTTGTGCCACATGCAAGCATTATCTTTTAAAAATAAGGTTTTTTTCTGAATTAATAAATGCATATTGTAACATACATTACATGATATATAGAAAGTTACACAGTGGAAAATGAAAATATGCATAATGCCACCATAAACTTGACATTTTGGTATCTGTGTTTCCTTCCTTAGGCATCTACACATGTATTTTTTTTTTCACAAAAATGAGATCATATTATATATGATATTTTTGAAATGTTTTCCATGCCAACAAATATAAATCTACAACATAATTTTTAATGTCTGTTATTATATTTTATTGTTATTATGTTTTATTATACTTTACACAGTTTAATTGAGCACCTATAAGTATTTTCAACACTTTTGTGATGACTATCTTTGTACATACATATTTGTGTACTTGTCTTGTTTTCTTAGAATATACTTTTAGGGGTGCCTGGGTGGCTCAGTCTGTTAAGCATCTGACTCTTGGTTTTGGCTCAGGACAAGACCTCATGGTTCATGGGATTGAACCCCTAGTAGGCTCCACGCTCAAGGAGTCTGCTTGAGATTCTCTCCCTCTGCCCCTCCCTGCACTCATGCTCTCTCTCTCTCAAATAAATAAATAAATAAATCTTTAAAA